>NW_022103906.1:2683777-2698059 GCF_000313985.2 Echinops telfairi
GCCGCTTGATTACCTTCAAGCCTTTAAGACCCCAGACGCTATACTTTTTGATAGCCGGGCACCATCAGCTTTCTTCACCACATTTGCTTCTGCACCCATTTGTCTTCAGTGATCCGTTCTCAGAAGCAACAAAGCCCACATGGAACAACATATCAACCTGTGTGATCACGGGGTGTCGAACAGATTGTCTTTCTTTGCAGTGTCACTGAGTGGATTTGAGCACTCAACTATTTGTGCCACCAGTGGAATTATTTCCATGATCTCCAACAAACATGACTTTATATATATATATATATATGTATATATATCACATTTAATAAAAATATATTTTCTGGTTTTACAGTGTTATTTCTGGTTTTAAAGTGTTATTGTGCATTAAAATGCATTTAATTTGTGATTATTATCATTGTAGTTCTTAGTTGTGGGGGCCGTGTTTGAACTCTCTGCCTAGACAAAGGGAAAGGAGAATTCAATTCCACATCTGTCCGATGATGATCCCAGTGAGGCAGAGATCAGGCATGTATAGGATTGTTAGGGGTTGGAATGGACTCCATGGCACCCAACAACAACAACAACAACAACAACAACAACAACAACAAGCATCACATTATTTGCATGGAAGTTTCTAAGGCTATGGATAGAAGAGCCATCACAAGTAACTTCACCATGGTAGCATTAGAGGGAATCCTGAGGATTGGAGGCTTCAGTCTCTCTCTAAGGGGGTGGAGGTCACTGCTTTTTAGGCATTGCTGATTGTTGCCATGTTATTCACTTGAAAAGCTCTGCTGCATCCAATTTTTCTTTTAAGATGAGTGGTGATGAAATAGACAAGCTCAGAATCAGTTAAAACTGCCACAAAATTCCTTCTCCTTCAGGAAGCCCTTCCCCCAACCCCCTCCTCTTCTCCTCAAAAGCCTCCTGGAGGAATCTTGCCCTGATGACCTTGGTCTTGTCCAAGACAATCTGTGCCTCATCATCACTGAGATAGAATACTGGCTGGTACTTGTCCTTAGGACAAACTCTTGTTTTACCCCCATCTCCTTCTCAGGAAGGACCAGTAAGTCATTCTTCCAGGGCAGGTGTGTTTATTCTTCCATTACCGGGGAGGCTTAGCTAAAGACAAAATCCAGGGAAGAGTCATAAAATAAGGCACCACAGAACTTTACTTAAGTCTGCTCTATTTCTGCTTCTGTCAATACTGCTTACTTAGTGATATATGAATTTTAACTTGCTTTTTTCTGCTTTCTGTATCCCGCTTGCTCCCAGAATGACATAAAAGACTTGGCCAAAGAAACATCGGACTGCAGCATGGTTCCCCCCTACAGGCTAGCCTGATAGAATAAAGACTTCACCTCATTTGACTTGGACATTATAGTGGTTTTCATTTGTCCCAAACCCGCAATAGTAATTAGGTATCTTTTTTGTTATTGTTATTTTTGTTTTCTTTTGTTGGTATAGATATAAAATAATATCCAGTGTTTAATGTTGACATTGTGTTGTTTTGAATAATGTTTGTAATGGTGACAAAGTTTTTGAGACTTTTTTTCTTTCTTCTTTTTAATGAAAGTATAACAGTTAAAAAGAAATAGTGAATTAAAATTATTTAAAGGTGTTGTTTACACAAATTAGTAGTATTCAATGTGATGCAAATGACTAAAATATCAGCAGTTTAATTGCCAAAGACAGGTTAATTTCTCTGAAAAAATATGTTTGAAGACAACAGATTGAGCCTTTGCAGTTCTTGACATATGCTCAGTATATACCTATAATATAAAGTGACAGCTCACAGTCAAACCACAATAATAGCTACATGTATGGAGTAGATACAATGTGCCAGGCACCATGCAAAGAAGAACTGTATGAAAAAGATATGTTGTACATATATTTATAGGCTTAGTATTAAGGAAACAGATGGATAGTGAGCCCCTGCTCAAGTACTCCCTGAACACAAGAATACTTTGTTCTAACAATTCGGCAATCTGAGATGCTCACCTTTCTGGCACGATTGCTGGAGATAACAGGTGCACAAGCAAAGGTGGTGAAGAAAGCTGATGGTGCCTGGCTATCAAAAGATGTAGCATCTGGGGTTTTAAAGGCCTGAAGATAAGCAAGGGGCATCTAACTGAGAAACAACAAAACCCACATGAAAGAAACACACCAGCCTGTCCTGACACGATCGCTAAAGACAAATGCGGGTGCATAAGCAAATGTGAAGAAAGCTGATGGTGCTCGGCTATCAAAAGATATAGAGTCTAGGGTCCTATAGGCTTGAAGATAAGCAAGGGGCATCTAACTGAGAAACAACAAAGCCCACATGGATGAAGCACACCAGCCTGTGAGATCATGAGGCGTCGAAGGGATCAGGTATCACACATCAAAGACCAAAAATATCATGGCATTGTGAATGAGGGGGAGTGCAAAGTGGGGACCCAGGGCCCATCTGTGGGCAATTGGACATCCCCTTGCAGAAGGGTCAGGGGGAGGAGACGAGCCAGTCAGGGTGCAGTGTAGGAATGATGAAACATACAATTTTCCTCAGTTCTTGAATGCTTCCTCCCCACAACTATCATGATCCTAATTCTACCTTACAAATCCGGCTGGACCAGAGGATGTACACTGGCAGAGAAAGGAGCTGGAAACACAGGAAATCCAGGTCAGATGAACCCCTCAGGACCAGTGGTGAGAGTGGTGATACTTGGAGTCTGGAGGGAAGGTGAGGGAGAAAGGGGGAACAGATTACAAGGGGGGACGGACAGCGGAGAAGTGGGTCAAAGGACATGTTGGACAGTGTAAGATATGACAAAACAATAATAATTTATAAATTATTAAGGGTTCATGGGGGAGGAGGGAGCAGGAAGGGAGGGGAAAATTGAGGAGCTGACGCCAAGAGCTCAAGTAGAAAGCAAATATTTTGAGAGTGATGAGGGAAACAAATGTACACAAGTGCTTGACACCATAGATGTAAGTGTGGATTGTGATAGACTTATACAAGCCCCCAATAAAATGATTTAATTATTAACAAAAAACAAACAAAAAAGATGTTTTACAAAGGAAGAACCTGATTTCAGAGAGGTACGTTTGTCTAAGGCCATACAGAGGAGATTCCTTTGTTGGAGAATGGGTCTATTTTAAAAGTTTTTGGCATAACACCCAATTTAAAGACCCTGAAAAAAGTAGTAAAAATGCTATTATTGATGTGAGAATTCTTATTAACATTTATGTAAATGTATTTATGATATGCTACCTTTGTGTATCTACCTTTATGTATAGATTTGTTCTGTTTGTACCCCCTTTCTGGGTGTCAAGAAAAGAGGCATTAATGATGTTCCAGAAGATTCACCAAGTCATTGTTTTCCACGGACATTAGGTAAGATAATGTATCTGACTCTGGACTTTTGTAGTGTTCCTAGAAAACAACCGAAGGGTATGTCTCAGGTGGAGCATCATCTTTCTACACACAGAACAGTGCATTATTATGACAAGGTTTTAATCAGGGAATGTTTTGTTTACTCCTTGATAAAAATAGATACTTGAGTCCAAAGGTGAACTCTCAATACCTTTCAAGTCTTACCCACAGGGGCAGTTCTACTCTGTCCTATAGGGTTGCTATGAGTTCAATTTGTCTCAGTGGCAGTGACTTCAGTGAGAAATAAGTGGAAAAAGAACCTTGCAAGTGTGGCTAGACCAGAGGGTGTACACTGGTACAGATAGGAACTGGAAATCCAGGGAATCCAGGGTGGATGATCCCTACAGGACCAGTGGTGTGAGTGTCCATACTGGGAGGGTAGAGGGAGAGTGGTTGGAATTGCGGAACCGATTACAAGGATCTACATGTGATCTCCTCTCTGGGGGACGGACAACAGAAAAGTGGGTGAAGGGAGACCTCGGACAGGGCAAGATATGACAAAATAATAATTTATAAATTATCAAGGGTTCATGAGGGAGGGGGGAGGGAGGAGTGAGAGGAAAAATGAGGACCTGATGCCGGGGGCTTAAGTGGAGAGGAAATGTTTTGAGAATGATGAGGGCAATGAATGTACAAATGCACTTTACACAATTGATGCGTGTATGAATTGTGATAAGAGTTGTATGAGCCCCTAATAAAATGATTTTTAAAAAAAGAAGGGAAACATAAAAGGTAGAGAACACTGAGTAAAGTGTCCCTTGCTACCCGTGACTGTATCAAAGCTCATAGGAGGCCACATCACAAGGAAGAAAGTACTGGCATTTGAGCCATGATACTCAGATATGTTTTCATCACATTGTAAAGACGAATCACAGATGTTGCTCAAAGGATGCACTCTCAGCAGAAGAGGGGGAGAGACTGTGTATGAGGATTCAAGCACGATCCTTACATCTCCATTCTGTGACTCTCGAAAAAATGCTTACCAGGAAAGTGACCGCATACGTTTGTGTAAACTAGCGTGAACATATCGTTTTATGATAAAGCACATACTAGAGGGAAAAAATGGATACTTCATCTAAATTTAAAATCTTCAAATTTATTATTTGTGTACTCCCATAGGCTATTTGATGAGTTAAACAGATGAAGTTTGTGAGGCCCTTGTTCTTAGCTCCATGTCTTCTGGGCATTGGGCTCCAGTGACCTTCTCCTCCCTCCACCACCTGAATTGTGCCTCTGTCTTCATGTCTTTGGTATAGCCATGCCTCCTCTTAACTAGGTTCTTCATTCTCCTGCTCTTAATTTTCTCACTCATCTGGAATATAATTGCTCTATAGGTTGTTTTTTAAATGTAATCTTAACTGAAACAATTCATCAAGCCTTCCCTTCTGGAGTACTTACAGGTAGGTGGGCCTGGACAGCTAATCTTTTAGCTAGCATTTGAGAACAAATCCTTTGCATCATCCAAGGATGATAAGTTACCATAGAATCCAAATTGATTATGTAATGTGAAGACATCTTACTTCCTTAGAGGATTCTCTGGGGGATGTGGGGCTTCGAGGCTCATTAAAAGAAGCAACTGGTTTTTGATAAGACAATAGTGGAAATAAGTAGTTATTGCTATTCAAAGAAGAATCTAGGGGGTAAATATACCCAGAGTATTTATTTATCTGGAAAAGAATTAAGCTTGCAGTCAGGCAAAGTCTAAGTTCTACCTCACCTCAGATCCCTAAAATGCATTCAGAAAGAACATCTTGTCACAACCAGTGCTGTCCCATGTCCTGCGGTGGACGATGTCTAAGGACATAGGTTCCCCTGAGAACTTAGAAACTGAAACTAGTGGACATATTTGAATGTGAACAAACTTCAGGAAAACTGGAGATAGTTATATTTACTTAGATCCCTATCAAGGAAGAAACAGCCAAATGAAGCCATTCTGAGGGGAATTCCAAAATCACCCCATTAATAGGAAGACTGACAGCAGAAGAACTGAGAAACAAAAGAACAAAACAGACTGAGCCCTTACAAAATGAAATATATCACAGAAATATTAACTATCCCAGAAGAGCTGAGCCACTTAAGGCCCTTTGATAATTATCTGAATCGGAATCTAAAATCCAACTGTGGCTTTATGTTTCTAATTTCTTAAAGGACAATGTAGAACATTTGCGTACTCCACTGAGATCATAGTGTGTTATTTTCATAGGGATACACAAGACACCAGAAAGAGCCTGGCTTATGTGAACAGGAATTTGTTCTCGAGGTTCTGGAGACTGGAACTCCAAATGAACTTGTCTGAGGGGTCATGCTTTTAGAAAGTCACAACCTGTGGGTCATGTCCCCTTTTGGGGTCGAATGACCCTTTCACAGGGGTCGCCTAAGATCATCTGAAAACACATATTTCTAATGGTCTTAGGAACCGAGACTCCACTCCTCTATCTGTGTCCAGGTGGGCCTGCCCACATGCAGATACACCCACATACAAGTACCTGGTGTGATGACATCATAACGCCAACCCCATCACATGCACCCCATACAAATACAGGTAGGTGTCTGTGACAGGGTTGGCCCCATAATGTACTTATGTGGACCATTCACACATGTGTAGAGAGCAGCTACTGTTTAGAAAGCAGCTGCTGTGTTGAAAGCAGCCTCTCTGTTAAAAGCAGCTCCTATGTTGAAAGCATCAGTATTGGAGGTAAAAGGACACTTCGTGAATTATAATTACTGGGTCAATGTAAAATCATGTACTGTAAAATCATCAGCTACTGCCAAAAAAAACCAAACAACTGTACCACGGGAACTTAATCTGGATGCTGAATGGTCTTTTTATATTCAGCTGTGATTGGTGTGAATACTGCCCCCTTGTGATAGTAACAGTTATGTAAAAAAAACACAGATAATGGTAAATCATAGGAAACTTTAACTGTGTTGACTGAACATGTATCACCTTTTGTATTATTAAATCTATTGTTATGTATAATTTTCATTAGCAAACTATCCCATGACAATGGATCATGTAGAGAAGAACGTTAAGAAAAGAAAATATAGTGAGGATTTTTTACAGTATGATTTTATCTCAATAATTACAGCAGAAATTGAGAAACTGCAATGTGTTATTTGTTGTGAAGTTCTATCAGTTGAATCTATGAAATCGAACAAACTAAAATGCCATTTTGATAGCAAGCATCTGAGCTTTGCTGGCAAGGATACCAACTATTTTAGAAGCAAAACTGATGGACTCAAGAAAGTCAAACGACCTTGGTGGCAAGTACCATAAACAGAATGTAGCAGCCGTTGAAGCTTTGTATTTGGTGGCACTCAGAATCACCAGCTCTATGAAACCTCACATCTTTGCTGAGCATTTACTGTTGCCAGTGGTCAAAGACATTGTTCGAGTTATGATCAGAGATGAATTTGTTATGAAATTGAGTGCAATTTCCTTATCTAATGACACTGTTTGCAGAAGAATAGATGACATGTCTGCTGATATTCTTGATCAGGTAATCCAGGAAATTAAATCTACCCCACTTCCAATATTTAGCATCCAGCTTGATGAATCTGCAGACGTTGCAGACTGTTCACAGTTACTGGTTTACGTGTGGTATATTAATGATGGCGACTTTGAAGATGAGTTTCTTTTTTGAAACCCTCTTGAAACGACAACTACTGCACATGATGCATTAGGCACAGTTGGTTCATTTCTGAAAGAGCATAAGATCTCTTGGGAAAAGTTTTGTGTTATTTGCACAGATGATGCTCCAGCTGTGCTAGGATGACAATCTGGATTTCAACGTTTGGTCCTGAATGAGTCACCAAAACTCATTGGAACTCACTTTATGATTCATCGGCAAATATTAACAATGAAGACGCTGCCATAAGAATTACAAGAAGTAATGAAAAGCATCATAAATTCTGTCAATTTTGTAAAGCCAAGCACTTTAAATAGTCGACTTTTCGCAACTGTGCAATACATTGGATGTGCCAAATAATGCTCTGCTATTTCACACTGAAGTGAGATGGTTGTCGAGAGGAAACGTTTTAAAATATGTTTTTGAGCTTTGTGATGAACACAAAATGTTTTTTAAAATCAGAAGGCAAGACTGCTGTTTGAAGCATTTTAAGTTATAAAGGTGAACTTGAGAAAACAGCTTACTTGGTTGACATTTTTGCCATTTTGAATGAGTTAAATTGATCACTGCAAGTACCAAATGCAGCATGCCTCAATTTGTCAAAAATGTTCCGATCATTCCAAATGAAACTTGAGTCTTGGGGAAAAAAAATTGGATGAAAATATAATTTATATGTTGCCTACCTTATCTGCTTTCTTTGAGGAACATGACATTGAACCAGACAAAAGAATTATGATGATAAATTCTGTGAAAGAACTCTTGCATAGGCTAGCAGACAAAATTCCATCATTCTTTCTAAATCTACCTGACACCCCGTTTGCACTTGCCAGAAGCCCATTCACGGTCACAGTTGAAGATGTTCCTGAGACAGCACAAGAGGAGTTCATTGGACTTATTAACAGCGATGCAGTTACGATGTCAGTTATAAAATTCTGAATCAAGTGTTTGCAGTCATATCCTGTTCTGTCTGAGACTGTGTTGCACCTTTTTCCTCCATTTCCAACAACATATCTTTGTGAAATAGGGTTTTCCAGCTTGTTGGTTATCACATCTAAATACAGAAGTAGACTTTTTGTGGAGGATAATCTTCGTTGTGCTCTTGCAAAGACTGCCCCAGGAATTTCTGATCACTGGTGAGAAAGAAGCTATAGCAACCTTCTCACTGATGTTGGCTTTTTATGCATACTGTCACAAAATGTAGGAATGTAGTTTACTGTTGTTATGTTAAGACTGTTATCCAAGCTACACCATGCCTCAAGACAAAATTGCATTTATTTTTAATTAGAAATAAATCTTTCACAATATGTAATTACAGATAGTTTTTGTGATTAATCACTATGCTTTAATTATGTTCAATTTGTAACCATGAAAATATAACCTGAATATCAGATACACGTTGATTCATAACAGTAGCAAAATTACAGTTCTGAAGTAGCAACAGAAATAATTTTATGGTTGGGGGTCACCACAACATGAGGAACTGTATTAAAGGGTAGCGCATGAGGAAGTTGGAGAACCACTGCGCTAATCACTTCAGTTTGGAGTAGTCCTTTTGGCTGGGAACCTTGTATTTTTATTACAGCATTTTAGAGGGGAGCAACAATATCTAGAAGGTCTGCCACTCATTGCATAGTTTATAGAGACAATGTTATAAATCAGACTTTGATGAGTAATTACTGGTATCATTAAAGCTTGTGTTGCAACTATTAGTTTTTCCTCATATGGAAGCAAGAAGAGTGATAGAAAGGTAAAAGTAGAGGAAATCAATTAGCCCAGTGGACTCACAGGCATTTAACATTAGTCTCCATAGCTCTGAGACCAGAAGAATACCAAGAAGGTACATGATGCCTGTCGCCCATCCCAATTGTTCTGAAAAGGATCACAGTAAAAGTCCAGAGTAGAGTGGGGAAAAATGTGGAACACTCAGAATCGTAAAATAGAGCAGGCACACTGATTGAATAGTCTGTTGAGATCTCCCAAGACCATGGCCCTTAATAACCCTCATAATAACCTTAGAATAATTACCTATTCAAAATGAGAAGGGCAGTATTTACTTGAGAACAGATATCATCAGTTAGGAAAGAAGGAGGATTGGAAACATGAGACACAAGGGAAACTTTGTTAAGTGATGGAGGAGATTGAGGAGATTGCAATGGATGGATTGATCCAAACCATGTATGCCACTGAAAGACCTTTTTTAATGGTAGTTCTGGAAGAGGTTGAAGAATCCTCTTTGTTTCTATAACATGTACAAATTATGTACTATCACAAAATATTGCCTAGCATTAATATCAATGTGCACACATTTTCTGAAGCAAGATTACAAACTCCAGTAAGGACAATTAAATTCAGCTTACTTGGAAGAAGTTCTTTCAATGAAAGTTTGAGGCCAAAATGTTCAATACAAGTTGATGGCATAACTAGCCAGGTATATAATGGCATGTCCAGCTAGAAGGATTTGGTTTTAAGTAGGAGAAGTCCATAGGCAAAACTCTATCAGGGTTAGTTAAAGGGACCGCTCTCAAATCTTTAGTGAGTATTCAAAGACTGTTCAGTTAAATCCAGGAAGTTATAAAAACATAAATCCCAGAAATTATGCATAGGGTCATTATTGTTGTGAAATT
Source organism: Echinops telfairi (assembly GCF_000313985.2). Lineage (NCBI taxonomy): Eukaryota > Metazoa > Chordata > Mammalia > Afrosoricida > Tenrecidae > Echinops > Echinops telfairi. The sequence goes on from NW_022103906.1 coordinate 2,693,437, forward strand.
TAAGGAGAAGGGTCGTTGGGTTGAAACAAGCTGTAGCACGTGGTCTAACATTAGCTGTTCCAGAGCTTCATAAGAAGTGAGATGACTGGTGAAGGAAGTTGTTGAGTCGAAGAAGAATTAAGTATAGCAAATATGGCATGAGACACGTAGACATCTTTAAAAGTTTCCCAGCACCCTGTCTGAGGTGCTTCCACTAGTTAGGATGTAAGAGTAATACTCCTGTCATTACAAGGTCAAACTACAGATAGTAGTTGCTGATAGGTATCTGATATCCTCCCTGCTTCTGAATTTTAATACTGAATGCATTTCCAGATACTTCAAGTACAAAACAAGAAAAAATGTAGGTGGTAGTGAGGAAAGCCTATGGCAGATACTTCTCTTAAGGCCCATCTTATCTATAGCCTCTGGGACTTCTGTGTAATTTAAAATGAATTTGACTTCAAAGGCTGTTCAGTACTTATATAAGGGTTGGCCCAACGAAGGCACAGTAGGAATCAAAGTTGTACAATAACCACAAAACCTTAAAAATCCTTGTTATGTGTTCTAGTGGTATATGTGGAAAGAAGAACCTATTTTGTGTAGGGTCAATAAAGATACTTTCTTCTGAGATTATGTGGTCCAAATGCTTGACAGAAGATTTGATCACTTATAAGTTGCCTTGAAAATTTCATTGTCCAGCAAATGGTTGAACAGTGATTGTGGTATCAATTGTAAATATGGACTGATATTAAATTCCAAATTAAAAAAGCTATACTATTTTAAATATAAGCCTGCTGGGAAGTTGGGCAGACTAATAAATGATTGAGATAGTGTAACACTTTGGGGTTACTCAAAAACTACAAAGGCTGCCAGTCTGCCCTTGGGGAAAATAGGTAGAGGATTCTATGACTCCTTGATGGCGTTACATTCCAGAAAATTGTTGATTTTCTGAGTGAAAGTAAACAAAGACGGGCTTTTGGCATTTACAGGAATACTGGAACAAAATCACCACTTTAGATAGGCAGTGGTCAGAAGGCCATCGGAACAGTAAATTAGTATAAACCTCCCTACCTTTGAGGTTTTTGTCCTCTGGCACAGGGCATTTTGTAAAAGAAGTGGAGAGAATAACAGACAAGTAGCTCTAATATCCCTCGATCATTGTCAAGATTCTCTATTAATGATCAAGATTCTTGACCACAGTTTCCTCTTGGATGTTAAGTGATACACCACAGGAAAAGACTGTTATGTTCCTGGAGCTGGTCCTTCTGTATCAGTTTGAAGGTCATGTTTTGGGGGGAGTTTTCTTTCTCTTTTTTCTAGGTTTTACCATTTCCCTCCAGTGGCTGGATTTCATTCGGATGTGGCAGGTGCCAGCCTCAGGTTCTTCAGAAAGTTTGATACTTTTCTTTTTATTTGGGGACTGTAATTTCTGCAACAAAAGTCCCATACATTTGTGGTCATTTTTATGTCTTCCAGCCTCAAGAATCTGGGAAAGATTTTAAGCCCAGATAACCCACATAATTTCCAAAATAGGTGTGATTTCCAGCCCAACCAATACCAATAATGAAGACTGAAATCTCAGTTTTAAAACCAGGTTTGAAGAAATCATGTAAAACTCCAGTTGCATCCAGTGTAGGTAAGGTATTTTAGTAATCTTGTGCTACTGTAGCAGACTAGATGTCTTTAACAAACAGAAATATATTCCCTCACATTTAAGAAACTGGAACTGTAAATTCAGGGTGCCAGCACAAGAAGAAGACTTTCTTTCTCTCCTGGCTCTGGGAGGAGGTTCTTGTATTCTTTCAGCATCTATAGGCCCACTCTCACTTGAAGATCTACATGTGCCTTGGCATCAGTTTTCCCCTGAGTCATAGAGGTTCTCAACCTGGTTCAGAGGACACCTTCTGCCTGATTCTTCTTTCTGGGTATTAGCCAATTCCCTTTGATCTTTGCTCACATGTTTACTTGCTTTTATATTTCAAAGCAGATGGACTCAAAATACAATCTAATCCTGCAGATTGTATCCTGCTTCACTAGCATAACTGATTATAATATTTATTCATAAACCACATAGATGTTAAGATTTACAATGCATAGCATAATTATATTGGATCACAAAATGGAAGATAATTACATAATAGTAGCTACATTGACACACACTTTCAGAAGACACAGTTCAATAATCTAAGACCAGAGTGTTTGGAATGCTTTTGAAACAGTCTGTATTGATACTCATAGAGAATTTCATCTTCAATCTCTTTCTTTAATAATTCTTTTTTTGTTTGTGAGTATGACAGTACATTTTTGACTAATGGATTATTGGAGGAGGACCTGGGATTAGCCTCAAGCAGTCTCTTACCTATAGCTTAGGCATCCTCAAGCAGCTCAGTGGTTGTTTTAGGATTAAAGCTAAACACTATTTTGGATGTTTCCATTCAGCATGTTCTAGCCATAGCTGATCGTCTCTAGACACAGCTATTATAGAGATTAAGGGAAATAATAAGAATTTAAAATTTCTAATTAAACTTGCAGAGGGTCTTTATGTAAGTTTGTAAAACCATCAGAATATGATGTAACTTGAAGCACACCCAAGGAATAAATATAATGTGGAAGACCCCTTGATGTCTGTAAGATAGATCTGAAAGGACCTTTTGGGTAAATTTTGGAGTCTCTCTCCCTTCCCCACTCTCCCCCACCCCACCTCCCAGGGTAAACAAAGCAAAACAGCCAACAGGTTCAGAAATGTTGTTATATGAAGTATAGGAGGCCAAAGCAAGGTAGAAAGAAGAAACTGCTGGCAAGGGAGTAGATGGATTAGGAGCAGGAATTTTACCTTGGAGCCTCTTAATTTGTTTAGTTAATTTGGAAACAGGATCCTGCAGGAAAAAAAATCATGCTCTATTTTGGAGGTCTCTAAATTCCAATGAAAATGGGAATTGATTGGACTTGTTTAATTTGATTGAGGAAGACCCTATTTTTTAATTTACTGTGTAGAAGAACCTCTGTAGAAAGACTGAATGATATTCAAAATGACCAGCAACTCTCCAAAGTATCTTTAGTATGATTTTGTCAAAGAGACAAGAATGAGCATGTTAAGGGACCAAAATGCTTACATGGGTAATAGGTTGGAGTTTTATAGCATGCCTATGATTTATCCTCGAAACACCATTTCCCATTTTTCTCCTGAAAGATAGTAAATATGTAAAAAGTTGAATCTGTCAATAAGCATTTGATGTGCACAAAGCAAAGAAGCAGAGCGCAGATTCCAGTGTCTAGTTAAATTGAAGTAACTCCTGGTAGTGCATGGAAAGAGAGAGCTTAAAAAGCTTGGCTGGTACCACAGCTACAGTCCTTCCCACTGTAAGGGTATTAGCGGCAACTCCTGTGTCCAGACTTGATGGCACTGCTAAGGAAGCATTCATCAGCTGTTCAAACCTGCCAGGAAGAAAGGTGAGGCTACTTGCTCCCTTAAAGATTTGCATTTTCTGAAACACCCATTTGTTGTTGCTGTTGTTAGATACCATCGAGTCTGTTCCAACCTGTAATGACCCTGTGAACAACAGAACAAAACACTGCATGGTCTTGCACCATCACACATCACCGTCCCATGTCTGAGCCCATTGTTGCAGCCACCATGTCAACCCATCTCCTTGAAGGTCTTCCTCTTTAGGCATTGATTGTCATCCAAGCAGGATAACATCCTTGGCAACTTCAACCTTATCTCCATTTATCATGATGTTAGCTGCTGGTTCACTTCTGAGGATTTTGGTCTTTGAGGTAGTTAGTTTATTGTGTCAACCTGGCTGATAAACACATGTGGGATTAATTAAAGGGCAGAGAGATACTGTGTTTCCCTGAAAGTAAGACATCCCCTGAAAATAAGACCTACTTACAGTTTTGCCTCTTGCTGAAATATAAGGCATCCCCAGAAAATAATACCTCCCCAAAAATAAGGCCCCCCGAAGCTACCCTAACTTTGGGCTCTGGACAGTAGCGAAGGTGCTGCTGCACAGCTCACTGTTTGACGCAGCACAGCCAGAGCAGACAGGAAGTGCGAGGTCTCTTTTAATAAAACAGTAAGCAATAAATGTGTACCATATTCTTCTTCATGGAAAAATAAGATATCCCCTGAAAATAAGACCTAGCGCATCTTTTGGAGCAAAAGTTAATATAAGACACTGTCTTATTTTCTGGGAAACAGGGTAAATGGCTCGGCGAGCCTCGCCTTCCTTGTCTCTTGCTTTTTGATCATCGGACCAGTGTGTGGCCACCTTAGCTTGTTCTTTGCCTCAATTTGCAAGCTACACTACCTGTGGGACACCTGACCTGGGTGGGGATTGTGTTGCTGTAATTTGAGGTTCCTTCAAGACCTGCTTCGCCACACCATTGGAATATGCATCTCTTGATCTGGGGACTGTCGGACCCTGTCATCTGGCAGACTATTGGCGACCTGCCTTGCTGTTTGCTGCCTGTGCCTGCTTAGCCTGAATTGTTCTACAGAGGACTACCCGGAGGCCCTCAAGACTTGAAGAACTGTCAGTGTCTCACAACTGTCTCACGGAAGTGAATTGCATTGAGCCATTTGTACTGCTTTATAATTTAACTTTATTTCTTGTGTTATATATTTATCTAGCTGTTTATATA
>NW_022103906.1:2698159-2750608 GCF_000313985.2 Echinops telfairi
ATATATATATAATTATTAGCAATCTGGTTTTGGCTAAGTAATTGTTTTCCAAAGTTTCTGGCATAGAGCCCTGAGTTCTTCTAGTGCTTTATCAGCTTGCTGAAACATTTCAATTGGTATTCTATGGATTCCTGGATCCTTGTTTTTAGCTGCTTCTTTCTATGCAATTTGAACTTTTTCCTTCAGCACCAGTGATTCTTGCTCACATGCTACCACCTGAAATGGTGAAATGTAGACTAGTTTTTTTTTGGTACGATGACTCTATGTATTCTTTGAATCTTCTTTTCATGCTTCTTTCATCATTCAATATTCTTTGCTATAGAAAGATTCTTTGCTTATAGACGCTTTCAAGATTGCAACTTGAAGCTTCACTTTATTTTTCCTGAGTTCTTTCAGTTTAAGATGTGCTTGACATGTTCTTCCTTTTTGGTTTTCTAACTCTTCAGTTTTTGCATATTTAATTTTAATATTTGACTTTCTCTTCTGGAGCTGACTTTTGAAATTTTCTACTCAGCTCTTTTACTTCAATGTTTCCATTTGCTTTAGCTACTCTACAATTAAAAACAAGTTTCAAAGTGTCTTTTGACATCATCTGATTTTTCCTTTCTTTCTTTTTTTTCCCTTTCTAATTATCTTTTGTTTATTCAAGTGCAATGTTCTTGATGTCCTCCCACAGCTCATCAAGTGTTCTGTCACTAGTGTTCAATGTCAAATCTGTTCTTGAGATGTTTCTGAAATTCAGGCACAATACAACTTAAAGCCATATTTTGGCTCTTGTGGACGTGTTTTAATTTTCGTTAGTTTTTACTTGAACCTACGTAAGAGCAAGTGACGGGCTGTTCCATAGCCAGCCCCTGGTTTTAGCTGCTGATATTGAACTTCTCTATGATCTCTTCTCACAGATGTAGTCAATTTGATTTCTGTTTATTCCATCTGGATAAGTCCATGTGTATGTCCAAGTCCATGTGGCCTTTTGTGTAGTTGCAAAAAGGTATTTTCTATGAACAAGTCATTGGTCATGCAAAATTCTGTCATGTGATCTCCAGCTTCATTTCTATTACCAACTCCATATTTTCCAATTACTATTTATTCCTCTTTATTTCCAATTATTACATTGCAATCACTAAAGAATTAATGCATCTTGATTAATTACTGATCAAATGCTTGGTCTATTGCTGACCTAAGTCATTGGTAGAATTCTTCAATTTCTTCACTAGATTTTGTGGTTGGTGCATGAATTTAACTAATACTTGTGTTGCTTGGATTTCCTTGAGCAGATAAATATAGTCCTATCACAGACAGCATTGCATTTCATGATTGATTTTGTAATGTCTTTTTTGACAACGAATGGCTTGATTGTGCTATTCCTGGCATAGAAAAATCATAAGATTTTCTCATTCTAAATAGCCAATACCAGTCCCTTTTAAGCTCACAAATGCCTAGGACATTGATATTTATGTATTCCATTTTATTTTTGTTAGCTCCCACTTTTCCTAGATTCGTACTTCACACAATCCAAGTTCCTCTGATTAGCAGAGCTTTGAATGGTCTCTCTTTATCTTGAATTGTGCCCATCAGCAAATGAAGATCCTGAAGACTCCCCTCCCACAGGCTCCACCCGACTCATGTCAGGATGGTCGACTCCAACCTGAGAAATCAGTTCCTTCACAGTCACATTTCAAGTGTCTCATGAGTTGGCATTGACTTTATGGCAGTGAATTTGGAGATTGATCTAACCCGACGGGCCCATCCTCCAGCACTATGTCACAACGATCTACTTCTATTCATTAGGTGTCCAGTAACTGGCAATGTTTCCAAGCTATACATAAGTTTTCAGTGGCTCTTTCCTTTGAAGTGGGGACCCTAGTCCTTCATCATTGTCTGCTCTTAGTCTGGAAGCTCTGGTGAGACCTGTTCACTTTGGGTGATGGTAATGTCATTTCAAATACAGGTTGCATAGCTTCCATTGGTGCAGCAGCACACAAGTCAGCACAGTGTGATAAACTGACAGGCAGGTGGTGCGTAACCTCACACAGGGCCCTTGTCAGGGGAATGGACCTGATGGCAGTGGCTTTTGGCTGTGGTCTCACTCGTGGCCCCAAATATGCCAGGGAAGAGAATCTCAAGCTCGGGTAAGACAAAGAATTGTATTGCGGCATGAGTTGGGTAGTACAGGATACCCTGTTTTGAAAAAAAAATGTCAGTTTTTATACATATGGGTCAATGTGACCAACTCTACAGGTATTTCAATGACAGCAACAACAATTCTATCTTCCTATTTCTAATCCATAAACTGAGATCCTTCTTTGGATGCCTTTATCTCTGAATTTCTGCCAGCACAGAATCTAACTCAGATTTTTGTAAGTATTATGTTGAAATCTGTAGAACAATTTATGGAACTATTATTAATTTAAAATATTCTTACAATCCATAAATTTGCCATGCCTTTCTAAATGATTAGAACTTCTTTTGTCAGTGTTTTATGGTCTCCATAGTGTAAGTTGGCACTTACTCTGTTAAATTACTATTTTTGATGCTGTTGTAAATGCATGGTGCCCCCACTCCCCCCCAGTGGTATAGTGGTTATGCATTGGGCTGTGGTCCAATACCACCACCCACTCTGCGGGAGAAGGATGGGGCTGTCACAGTTTTTGAAAGCTGCAAGGGCCAGTCTACCCTGTCCTACAAGGTCATTATGGGTCACCATTGACTTGAGCGAAATGAGTTTAGTGAATATTGTATATTCAATTGTTTTCTTAATTGGTTCTTGAAAATATATAGAAATAAAACAGATTTGTTTTATATATTGATCTTGTAGTCTGCAATTTTACTGTACTTGTTTGTTACTTTTAATAACTTTTTAATTGGATTCTGTAGGGCTTTCTACACTAAAGATCATACCATCTCTAAACATTTTCATATTTGACACTTGGTGATCTTTATTTGTTTTTCTTACCTATTTTATCTGATTAGAATCTCCAGTCTATTGTTGGATAGATGTTGTTACAGTGGACATTTTTATTCAGTTCCCAGTTCTTGCTTCAAAACATTTGGTGTTTCACTATTAAGTATAGTATTAGTTGTTGAAGTTTTTGTAGAGACTATCTGAGAAAATTATTTTCTATTCCATTTGTTGAATATTTTATAATGAAGGGGTGTCATGGAATGAATTGTGTCCTTCAAAAGTATGTTTCAGATGGTTTGACTCATGAGTCTCAGTGGGTTGGCAGTTATGTAACATGGCAATTATGTGATGATCCTCCACAACGGGATATGTTTTGATAAATGATAAGAGGATTAAGGGTGAATGCAACACTAATGCTGGCACATCTCTGGCCTAATATAAAGGAGTTTCCCTGGGTTGTCACCTGCAACACCTTTCATTTTAAGAGAGATAAATAGAGAAAGAAATGAGCAGAGGTCAGAGGGACCTGTTACCACCAAGAAAGAATAAGAGTGAAGTACATTCATTTGACCTGTCTTCTCTGCACTGTGAAGCTCCTAGGTTCTGGGGCAAGACTGATGGCAAAAACATGGAGATTTCTAAGGGATTATAGACCTGCAGGTGCTTAGTGGAGGGAAGGACCTTTCCGAAGAGCCAACAGGAAAAATTAACCACAAAATCAAAAATAAATTTCCCCAGGACTGTCCTCTGAATTTGGACTTCACTATTAGAGATTAGGTTTTGGTTTGTTAAATTATCCACTTATGGCATTTCTATTACAGTAACACTAGATAACTGAGACAAGGGACAGCCTTTTGCCATGTTTTTGCCCTGTGACTTTTGAGATGACCAATAGATATTGAGGAAATTCTCTTCTCTTCTTAGTTTTCTGAGTGCTCTTATCATGAAGGGGTATTGTCAAATTCTTTTCCTATACTGCTTATGATTATCCTGAGGTTTTTGTCTTCTATTTACATTGTGTATTGACTTGATTGATTTTCATGTTAAGCCTTTCTTGTATTCCTCTGATAAATCTCACTGATAGGGTACATGAATCATGTACTAGTTTACTAGCATTTTGCTGAAGACTTTTACTTCTATTCAAGTTATATTATGTCACTTTTGCATGGTTTTTGTATCAGGACCATACTGGTCTCATAGAATAAGTTTTGAAATATATTTTTCTGATTTATTTTTTGAATGATTTGTGAAGAATTGTTATTGAGTCTTCTTTCAATATTTGATAGAATCCACCAGTAAATCCATCTGAACCTGGACTTTTATTTGTGAGCATTTATGAATTATTCAAGCATTTAACTTGCTATAAACAGAACTGACTCACTGTTAGCGATTCTGAATAGAACTACACTTTTGGGATTCCAAGGCTTTAAATTTATACCAGAGCCGGAAAGCCTCATCTTTCTTTTGTGGAGGTGCTGAGTTTCAAATTGTTGACCTTGCAGTCCTACACCATTCTCACGATGGTCCTTCTGCTTGAGGTCATTGTTACAGCCATGGTGTCTCTCCACCTCCTTGAGGGCCTTTCTCTATTTTACTGCACCCCCACTTTAGCTAGCATGATATCTTGTCCAGGGACTGGTCTCTTCTGATAACATGCACCAAGTGTGCCAGACAAAGTTTTGCCATCCTTCCCTCTAAAGAGTGCTCTGGCCTCTTTTTCTTCCAAGACAGATCATCTTGTCCTTTGGCAGTCCAAGGTACTTTAAATATTCTTCACTAGCACCACAATTCAAATGTATCAATTCTTCTTAGGCCTTTCTAATTAATGTTTCAAGTTTCACATGCCTAAGAAACAATAAAAATAGTCAGTGTTCAACTTTCACATGTATGTAAAGCAACAGAAAATACCAGGGCTTGTGTCAGGCACATCTTACTTCTAGAAGTAGCATCCTTGCTTTTCATACTCTAAAGAGGTCTCGTGCCGCAGATTTACTTAATGGAATGCTTCTTTTGCTTTCTGTATTGTTTCTTCAACAGCGCATTGACTGTGGATCCCGGCAAGACAAAATCCTTGATATTAGCCTCGTCATTTCTCTTTTCTTACTGTTGCTCTGTGCATGCTATATCTTGTTCTGTTCATGCTGCATCTTCATCATTCCTTTTGCTCTCTATCATTTATGTCTTTTAATATAGAATGTGTGCCTTTAAAATGCATACAGTTGAATCTTTGTAAATATAGGCTGACAAATCTGATTTCTTATTGGATTACTTAGTCCTGTCAAATTCATTGATAATATTAATATGACTGGATTTACATATGCCTTTTGCTTTTTATTGTATATACTCATGGTTTCTTATTTTTTTCTATTATTTATTTCTTTGGTTTTCAAAATGGGCTATTTTCTTGTATAGCATTTTCATTTTTAAAATGATATTTGAACTGCATATTTTAAAATAATTTTCTTATGAATGCTCTAGAGTTTGCCACATATATCTTCATTTCTTGTTTTCTACTTCATATTGATGCTAACTTACATATCTCTACATATTTCTATTTTCTTTTTCCATTTTAATAATATCATTGGTAGACTTATTTTATATTCTCAGAGTATATGTTGAGGGAAATTTTTACATGAACTTATTTAATCTTTTTTCTTATCTTTACTTGGTTGTGTAAATTCCATTTATCAAACTCTCAAGACTCAAACTCACTGCCATCAAGTAAATTCCAACTCACAGCAATCCTATAAGACCGAGTAGAACTGCCCTTTTGGGTTTCTGAGGCTATAGGAGTGGACAGCCTCATCTTTCTTTTGTGGGACAACTGATGAGTTTGAATTGCTGACCTTGTGGCTAGCAGCTGAATGTGTAACCATTGCACCACCAGCTGGTATCATTTCCTTAGTCCAGTACACCTTTGTCCCATCCGCCTTCCTTATATATAACTTAGTAGAAATAAGTTATTTTTCTATATATAATAGCACCACAACATAATTATATAACATTAAAAATGTTTCTTTTTAAATCACTTATCAGGAGAAACATGAAAGAACATATATTTATTCTGCATTTTATAATTTACATGATTGTCTTCACTAGTTGTATTTTATATTTCTGTGTTAACAAATTACCTCACTATTTTAGTAAATCAAATTTTACCATGTTACCATTCAGATCACGTTTCTTTGGATGTGTGTAAACACTGAGTTAGAAAACAAAAAAGAAATAACACACTGAATTTCTCAGGCTAAAAGAACTAAAGAAAAAAAAAGCTCCCAGATGCAATATTGAAGGGTTCTGCAAGCAAAATATTGTATGCGAAAACTATTGAATGATGCAAAAAGCAGCAAAAATAGGTGAAATGAATCTATTTTTACCAAAAAGCATTGGTCAAGGTTAAAAGGTTTCAGCATGCAGCATATAATAAAGGGTCTATGGTATAGAAAGATGGGATCTAAACTGTGTGAAGGCATTGGTGGAAAACATCACTCCAGGAACTAATGGGAGATTAATTGAGAGGTTTCGACATACGAATACAATTCTAGAAACTCTTATCCATGGGAAGAAATTTGAAAGCCAGTTACCAGACCAGTGACGGGAAGAGAGCCATTATTTTTTCCTATTCCAGGGAAATATCATCCCATAAAATATCAAACAATATAATTAATAATTAGTGACATGACTAATGTGTTCATGAGGAGCAAGTGGGCAGTTGTTCTAAGAGAACAAGGTGATAGCAATGGTTTAATATTAGGAAAGACACGTCTCACTGTTGTAACCTTTCAGCACATTTATTCAATCTGCGTTGTGAGCACATAATCTGAGATAGGCTATATGAAGAAGAACATGATTTAGGGAGTAGAGGAAGACTCAGTAACAACCTGTAATATTCAGGGGACACAAAATCTGGTTGTTGGAAGCTAGGAAGACTTAAAGCATTTACTGCGGAAAATAGAAGTATGGATTATCCCTCAATGTAAAGAAAGCAAAATATTTGAACCAGACAAGACCATGCTAAATGGAGAAAAGATGTACATTGTCAAGGATTTTATTGTACTTAGATCCATGATCAGTGTTCATGGATGCAGAATAGGAAATCAAATGAGATATTGCATTGAGAAAATCTGTAAAAATTCACTGCTGTATAATCAATACTGACTCATAACAACTCTATAGGGCAGGACTTAACTGTCCTGGTCATTTTCTGAGATTGTAACTGTTCACAGGATTAGAAAGGCCCCTGCTTTCTTCCACTGAGCGGCTTGTGATTTCAAACTGTGTACTTGGGGATTGCAGCCAAATGAGTAACAACTACACCACCAGGATTCAAAGACCTCTTTAAAACAATGACAAGCACAGATGTTACTTTGAAGACTAATGTGAGCCTTCACAAGTCATGATATTTTCAATTGCCTCGTGTACATGTGACATGTGATCATATGCATAATATAATAATGAAGAATGAATTAACTTATTTGAATTGTGCTGTTTTTGAAAAATACTGAATATAGTATAGACTGCCAGACACTGAACAGATCTGTCTTTGATAGTGATAATTTGTCTTCAGTATACTTTAGACATGCTGTCAGATGGACCAGCCCCTGGAAAGGTAAGTCGTATTTGGTAAAGTCGAGCTTCCTGATCAAGACAGACTAGGTAGAAAGTCCTGCTACCGTTGCATGTGGACTCCCTATGAGCTGAGGCTGACTTGACAGCAGCTAACAGCAATGATTGGCTGGGTTTACTTCCTGTCTTATCTCTCTTCCTTTTCCCTTCTTCTCCTTTGACTCATGGGGGATGTTTTCTCTAGAAGGCACCTCATGTGTTTGGATGACCTTGCTCATTTGCAGTAGGTCTTCTTCTGCCTCTACTTCCTATCATTTCGAAAGCAAATAATACCTAACAAACCAAAGCAAGTGAACATTCTGGATGCCATAAAATACATCTTTGTAAGAAATTCTATCTTATTTCAAGAAGTCTCACATATTGCATGTTTTTTCATTTTTTCATAGAACTTCCTGACTCTCACGTTGCTGTGGTGACAATCCTTGATTTTTCTCCATAAGCTGAGGCAAAATGCTTCCCTGTGTTCATTTACTTCTACCTCCTATGACTAGAAATTGATTCAATAGCAAAGGGTGTGGTTTTTTCTCTCTCCCTTTTATTTACTTAAAAAAAAATCATCAAATGAAAGGTAGCACGTTTCAGCAGTTCTATCACAAATAGTTCAGCCTTGTATTGTGACTACAGAAATTCTAGACATAACTTTCATGTGAAATTGCTCATTACACTTTACTCAGCCCCTTCTCCACTTGAGGATTCAGATATTGATCCACAGAGGACTAAGTTTGAAGATTATCTTGTGTTATCACTTATGCACCCTTGCTCTCATGAGAGAGATCTCATCTAGAGAATTACTACAAGTATGAGGACAATTATTTTCCAGTGTCATGGAATTCTTAGTACAAGAATTGGTGAGTTGCTAACATCGAACTCTTTTCTCCCCCTTCTCATAAAGCTTCTTAGATTTTGGGGTTGTTTTTGCAGGGAGCTGTTTCAGTGGGACCTGATTGGTGTGAGTGCATGTTAATGTCTGGGAGGAGATTGGGTCAAGGAGGGGTACGTTGATTCGGCTCAGTTTGGAAATAAAATCCTTTCTTTCATTTTTTTACTCTTTTGTTCTTGAAGACATTTAGAAACTGACTTGTATTGGATTCACCTCTTGGAATGTGTAGTCGACTTTGGTAAAGTAAAGCCTCTGGAAAGTCCTGGATTAAATAGTCCTTTAAAATTTTGTTTAACTTATTGTTGTGAAATTCATGTCATCACACAATTGAATGCTGGCTAAAACTTGTATTTTAACCTGAATCTTAAGAAGAGTTTTAGTCTGTAATTAATGTTTTGTAGTCTGTAGATTTTTATAAAATCATGTAAGTTCGGTACTTCCATGAGAATATGATTATATATGCTAGGTACTTCAAGTACACAAATCCGCGTATGTGTTTACGATTACTTAAGTAGACATTGAAGAGAACACTCTTTAGTTGGTTAATGCAGACTCTCCAGTTATACTAAACTTCCTGTCACATCATGACTATTAAGGTGACTGCTGTGTTGTCTTAATTAATGTTCTCTATTTTACTTCTCTGGGTTCTAATATTCATTACAATGGCTACACAGAACTCACACACTTTATTCATGATTAAAACGTTTATTAAGGAAGATAAGAAGTTTTAATGCTAGTGAGAAATGATCACAATTGAGTTGTTTTATCTGGACATATTACACAGTTTTCAGTTCAGCTAATAATGCCCCAAAGGGATATGACTCTGCCATCGGTTTCAAGTGAAGGCATTCAGCTCAAGCTCTCTGGGTCACCGAGCCCAGCTTTCCCAATTAAGGGCGCATAGGCACCCCACTCCACAAGCCAGCCTGCTGCGTGAAAATGCTCGGATTTACTTGCTCTGTGGGCTGGGAAGTCCATCACTCTTTCCTGCTTTGGCTCCTGGTTCTGCTGCTGCTCCTCTGATGGGGTAGCTCTCTTCTGGATGCAGAAGGTCTGCTGTGCAGGGCTCGCAGGGGCAGAGTATGTGATCCACTTCTGGCTCTTGCTGGCAATGAGGCCCTTCTGCCTGCTTCTCAGGGGACTCATTTTAGACACAGCAGGACGGCACTCAGGGACTCCTGAACCCCACCTTTTTGCCAGACTCATGCAGGGAAAGGTCTTTGGTGCTAGTTAGAGACTTTGCTTAGAAGATCCACATTAAATAATTCACTGGCCCTGCAATTGCATTAACCCACTAGGATGTTCCCCCTACTCCTTTTCTAATATTTTGCTTGCCTCTTTTATCTTCCCTTTTTACTGAATGGTTGATTAATATTCACTAAGGACTTTGCTAATAAGAAGAAACAATTTTGCATTCCAGAGCCTTTCAACGATTTTAGATTTCTTTTGCTGTTTTACATATTTTGATTAGTCATTAGGGAGATGAATGTAAATAATGGTTTACACAAGCCTCTAATTCAAATTTTTTGTTTTGATTGATGGACTGTGTGTGTTTGTGTGTGTGTGTGTTTGAACAAGTGTATTTCTATCATAGTGATTTATACCTTTGCTTTTTCTGGAAAGCTATAAATATTCAAAGTTATCTTTTCTTATATGAATATACATATTTTATCAGAGAAGGCATTAAGCAGATTATATAAATTAAATACTATTTCCTCACGGGTTTTTGCTAAACAGTGGAATTGAATTTCTGTGTGAGTTCAAATGAGTGGACTGTTGGAGTGACATGCTCTTGTTGCTAAACCAAGCTTTGCATTGCTGAGAGGCATACATGAACAGCCTTGTGCCCCCTGCTTTCTTCCCTTTACCACTCACACCATTGTGAGGCACCCCTAAGCCTATCTTTTCCTTCTCAGGATCTCATGTTTCTGTCTCATAGCCTCTCCCCAGTTCATGTGGTTGGCTTTCACTTAGGAAATGATGGGTTGCACTGTCATGAACGCATAAGCTTGTGGGCTGTAGTATTAAGAAGAGCTGCTAGAAATGATTCGGTTCTTTTTAAAAAAGTAAACATCCTAGACTCTGAAAATCTGATGTTATGATGTAACTACTTCACACACACACACACGCGCACACACACATAAAAGACTAGAATTACATTGCTTTAGGTTACACTCCAATGATGTTTTAGAGCTCAAAATAATATTTAATTGTCTTGTTTCATTTGTTTTTCCCAGTTGTGTGATGTAAACTGTTACTTCCATTTTGCAAATAAATAAACTAAGGACAATATGTGATGTTCTCAGGGACGCATAGGTGGAATTGTTAGGATCAGAACAAAAATGAAATTTTTCTTACTCAAAATAATATATTTTTATGGAAATCTTATAGTTCTTTATCTTATATTCTATTTTTTATAGCCATTGTTACAAATTTACAATTTTTAATCACTGGCCTAAATTTAATCAGTAGATATTCCTTAAGTACTACTGTGTCCATGATAATGAATACTGAGAATTCAATTTAAAACTAAACAGGATTTTTATTGCTGTGGAGTTTATATTCTGGTGGAAGATTCAGGCACTTAAAAAATTAATATATTAGATAATATTGCCAGGGGTAGGTCTTACATAGAAATAAGACTCAGGAAAAAAAGTTCAAGAGAGTATATAGGCTGCTATTTCTAAAATATTGGCTAGGAAAGCCTGAAATTATCCTCTCAAATGTGACTTGCCTTTCTGTTTATAAAATATGTATATATTATATCTATTATGGACATATATGTGTATTATGCCTAATATTATATCCTACTATTCGTCCTATGTTCCTATAGTATTATGCTAATAAGTAATCCCCTCTTATCAATCACATGGGTATTTGTGAAGTGAAACATGAACATTCACAGTAGGTTGGATTGAAAGAGAGATTAAATGATTTCTTAATGAAATAAATCACATTTTGCCTCTCATTGACTGTGGCAGGAGAGCCAGGCTCCATTGTCACATTCATTGGTAACACACATAATTCTAAGAACCTTGGGATTTTTGAATGAACATTAAGAATTTTTGAGCTCTGGTGGTGTTGCCTTAATATTAATTTTTGTTTTAGCTCTGGTGGTGTTGTCTAATGCTTTTCCAAACTACAAATTGGTGGTTCAAACCCACGAGCCACTCTGAGGGAGAAAGTTCAAGCTGTCTGCTCTCATAAAGATTCAGTCTCAGGAACTCTGGGAGCTGCTCTACGCTGTCCTACAGAGTTACCACGGGTTGGAATGGACGCAGTGGCAGTGGGTTTGTTGGCTAGGTTTTATTCACACCTTGTGCCACATTTGTGACGGCTGAAGAACCTGAGAAACTTAGAAATGGCCCCAAACTCACTGCCATCAAGTCAATTCTGACTGTGGCAACTCTACAGGGATTTCTGAGACTGCAATTGTTTATGGGAGTAGAAATACTCAACTTTCCCGCAGGGAGCGGCTGGTGGTTTTGAACTGCTGACTTTGTGGATCTCAGTCCAATGCATAGCCACTTTGCCATCAGGGTCTCCCAAGAAACTTAGCAGGGAAACTTAAAAGAAGATGCATTCCACACATTTTGACTTTCTGCTGTATTCTCTGCTCTGGCACGTGTGTGAATGTCACACACACACACACACACACACACACACACACACACACACACATACACCGAGAGTAGGGATATTTAACATCACCTGCTAACGCCTTTCCCAGTTAACTAATTGGGCTGCAGTGTGGGCTTGACGCCTGTCATTTGTGAGCACTCAGGCATGTGGAAGTTCGGGTTCTGCTGGAGACCATTTTCTGGCTAAGCTGTACTATCTGTTGAGATCAGTCTAATCAATCTTTTAATGATACACAGAATTAAACTCTTGGGTGACCCGAATTAGTACAGCAAATATACTTTGATAATGGATTCATTATCACCTTGCATCATTGTCTTTTCTCCATGTTTTTCAAGCTCTTGGTTGTTGGAATGAGATGATGCTTATTCAGATGCACATTCCCTTTGGATGCGAAGTAACTTGCATGACATCTGGGAGGAGTCATTTCAAGTGGTTAGGGGAGACCTGGCAGTCTGGCAGGAAACAGTATTCACTTTTGTTCTTTCAAAGGCCAAATTCAGTCCTCCCAAAGTCAAATTACAAAGCGGCATGTCATCCTGAAAACTGTTGCTAACTTTCAGATTTTTTAAAAAAATGTGTAGCCTAGAGTGGAGATCCTGTTCACCCTAAAACAGTGAGAACTTTTTATTCAAGAGTGGTATTATTTACTACCCAAAGTAAAGGAAACGGTATGGAATTTTAAGTGTGTAAATGGGGTAGACAATAACTAAGGAACACTCAGGTGTAGGTGAATCAATTGATGTACATCTTCCTTCTTTAGGAGTTTATGATTAGCAGTATATCATATGCCAATGAAAAGCAGAATTCTGGTTCTGCGATTTTAAGTAATAAGGATCTGTAAACATTTTAGCCTTTAAGACAGAGCACTTACTTTTAAGTAGCTTTATCAGTCATTGGCAATTGCATGTCTTTTTTTGGTCTTATGTTGATGTTCACATATGTGACTTCTTTATTCCTGCCAACACCTAGTACACTATTCTTCTCCTGATATCTCTCCGCTCGATATATACGGCATGATTCTTCATTGATCTTCTTTATAAGCCATTTTATTATTGGCAAGAAGATCAGGGAAATGCCAGGATATTGCAGCATTGTTTCAGAATAAGACAGAACAGTTTAAGGACTGATGAAATATGCAGACACGACTCATTAGCCAGTGAATGCTCAGTGTGTGCTGAGTTTACACGCCAATCCTGAAAGGAAAGGGACACATTACATCTATTTTCAAAGGGTATATTTAATATATGGCAATACTTCAAATAGCCAGAGCTCAAAAATAATTTTAGTGTGGGCTTTTTGATGAGTAGTTCTTCTTTTAAGTTGGTGTTCTTTTATATTAGTGCCCACTAATAATGTTGTTGTTTTAATCAAATTCCAGAAACTGGATTAACTGAAAGATACTTATTCTAGTAGAATGTTTTGTTTGTGTTCTATGAAAAATCACCTCCTTATAAAGATATATATATATAAAATCTCACTTGTCTGATTTGTAAATAAAATAATCCAAAATTAATTTATTAGAAATGAAAAAAGGATGCAAACTCCCATTTAGAGCTCCAATTTACACCTCCTGGTTTTTTTCATGTTTTCATGCTTTGGGAACATAATGGAAGAACTGAAGATATAACACCTTGTCACTTACTGACCACTTGAATTAAAATAAGCCAATGAGCTTGAAGTTCTTTGTTATCACTTGATTTAGGGAGGATGGTGTACACATTTGCTTCATAAACCCACTGAAGTAAGTTATTGGAACAGATATCATCGTGTATAGTTTTTAGATAGACATTTAAAATGATCGAATACAGCCTTCTGGTAGCTTCTTTGTAGACTTTATGTCTGAACCACTATAATCATGGTAGAATCACAGCTATTACTATAGTGATCTCTCGAGAAAATAACTGATAATGTTATTCCTTATTTTTTCATGTTTATACTTTTCTTGGTCAATTATAACAACTTAGCCATGAAGCAAGGAAGGAAATGTTTTGATAATTTTGGTATAACCTTACATTAAGCCAATACGTTATCCTAAACTCTAGTATCACTAAATGCTGAAAAGCTGGAGCTTTTTGGAAACCTGCAATTTAACTTTGGGTGATCTAAGAATGTAAAGTTCAATCAAATATGAATTGTATTACAGCTTTAGAATGGTAGGGAAAATGGTTTTTATGGCGATAAAGACACCAGGTCCCAGTGACATAAACTCAGATTTTAATCTCGACACTTCGACTTAGAGCACTGTAACATTGGGGGCTGCTTAATTTCTTGCATCCCCATTTGTGAAATGCAGGTAATAAACAAAGATTGTTTTGAATTCTCAGTGAGGTGGTGATACATGATCAGTAGGTATGGCATCTAGGGGGTAAAAAATGTTCAGAAAATAGAAGTGGTGATGTCTACTGTTGGGAGTTAGATCCCCGAAAAAGGATATTAGCACAATTTTTTTAAGGGTAATAATAACAAATAGAAAAATTTCACCCCGAGGAATAACTGGAAAGTTAAGAAAGTAATAAAAATTTGTTGTGTTGGATATGTGAAGACATATTGGCTTCTTGAATTTATGTTTTTATATTCAGTAGAAAAATACTAAAGGAGCTTGTTTAGCTGCCACCATTCCTGTCATCAGTCATTAATCAGATGGCTTACCGCAAGGAAAACTTTGGGTGACTCCGGAAATATCTTCATTCACCTTAAAGTGGAGGGAACACGTGACATAATTTATTGATGAAATGAAACAGTGCACAATGCCTGTATATGTTAGCAGCAGAAACTTGACCCTGCAGCATTGAGTCAAAGTTGCTAGGACCCCCGCTTTTAGTTTAAACTAGATAGTACGTGGCTATTTTTGGCAATTATTAAGGTAAGTCCTTAATCATAACAGACCCAGGGAAGTTTCTTGAATTTTTCATGAAGCTTGGGAGGAAACAGACGAGAAAATTTGGGTTCTTGCTAATTCCAGTTTTCTAAAAAGGGCGGATGTATTAGGTTTGACATGATTTGAATGGAGCTTTAAATTCTAGCTCCATGAGCCACATTTGCATCGCCATCAAGCACTGGAAAAGTACTTCATATTAGGGACAACAGAAATACTTTTGCTTTCGCTCCATATCCTTCTAGGGACCCAAACTTGTTATAACCGCTTGATTCTTCTCATCAAAAATGACAACGAAATGGTAGGAGAAGCCATATCCAATGTGTCAACAGGTCCCATTGGCAGCTTCCTTGGCTACATTACAAAAACTACAGTGGACATAGTCAAACGCCTTCTAAACGCTATGCAGCTGCACTGACAGGTGCGTCATCAGCAGCAGGTATTCATGTCAATCATAGTCATTAATGCAGTTCTGCACAGGGAGCTTTTTCTCAGTGCTTAGAATAGTCAAACAATGAGAGATGTTTGTAATAATAGCAGTATTGCTTATTAGTTTCCTACTGAAACCTTCAAGACTGTACCTAAATTATGTTATTACATATTTTTTTGCTCTTGAATAGAAGAAGCATGCATTTCCTACTTATTTAAATTAATTTCCAATACATAGGGCTGTTGAAAAGCCTTCTTGAGTCAGACAATTCATGGTGGTATCTAGCACTCAGATCTTGAATTGAATTAACACTTGCATAGTGTATGCTGAGAACCCTGGTGAGCATATAAAGCAAAGGTTGGGTGCATTAGAATCACTCTTTCTTCAATGTTTTTCCTTTTTTCCCAGGGGAGTAGGTCACACTTCTGACTTATTTAATTATGAGTTTAAATTATGTCAATTTGTCCATGACTTAAGACCTTTTGACTGATGACCATGTGGTTTTTTCCCTTGGAGAAATTGGATTTTGAGACTGAAGATATATGTTGTTCACTGGAGAAAGCCATATGTTCTTCAATTTCAGATGGCTGCCAAAAACTAACATTATCTTCCATTCCTCGGTCGATTTCTGTAATTCACTTGGTGTTTCCCTTAGCAATTTCTGTTGGCTTTAAAAAATTTCCAAGCGTGCAACTCTGTGTTCGTTGTGATGATAAAGACTTGATGATGTCCCCTTCCCCTCACATTGGTGTTTTTATATTGGCTGCAAGATTTAATTACTAAGTTGGCTATGCTGAACACCAAAACTTTTGACAAATTAATTGCATTTGTATGCCTTGTAGCATATGCTCTGTAAAATCTGTTCCTGGACTGGAATAGCTTTTAGTTACTGAGTTGGGTAGCATACAATTACATAATGGTTTATATTTTCCTTGTCCAATGTAGAATATAACATTTCACTCACAAGCCTGATTTTGAACGAGAACGTTTTTTGTTTTTTTTTAAAAAAAGCACAGATTTCATGAATGCTTAGCTAAGAGCTTTCACACCCAAATTACCATTGGGTCAGTTTTCTGTCAGGTATGTTTACCTGATCTTAGACTGCGTGTGGGCATTTTTAAGAAGTATGACCTTTGGATAATCTTTTTATATTGAGATTTTGAAAAGGTAAGTAAAAGCATTGTTAGAGGAGAAACTGGAGGACAAGATGTCCTACGCATATGAACATAAGAGTTTAATTATGCTGTTCTTTCACGTCGTCACCTCTGCGCCGATTTTGATCTAGCTCTTTGTTCATTTTGTCCCTGTGCTGCTGCCTAGTCCTTCTCTCTGCTGCTGTCATAATTGAGTGGCAATCATAAGATGGTTAGTTTGTGTTTGCCATGGCTTACAATTCCATGAACCCTAAAGATTCCAACATCCGTTTTGTTTGGGTTTTTTGTTTGCTTGCTTGCTTTAATCATATCTACTTGAAAATGCAGGTAACAATTGTACACAAATACAGAAAGTCCAGAAATTCAATTTTGGATTTCACTGAATTGTACATGTATAAACTTGCATTGGTGTGTTTTGTTATATGCATTCTCAAAAGAAAGATTAAAAAATAAAAACATCCTAAGAAAATAAAAATAATGATCAATTTTATTTTTTCCTAGTTTCTAGAACCTCTTTTGTTTTGTTCAATGCTTTCCATTGTTCCACTCGATCAATGTACGAACCGCCTTATACACCCAAACCTCCATTGTTTACAGGGACTCTTACCCAGGGACACTTGTATTTCATTCTTATCTTTTGCAAAGTTCATTGCAAAGCCCTCTATTTATTCCTAAACACATCTCTCAACTTTTCTAATTATCAGAAGGAATCTGTCAGTTCCTTTGTATTAGAATTGAAATTATATGAGGCATCAAATAAGTTGCTGAATGTCATCGAGTCGGTTTTTACTCATAGCAACGGTATGTACAGCACAGCAAAACACTGCCCAGTGCTGTGCCGTCTTCACAGTGGTTATGCTTGAGCCACTGGTGGGGTGTACTGTCCTCGCGTAGCTTCACCTCATAGCAACCCTCTAGGGCAGGGTAGAGAACTGCACCTGTGGGTTTCCAATTTTGTAACTCACCAAGATAAATTCATTTGTATTAGAATTATGCACTATGGAAACCAAGAAATTATAGCCCTTATAATTTATAAGAAATTATAGCATAGTGTTTTATGATTTTTTAGAAAGCATTGGACTGGGTAGTTTATCTTAGCCCAAGTATGAACATATGTATATTTAATATTTTTTTATTACTTAGTCATCTTTATTCAAATAAAACTAACTCATATTTGTTTAAATATTTCTACTAGCAGTTTTTGTATTAATATTTCATACTTATTAGTAGTAAGTGGTTCTTGGATTGCCTGGTACATGAATCATAACAAGCTTATAAGTGTATTAAGTTAATTAGTTGTTAAACTTTTTTTGAAGGATTGTTTTTATTGCTTATATACTGTTAAACATTTTTTCTCATTATTTCTTAATACTTATTGGTTAAGAGGCTTGATTCCTAATTGTACTTAAGGAATCATAGAGAACACCAAAGAAATTAATTGATATTAAATATTTTTTTAAATTTAGTAACTTAAAATGCAATGTATGAAAATATGAAAGCATTTGAGATTCACTACAAATATTGATAAAATTCTGTAATTAATTTTTTTGGTGTTTACGGCCCTCTTAAAAATTAAGTGTTACCATCAAAGACCAAAAAATAATAATAATAATATTGTGAATGAGGGGGACTGCAGAGTGGAAACCCAAAGTCCATCTGTAGGCAACTGGACACCCCCTTACAGAAGGGCCGCTGGGAGGAGACGAGCCAGTCAGGGTGCAGTGTAGCAATGCTGAAACACAACTTTGCTCTAGTTCCTAAAAGCTTCTTCTCCCTCACTATCATGATCCCAATTCTACCTTACAAATCTGGCTGAACCAGAGGATGCACACTGGAACAGATAGGAACTGGAAACACAGGGAATCCAGGACAGATGATCCCTTCAGGACCAGTGGTGAGAGTGGCAATACCTGGAGGGTGGAGGGAAGGTGGGGTAGAAAGGGGGAACCAATTACAAGGATCTACATGTAACCTCCTCCCTGGGGGATAGACAACAGAAAAGTGGGCAAAGGGAGACATCGGACAGTGTAAGATATGAAAAAATAATAATTTATAAATTATCAAGGATTCATGAGGGAGGGGGGAACGGCGAGGGAGGGGAAAAATGAGGAGCTGATACCAAGGGCTCAAGTAGAAAGCAAATGTTTTGAGAATGATGAGGGAAACAAATGTACAAACGTGCTTGACACAATGCATGGATGTATGGATTGTGCTAAGAGTTGTACGAGCCTCAATAAAATAATTGAAAAAAATAATAAAAACAAATTGTTATCAAAGTACTACATTAAATCTATGAATGACTGAAAATTACAGCAATAATGGGGAACTGTAAGACCATTAATACATGAAAGGAAAAAATTTGTGAGACAATGTTTGGTTACGCATTTAAGTAACAATAAGAAATTAAGTTCCTTCTCTCATAGCTATCATTTTATATCCCCTTACACATATTTAGAGCCATACAAAGCATAATCATGGAAAAGTTCATGATCATTGCTATGATAACAACTTAACTTATGTTTGTTTAAATTTCCTACTGAAGCAATTATTTAACTTAGTCTTTGTGTGACAATTTTTGTTTCTTTGGTTAAAAAACGTGGAATGCAATTAGGAAATACTGCTATTATTTAAAAGCATGGATGATGTATTGCTTCCCGCTTTTTGAGATAACCACAGTCATTTCCAGTACCTAGTAAACTTGCTGCCATTGAGCCGATTCTGACTCCTCGTGACATTCCAGGAGAGAGTAGAATGACTCGGGAGGTTTCTGAGGCTGGAATCTTTACACAAGCACTGCCACGTCTCACTCCCCAGCGTGTGCACAGCAGCTGTTTGCAATGCAGGAGAGTGCTTTAGCACCACCCATGCTCCTTCCAATAATTCCATCACTTCCGTGCTCCTTCCATTAATTCCATCACTTCCGTGCTCATTCCAATAATTCCATCACTTCCGTGCTCATTCCAATAATTCCATCACTTCCGTGCTCATTCCAATAATTCCATAACTTCCGTGCTCATTCCAATAATTCCATAACTGATACTGGCTTTTATCTTTTTTTTTCAACTGTAAGTATCTTGGTAAAATATTAATTTGAATTCTTTGAAATCATAAAGCTTTAGATTCTGGAATTGATGGTAACTTTTTAAAACTGCCTGCCATTTTATATTAGTGAATACCCTATCTCATTAGATGGTCAATTATTTACAAATACATAAAAATTATTGTAATGTTAACTATATAGACCTAAGTATTAAAGTGTTTTCAGTTATTTTACATGAGTCAATATTCTTTCTTTTAAGTAGTTTTATTAGGGGCTCATACAACTCTTATCACAATCCATCCATACATCAATTGTGTAAAGCACATTTGTACATTCATTGCCCTCATCATTCTCAAAACATTTGCTCTCCATTTAAGCCCCTGGCATCAGCTCCTCATTTCCCCCCACCTCCCTCCTCCCTCTCCCCTCCCTCATGAACCCTTGATAATTTATAAATTATTATTTTGACATATCTTGCCCTGTCCGACTTCTCCCCTCACCCACTTTTCTGTTGTCCTTCCCCCAAGGAGGAGGTCACACGTAGATCCTTGTAATCAGTTCCCCCTTTCCACCCACCCTTCTACCCTCCCAGTACCGCCACTCACACCACTGGTCCTGAAGGGATCATCCGCCCTGGATTCCCTGTGTTTCCAGTTCCTATCTGGTCTAGCCAGATTTGTAAGGTAGAATTCGGATCATGATAGTGGGGGTGGGAATCAATATTCTAATGTGGTTGTTAGTTGTCACTGAGAAGTTTCTCTCTTAATATTTCTATATTTCATTCAACTTGAATACTGCAGAATGTTTTAATTTTTTTATGCTGTGAATAACATTTCTTCTTGGTTGATAGTAAATGTTCAGTGTATTTGATACCTTTGCTAAGAGTTTGTTTCCTCTTTCTATTATTTTTTTTGGAAACCATTTTATTAGGAGATAATCCAGACATCATACCAATTCCATAGTTCAATCATATCAGTGTTGTACAATTACTATTACAGTTTCAAATCATTTTCTTCCTTGAACTCCTTGATATCAGCTGCCTCTTAGCCCCAGAATATTTTAATTCTTGATAAAATAAGAATTGAGAAAATATTGGGTTAAGCTACTATTAAGGAAAATTCATACCCATACATGTCTGGAATTAAAATTACACTTTATATGTTAAAGTAATTGAGCACTTGTTACCAACTTAGTACTAATTTATTTACTGTTGTTAAAGTTTTATGATTTCTGTGTTACTTGTATTATTTATACTCTATTGATTCGTAGAATTTATTGTACATTTTAAGATGGAAACATATTTAGACCTTGTCCTGCTTACTTCCTGGGCTGCTAACTGCAAGGCCAGCTGTTTGAAACCACCAGCTGCTTCTCTGGAGGCAGACAAGGCTTTCTACCCCCATAAAGAGTTAGAGTCTCAGAAACCCACAGGGGCAGTTCTACCCTGTCCTATAAGGTTGCTATGACTCAATGGCAGTGAGGTCCCCCCCCCCCCGCCCCCTGATACTCTGAAGGACATACTTTGAGCTCCTTTCTCCTGCTTGTTCCTCCAGCTTTTATTGTGTTGCCAGATATTATATGAGAAAAGATAAGTAACTCACCCCAAGTACATTATAAGCATGAAATTGTAGTTGATGGTACCTTATCTTAGAAAGTAGAATTATGACAGCATGAGATTCATAATAGTTGGTGTTGCATGATTAAGTAAAATGGTGTATGACTCAAAGTTATCATGAAAACTCTACTTTTCCTAGGAAGTACTCTAATAGTAAAACAATTTAATTAATGAAGGTTTCAACTCATCGCAAACATTTCATTTGACTATGTCACCAAATGAAATGCCCGAAATATTAATAAACATCTCTCTGGGATGGTAAGGAAGAGTGTTAAAAATGCTGGGGGCTTAAGTGGAGAGGAAATGTTTTGAGAATGATGAGGGCAATGAATGTACAAATGCGCTTTACACAACTGATGTATGTATGGATTGTGATAAGAGTTGTATGAGCCTCTAATAAAATAATTTAAAAAAAAAACCAAAAAACCCTTTTGATCTTCAAAACTCCCTTGGAAAGTGGTTGGCCTATACTCTGTTTTTCTAGGGAACTTTTTTCAGAACAAGATTATGTGAACTAAAATGTACACTAACATTTCTTGGATTTATTTTGGTTTAGTCTTTTTTTATAACAGTTTTGAAGTAATGCTAAATTTTGGTATACTTAGGGAGGTATCATTTATGAATGTTTTATGAATTTTAAAAGGTTGGTGCAAGTGACAACTCTAGACTTGACATTTATAACCTGAAAGTCATTTATTTCATTGCTTGATCTTACACAGTGGTGTGCAAACTCAGGTCTTTGCACTGTTCATGTGGGTAAAGATACAAGAAAACATGGAACCAGAGGACTTCTTTTAGCTTGGAAATGTGCCGTAAAGATGAAGCAGAAAGGAAGTTGAAGTGCTTGCTTGCAAACACCTTGCGTTATTAAAGAGAAATCATTCATGATATTTACCTCTTTTAAGCCCTTGGATGGTCTCCCATTTTCCTCAGACTAAAAGTCAAAGTCCTTATACTGACTAGTAGGGGTCATGTATACAATATGGTGCTCTGCCAACACCCTCCCCCCCCCCCCCAACACACACTCACATTTCCTCAGCACTCTGACCTAACTTCTTACTGTATTTCCATCCTCTAGACCTGTCTCCTCCGTGCACCTCTCCCTGGAATGTGTTACGTCATTGGTTCAGGAAATATCTCTTGAATGAGGGAGTACGTTATACCCTCCCTCCCCCATCCTACCCCCCACACCCCCCGGAACTCTTATTATTATTATTATTGTTATTACTTTTTGCCATATCTTGCACCATCCAATGTATCTGGTAGCCTACAATTCTGTTAGTTGTTCTCCTTAAGTGGGGTTATACAGAGACTAGACCACACTTGATGGCAGTTGTGAGGCTACACCGCAGCCTGCAATCCTTCTTTGGAAAGAGCTTTTCATCAAAAATGGCCTAGGTGAACAGAACTTGCTGCCACTGCCAACCTTCGATCAAAGTCTGTTTGAGAGCCATCACCACAGGAGGGGACAATGTTGTTGTAGAAGCTTGTTCTTTTGCAACTCTGCATATATTTGATTACTGGCCCTCTCCTTACAGTGTGGAGTTAATTTAGTGCTTGCCGCTGTGTTGGAACAACCTCATACAGGCTCTGGGGAGATCCACGTGGGCATGTTTTCCCACTTCTGCAGTTCTGTCATTTCACTTTGGAAGCATGAAATTGGCCAACATGGGAGTATTGACACTCCAGAAATCAGAAAATACTACAATTCAGGGCTCTACACACCTCTCGTGAGTTAATTAGCAGCCCAGGTATATTTTCCTCAGGAGAGCCATAGTTTTCATCTGACTATTGAAAGAATGAGATGGAAGGAAAGGCAGGGCAGGATTTGGTAGCCTGTATAATATTGGCCAGCTGTTTCCTTCCCATCCTCACTTGAATGTCAAGTAGTAAAGCAGCCTCATTTGTTACATGTGTTGAATCCACACCTTGCACTTAGATATTAGTGTGAGCTCCCAAAGGGATAATAGACACAGAACAATTAAAAATATTCTTATTAATGTTACATACAATGAACAATAAGGATTTCAAGGGAAGGTAACATGCTGTGAAGTAGAAGGAGCAGAGAAAATCAGGTAGGGCAGTGAGGATTTTCACAGAAAGAGAGATTGTCCTTATTATCACTCATCTCCAATTGCACAAGTTAAATATCTTAAAAATTATACAATGAAAAATATTAAGCTTCTCTTCATTTTAAAAATACAGTTTCAGTGAGGTTTATTAAAAATAGATTCCAGGAGAAGAATTGCTAGGTATAATAAATAATGAACCTATTTAATTGCCAGGATAAAGATACCTTGTCAGAATTTGTACTCTGTAACATTTACTAATCTTATACTAATCTTACAGCCGGGATATAATTTTCTCTTCGGTTTTTTTCTTGTCTTGCTTTGTTATGGAAGTAGCCACAATGACATTTGGTGAATCAGCAGTTCAGACAGTGAAAAGGTTTTCATGTAGGGAGATGACGTCCAGGTTGGCCTGGTCCTGTCATGCTTAGATTCCATACCTGCCTGCCTGGCTTCCCATAGCAACTACTATGTAAGTATGTCTCTTTCATGGTAGTACTGATTTATTAGTAACACACCCTTTGGTGACCAAATAAGACATGGCTGTTTGTGAAACTTCATACTTAAATGTTTCCCCAACTTTGAATCAAATTTTATATTTTTCCCACAATAGTTGTTATTCTGTAGCTGAATTGGAACATGGAAGACCCCGTAGCTTCACATGACCTTGCCAGTAGTTGCCTAAAACCTTGGTGGTTTGCTTTGATAGTTCCAAACAGCTCCAGAGGTTGTGAAAAAGCTTGTTATTATGTTTTTATCTTAGAGAGGAGATAGAGCTTTTTTAAAGAAATAACTCAGACTTTTGATAAAATACATCTCCCTTTGTCTGGTGAACTATTTCAACTTGAGAAAAAACAATAAGGGTGCAGAACACATAAGTAAATCAATCAGAATATCAGGGGATATTCCCTGACTTCTTAGAAGTGTCCGTAGCATTAACCCTCAGTAGCTTTGATTTTACTAAAGCAGATCAAAGTAGTAAATTGACTTTATTTGCTATGCATGTATCTTTTTTTGTGATGTGATTATTAATGCTTTTGCCCATTTTTTCCTTAGGGCTCTTTTTGTTATTTTCACGACGAAAAAATATTGTGATACAAAATCTTTGTTAGATATGAATTTTTCAAATGTTTTTTTCACTCTGTTAATGTGCCTCTTGTAAAAAGACATACACTAAGATTTAATCATTGATATTTGGTTAAACAATTCCTCTTTCTTTTTAGTTAGTATACTATTCCATATTTTACATGTCTCCAAATTAAAACTATCTCATTTTTTTAAAACTGCTTTATTTCTAGTATGAGGGGCTTTAAAAGAGTTTAGGGAAATTTTCTATTATTTTAAAATTCTATTTTTCCACCAACTTTTTGAAGCTCCCCTTGTATGTCTAAATCCTTTGGAAGGTATTCTGCTACATATAAACATGGGTTTGGCACAGATTTTTTTTGGTGAAGACTTCAATATAGTTTTCAAGATCTATCACACAGAATATGATCATTTATCTCTTTCTGAAATTAGTAGCTATAAATGAGTGTTGTATCATTCAGAATCATGGGTGCTGGAGTAAAACAGTTAGTCAAAATGTCAGAATCTTAGTGTCACCACTGAAAACCCCAAACCAAATCCACGGCCATTCAACGATTCGGACCCATAGCTATGTAGGATTTCTGAGACGATAAACCTTTATGAGGGTAGACTATGAGTAGCTGGAGGTTTTAAATGGTGGACCCTGTGCTTAGCAGCCCGGTGCTTAGCCTGCTGTGCTACCAGGTCTCTTCCCACTCCTGAAAAGGTGTGTTTAATTTCTATTTCCTCTTTGTACTTCAGGACAGTTGTGAATGAAGTATTTTTCTCTTTTCTTCGTGATGGGATAGGCCAGTAAAAATGTAAACATTTGAAGAGGAAAAATGATCATCAAAGATTGAAAGAGTTTGGTTTTTATCAGTACCTTAAAGAATAAATAGTAAGAGAAAAGTGAAGGGATGCTTCAGGCAAAGGAATCTTGTAGGTTGGACAATGCAAGATTCATCTCAAGGACAGTACATAGAAGGGTTTCCTAGAATTGTTGAGGATAGAGCCTAAAACAGATTGAACTAAAAGCGATGGTTAGTAATAAGGTGGCTGATGGGAAAAGAAATTTTTTAGGTTTATATATCTTGAATTTGTTTCCAACTTTTGACCCTTTATTGTTTTTCATACTCTTTTATGGGTTTTCATGTATAATCAGTATAAATACATAAGTATAATAATCAGGATGTGTTGATACCTGCATGAGTTGTTAAATTTGGAGAAGCATGGTTATAGTAGGCTTGGATGATGGATTTATAAGGATTCCCAATTTAAAATTAGAGTGAATATCAATTGTAATGTAATAGCATTTGGCTTATGCTGACAGAAAGCTAGCATTTCATTTCCATGTTTGTTTGTTTTTCTGTTTCCTTGTAGAAATAAAACCCACTTGCTTTCAATAACTTTTAGTCTTCATTGTATATATTTTTGAAACAATTTTTATTATGGTTAACTTTGGATTTGTTATATAAATATTTCTTATGCTAATATTTTACCTATTTCTTTTGGGTTTTCAAATTTTATATTGACATTGTAGAAATTTGGAGCGTTATGATAGATTATTACAGGGGAGGGTACTTTCAAACTGTTTACTAGATGTGGAAAAGTTTGGGGTAATCTTTCATGTTTATCTTTTTCGAACACAAGCAATTGTTGAACATTTAGAATCCCTGAGCCCTGTGTACTATTCTGATGTTTAAGATATTTTCACTGCCATTAAGTTGATTCAGGACCGGTGACCCTAAATGGGTACTTATCCTTTTGTGTTTTAACAATTTTTTGTTTTCCACTTGATGGGTGAAGGACTATACTGTTATTTTGTTTTAAATATGTAAGATTAATAGTGTAGTTGACCCTATTTATATAATTTTACTAGTTATATATAACTTGGCTATTATTGCATAAATTACCTTTTCATATTCTTTGCTCATTTTCCTATTGTGGTATTGCAATGTTTTTTTTATTTAGAAAGTTCTCATAGTTCCAGTTGATTCTTAATGGAGAACCTTGGATTTTTCAAGGGGATATAATAAAATTTTCAGTGAGTGCTAGATTTGTTTTTCTTCTTGCATGGTGTAGGATGTCTATTACAGTATTAAATCCTGAAATTGATCACAGGAATTGGTCCTTTAGTCCCTAGATCACTTAGTCTAATGCTTCATCATAGCATGACTGTTTATACCACCTTTTCTCAGATTAGAGAAAATTCTTTTGTTAACAAAGTGAAAAACCAGAAAGATTTAAAATTTTATGTATTTCTTATTCAGTAATTGAATAGGTCCACTTCCCTTTCATTAATTATTTGTGAATGAAATAAATACTCTATATTGAAATATCCTTTCATTTCATAGTTAAATGATGCGGGGTTTTTTTTAGTACATGACAGGAAACAATTTGCTAATATTTTGTATAGATTTAAAATTTTTATTGATAAAGTAGGGTGTGGTTTTAAATTTATATATTTCTACCATTTTATCAAAATAACAAAAACTTTATTATCACTGTCTTCTCTCTGCACTGCGTCTTATGTAGAGAAAATATTGTCTTCAGTTCCAGATTATTATTTAATTTTATATTCCATGTAAAATGATTTTGATTTAACTTTACATTATTTTCCTTCCCTTCAATTCTTACTTCACACTCTTGCTCTTCTCTTATCTCATGCTTTCTTTGCACATTTTAAAGATTTCTTTCCATTTTTACTGATGTATTTCTGCCTAATGCTGCAGCTTTATCTCTCACAAAAGCTATTATTCCCTCTTAGCTACCAACCATCACTTATTCTCTGTAGCCTTATTGCAAGTGGGACTACCTTCTGTTTTTCAAAAGCTTCCCAAATAATGAATGCTGACTTTTTACTCTACTCCTCACCCTTCTGCTTGGCAAATATCTACCTGTTTTTCAAAACTTTTATCAAAGATCACTCTATGAAGCTTTCTTTAACACCCACATTTGAGCTCTATCTGAAGATTGTATCTTTCAGTTTACATAGACTTCATTCAAAGAACCCAATATTACTTTCTTCTTTTACACATTTTTTGGCAAGGAATCTTTTACATACATTAAAATTAATAATAAGTATTCAATTCAATGGGTTTTGGAAATTGTTTATAACCATGTAATCATCATTCAAAATAAGACAAAATAATTCTATCACCCCAGAATGTTTCTTTGTTCCCATTCCACATATTCCCAAGTGCAACCACTTACTGACTTCTGTCAACATATATTATTTTCACCTGTTATTGAAAAGAAAAAATAATTTATATAGTATGTATTTTTCTGAGCTTGGCTTCTTTCATTTATATGTTATTGATATTTATTAATGTTGTCGCATGCATTAGTACATTGTTTCCTTTTTTGATGATCATTTCATTTTATAAAAATAACCGCAACAATTTGCTTACCAATTCTTCTGTTTTTGTTTATATATATATTTGCTATTATGAGTAAAGGTACTATGAATAATTTTGTATGTATCTCTTTTTTGTGACCATATATTTTCATTTCTCTAGGATTAAAATTGCTATGCCACAGATGTAGATTTAACATTTTCAGAAATTGCCAAAGAGCCCTCTAAAGCAGCTGTATTATTTTATACTACTACTAATAATGCTGAAGTGCATCGATTTTTCACCAACATTTAATAGGTCGGTCCTTCTTATTTTTACCACACTAAGGGACCCTATGAGGGGCCCTGGTGCCACTGTCTGGTAAGCGTTGGATTGCTAATCATGAGGTCAGCAGTTCAAATGCACCAGCTGCTCCATGGGAAAGAGTCTGACAATCGACTCCTGTAAACCCTACATAGAGTCCATTGGAATTGTCACCATGTTTTCTTTCATAGCATTGTGACTATGATCACAATCAACTTGACAGCAGTGGGTTTGGTTTGATTTTGCTTTTTATATCAATCTCTTGTCTATTAGCCTTAAACCAGAAAATAAAACGGGTGACAAGCCCTTTGTCATTGAGTCATTTCTGAATTGGTGATTCTGTGGAACAGACTAGATTTGACCCCTGAGGTTTACAGTGCCATAATCTGAATGGAAGTAGATTGCTACAACTTTCCCTCACAGAGAAAGAGCCTACCAGCTTTTCAAATGGAAGTATCAAATGCTGAACACATGGTAGACATACACGAGACAGCTTTGGAAATTTTTAAGAAAAGCTCCATTGTTATTTAATTCCATTTGGACTGATAAGTGCAAGGTCAGCAGTTTGAAACAGTAGCAGGTCTGAGGGCGAAAGACAGGCTTTCTACTCTTCTAAAGCATTACACTCTTGGAATCCCACAGGAGCAGTTCTACTCTGTGCTAAAGGGTTGCTCTGAGTTGAAATTGGCTCAATGGCAGTACATTTGGATTTTGGGTTTTGGGTTTCTCTAGTACTAACAGCATTTATTAATTGTTTTCTCCAGATATTTTCCAGACATTTGGATTTTTCATGAATTCCTATTTGGAATTTTAAGTGACTGGAGGTAGCTGGATATATATTGAGATTACGGAATTCTTGAAGAATCATTTACTCTAGGCATCCTATCATCCCACATCCTAATGCTAACCAATCATTTCTTTGGGGTTAACTAGGTTCCTCCACAACTTATTTGGCCAACTGTGGTTGTTAGTGTGATTCTGGAAGGTATGCCACCAGTGTTTCAAATGCCAGAAGGGTCACCCCAAGTGAACAGATTTCAGTGAGCCTCCAAACTATGAACCAACTACGAAGAAGGTAACGTTTGTCTACTTTAAGGAATTAGCTATGGAAACTCTTATGTACAAAATTAAAATACATTCATCTACTTCCAAACCTTATGGAAAGAAGCAGAACTTATTGGAGATAGTGCCAAAAGCTAAGTCCTTCATATTTAAGGTACTCAAATATGACTGAGGGGAGCTTCCCTCTCAACGTAGCATCAGCATGATGGTATGGCTGGCATAAAGAGAGAAAAGCCGTCAAGACCTTTATGTGCTGATGGGGCACCACTCAAAATGAGAAGAAACAGCTGCACACATCAACTAATAGTGAGAATTCGGAATTCACAAAGTGTGAATCTAGGAAAATTGGACTTTGTAAAAATTGAACTGGAACATATGAAAATTTACATTCTAGATTATGTGAGAAATTGGACTGGTATAGGCCATTTTGAATCTGAAAATCATATGGTTTAGTATGTTGGGGATGATATAATCAAGAGGAATGGTTTGTGGGAGGGTGGAGGGAGGGTGGCTTGGAAAGGGGGAACCAATTACAAGGATCTATGTGTGACCTGGGTGAAGGGAGATGTTGGACAGGGCAAGATATGACAAAATAATAATTTATAAATTATCAAGTGTTCTTGAGGGAAGGGGGAGTGGGGAGGGAGGGGAAATATGAGGAGCTGATGCCAGGGGCTTAGGTGGAGAGCAAATGTTTTGAGAATGATGAGGGCAATGAATGTACAAATGTGCTTTACACAACTGATGTATGTATGGATTGTGATAAGAGTTGTATGAGCCTCTAATAAAATGATTAAAAAATATAGGAAGCACAAGGAACAACAAAAAAAAGAGGAATGGTTTGACGTTCATTGTCAAAAACCTACATTTCAAGATTGATCTTGAAACACCATGTTATCTGTGATAGGACTATGTCTATCTGCATTCAAGGAAATTCAATAAATACAACTATTATTCAACTTTAAGCATGAACCACCAAAGCTAGTGATGAAGAAATTGATAAATTCTACATATTTCAGTCAGAAATTGATTAAAAATGCAATCAAGACACATTGATAATTAATGGTGACTTGAATGCAAAAGTTGCAAGTAAAGAGGAAAGAACAGTAGTTAGAAAATATGGCCAATGGCCTTGGTGACAGAAACAAAGCTGGAGATCACATGACAGAAATGAGCAAGACCAAGGACTTCTTCATTGCAAAAACCTCTTTGAACTAGCACAATTGGTGGACATCTCCAGCTGAAATACGGAGAAATCAAATAGTTTACATCTGTGGGAAAAGGATCTTGGAGAAGCTCAATATCAGCTGCTAAAACTGGCTGATAGTGTGTGGTAATTACATAATTTCGTGTCATCTGGAAGATATATAAAATTGTAGGGCTGGAGTCTGTCATTCAGGTTACAGCCTGATGGTGACTCCTTGTGGGCATGACCTTCTCATAAGGAGGGTTCTGGGAACCTCTCCTCTTTCTCTCTCTGCTTTTACCTGCCTGCTGGCGAGCCACTCTGAGACATGCTGGAGCTCTGGAGATGCATCCACTGCCATTGGATCTCCAGACTTTGCACCACTGGCCTGTGATCATTCTGCATTCTGCGTCCTTGCATATGGCCGTGTGAATCAGAAGAAGGACTTATGGACTAGTATCAGGCTTATGGACTTGAGTTGAACTGGGCTAGGATGTTTTATTGATGCATAACTACTTGATATAAAGCTCTTTGTTACACATATATGAGTGTCACTGGATTTGTTTCTCTAGTCAACCTGGTTGAACACAGTGTGCAATAGACTACTAGTTTCCCTTACATAAGTTCAGGTTGAAGCCAAAGAAAATTAAAACAAGGCCATGAAAGCAAAAATACAATTTTGAGCCTGTCCCACCTGAATTTTGAGAACCTATCAAGAACAGATTTGACACCTTGGACGCTAATGACAGAAGACCTGATGGACTATGGGAGGGCATCAAAAACATCATTCATAAAAGAAAGCAAAAAAAAAAAAAAAGGTGGAGGGAATGTGAGGGAGAAAGGAGGAACAGATTACAAGGATCTACATATAACCTCCTGCCTGGGGAACGGACAGCGGAGAAGTCGGTGAAGGGAGATGTCGGATGTTGTAAGATATGAGAAAATAATAATAATTTATAAATTATTAAGAGTTCATGGGGGACAGGGGAGCGGGGAGGGAGGGGAAAATGAGGAGCTGATGCCAAGGGCTCAGGTAGAAAGCAAATGTTTTGAGAATGACGATGGCAACATATGTACAAATGTGCTTGACACAATGGATAGATGTATGGATTGTGATGAGTTGTACAAGCCCCCAATAAAATGATTTGAAAAAAAGAAAGAAAGAAAATATCAAAGTAGATGTCAGAAGAGACTCTGAAACTTGCTCTTAATTTGGTAGTCGCTAAGGCACATGGAAGAAATAATGAAATAAAAAAGCTGAGCATGAAATTTCAAAGGGAAGTTTGAAAAGAAAAAATAAAATAACAAAGAAATTTGAGGAGACCTAAAGTTAGAGAACGAAACAGGAACACTCAGCATATCTTCAACTAAGAGAACTCAAGAAAAATTCGAACATCTAGTACAATACTGAAAAATTCTATGGGAAAAATATTGAGCAGTGCAGGAGGCATCAATGAAGATAGACATAATACTGAGTCATTGTACTAAAAATAACTAATCAAAAGTCAACCATTCCAAGAGGTAACATACGAGCAAGAACCAATGGTACTGAAGGAAGAAGTTTAAGATGCACTGAAATCATTCGCCAAAAATAAGGCCCCAGGAATTGGTGGAATACCAAATGAAAATTTTTCAACAAGCTGATGAAGTACTAGAAGCACCCACTCATTTATGCCAGAAAATTTGGAAGATGGCTACTTGACCAACTGACAGGATGAGATCTGTATTTACACCCAATTTGAAGAAAGGTGACCCAATAATGCTCAAATTATAGAATAGTATCATTGGTCTCACATGCAAGCAAAATATTGCTGAAGATCATCCAACAACGGCTTCAGGAGTACAATGACAAGGAGTTGCCAGAGATTCAGACCAGATTCAGCAGAGGATGGTGGACCAAGGGATATCATAATGAAAGTACTATGCACTGCCAAAAGAGCAAGCACATCTATCTTGGAAGAATCACAGCCAGAATGGCAAGACATCATCTCACATATTTGGGACATGTTGTCAGGAGAAATCACCCCTTAAGAAGCATGTCATGCTTGGTATGTAATGAGGCAGGGGAAAGAGAAAGACCTTCAACAAGATGGATTGACACCACGGCTACATTGAGGCGTTCAAACACTAGAACATTTGTCAGGATGACACGGGACTGGGCAGGGTTCAGTTCTGTTTGACATAGGGTTGGCCGTCTAGATCACACTTCACAACAAGTTTCCTCTCTAAGAATGCAAATATCCTTTCGGCAGCTGACACCTTGAACCCTTTCTCAATGTTTAACACTTAGCTTGGGCTCATTTCTCATTTTCTTCTCAAAACAAGTGAGATTAGTGCTTTCGGTCTGCGTTTACTGAATGCTTGTTTATGCATTACGTATCTGTGGGTGAAAATGTTATTTCATATATGGGCTTGACTTGGGGGTGGGCTGGTAAAGGGGAGAAGTGGCATGGAAAATCAAGGATTTCGAATAGTTGGTGAGCAACAAGATGTTAGGCATTTGGGCTTAGAGGCATTGCCATAGTATTAGATATATCTTAACAATGGCTGAGCAGGGAATTGGAAAGCAGGCAGGAAATTGGCAATTGCAGGTTACCTCACATTTTGTTTAACTTGGCTATATACAAGATAATAAAGTCCACAGGATGACAAAGCATATTTTCAAAAATACATTTAGCTAATGATGCACATCAAATAATTGATATTAACTGGAACTCACTTTGTGTTATTAAAAGGACAGATATTTTGGAATAATTTTGTAATTACAGTAATTGGATAAACATTTCTACTTATCTTAATTAGCGCTGCTGTGATAGTTAAACAGAAGAAGCACATTGAGTAAAATCACATTTTTGGATGACATCTTTACAACTTTTACGATATAATTCTACTTTTAAAAGAAAACTATCTCACGTTGTTCTGTGTTTGCGCTAATCTAATCTATACAACATTGCTAAATTGATCTTCTAAAAATCTAATTATGTTGTCCTCATGCTTGAGAGGTTACAAAGACATGAACCTGTGTGAAGATTTTTGGGTAGCAGAATTTTGTAAAATTACTGGGTTGTTCACATTTGTTATAAAGATGTCTGAAGAGAAAGCGTCTTTTTTTTTTTTAAGACAAAATGACTGTTTAACGAAGAGGTTTAGCAAAGAAGTTATATGATGTTTTGTTAATATTGAATAGGAAGTGGGAATTGGCTAGATGTTGGAACTGTTTGCACCGCTCTGAAGGATTCTGCTGCTAGCTCTCATCAGTAGAGCAACCTACATAAGCCTAGGATCAAGATCATAAATAGCCTAAATGTACATGGCACACAGTTCGTGTACCTAGGGTGATGGAGATAGATTCAACAAAATCATAGTCTGATGTTCACAAGGAGAAATGTGTGTGTGTGTGTGTGTTGGTATATGTTTTGAGAGTGGAGGTGAAATCAATTGGTCCTGCCTTTCTTACATGATGCTGTTTTCTTCTGTTGCTTAACCAAGGCTGTATCCTGGCCCTTTCCACCTGCTTGTGGACTGCTTCCCTTCTATTCTTGCTTTGTTTTATGCTGCATGGCACACCCTCTCCATCTTCATACCACCCATCTGAAGCATAATCTTCTAACAAAGATAGATCATGACTTAGGACTTTCATGAATCCTTTCCAAATTAACTCGCCTCTCCCAACAGTTATTTGAATTTCTTGCATACCTGTACGGTATATTATACCACCCAGATAAATTGGAACAAAAGTGCACACTATGTCTTCTGGATATTTTCTTCTCTTTTCATCGGATTCTGGGCAAAAGGCTTAGCTGTTAACCATGCATAGTTCTGGCCCACAGTAAGCTACAACCATTAAATAGTAATCATCATTAATATGATTTTATTGAATAAATGAAGCAGTTTAAGGAAATAATATTGAAAAAGACATTGCCATATGCAATACTTTGAAGCATGTAATACACATTTTTATAACACTGATTTCTAAGTATGCATTATTACTCTGCAAAGTGAGACTGAGGAAGATTGTCGTACATTACAATACTTTCCCTAAAGTTTTTGTGGCTGGGTGCAGTCGAGTCAGCGCTGATTCAGAGTGATTTGATGTATAACTGAGTAAAACAATGACTCGGTTTACATTATCCACACAATTGTTGCTATGTTTGAGACCATTGTTTCAACCTTTGTGTCAATCCATCTTGTTGAGGGACTTCCTCTTTTTCTCACTGATGATCTATTTTACCAAGCATGATGTCCTTGGGGCTGATCTCTCTTGATAACATGTGCACGTTATGTGTGACAAAGTTATCCCATCATTTGGACCATTCTGATGTATTTTCTTCCAAGTGAGATTTGTTTGTTCTTTAGCAGTTCATGGATTTTAATATCCTTGACCAACACCATAACACATATGCATGAATTCTTCTAGTCTTCTTAATTTATTGTCCAGCTTTTACATGCATTTGAGGAGAGTGAAAATACCATGACTGGGGTCATGTCTACTTAATCCTCAAAGTGACACTTTTGCTCTTTAGCATTTTAAGTAGATCTTGTGTGGCAGATTTGTCCAATGCACTCCATCATTTAATTTCTTATCTATGTGCTATACTACCCAAGTAGACTGTAAATGTTGATGCTCTGTCCAAAGTGTTCCCATTCCATAGTGAATGATGGAGGAGTGCGGAGTGGAGACCCAAAGCCCATTAGTAGGCCACTGGAGATCCTCTTGCACAGGGGTCTCAGGGAGGAGATGAGCCAGTCAGGGTGTGATGTAACAACGATGAAAAATACAACTTTCCTCTAGTTCCTAAATATTTCCTTCCCGCTCCCACTACCATGACTCAAATTTGACCTTGCAAGTCTGGCTAGACCAGAGGATGTACACTGGTACAGATAGGAACTGAAAATACAGGGAATCCAGGGCGGATGAGCCCTACAGGACCAGTGGTGTGAGTGATGAAACAGGGAGGGTAGAGGGAGAGTAGGTAGGAAAGAGGGAACCGATTACAAGGAACTATATGTGACCTCCTCCCTGGGGGATGGACAACAGAAAAGTTGGTGAAGAGAGACGTCGGACAGGGCAAGATATGACAAAATACCAATTTATAAACTATCAAGGCTCATGAGGGAGGGGGGAGCGGGGAGGGAGGGGAAAAATGAGGACCTAATGCCAGGGGCTTAAGTGGAGAGAAAATGTTTTGAGAATGATGAGGGCAATGAATGTACAAATGCGCTTTACACAATTGATGTGTGTCTGGATTGTGATAAGAGTTGTATTAGCCCCTAATAAAATGATTTTAAAAAAACCCCAACGTGTTCCCATTAGTATATTTTGTAATGTTCATCTTATTTTTTTACAAATTCTTTTAATTTTCCCTTGTAAGGAAACACCCTTATTTCTTACTTATATTTGAGGGATCGTTTTGCTGCAAAAAATATTCTTGGTTGGCAAGAATTTTTTTATCTTTCACCATTTTACATATGCCACTACACTGACTTCCCTGCTTAGTTTCTGCTGAGAGGTTTGACTTTATTTGTACTGTATATATTTTCTTTGTTGGCCATTGTTCTTTTTCCCTAGCTGCTTTCAAGGTCATGTCCCTCTTCTGAATATTGGAGAATTTGATGATGATATGCTGTAATCTTTTTCTTTTGGGGCTTATCCTGTTCAGTATTCTCTCATCTTTTGGAACAGTTGTTTTCTCCTTATTTATGGTGTTGAGGAAGTTCTTTTCCATGGTTTCTTGTACGATTTTCTCTGTAGATTGTGTTTGTTTTCTCTTGCTCCAGGATCTCAATGAAACATACCCTATATACTCCAGTATAAACCGACCTGAGTATCAGCTGAGGCACCTAATCTTACCACAAAAACTGCGTTACAAATGTGCTGAAAAACTCGGCTTATGCACGAGTGTATGGGGTAGGTTATTTCTCTAAATTGTATTTCACATCATTCTGAGACTTTCTGCAGGTTCCCTTGCTTTTCTTACTGATCGTTTCTCTCATTGGTTGTAGTAATGTCTTTTGGGTTACTAATGTGGTCTTCTTTTTCTTCAATTGTATCACTATTCTCTTTTATTATGTTTTATAATTCAGTTATCTTATTATTTACCTTATGGCAGCAGTTCTCAACCTGTGGGTCGCGACCCATTTAGGGGTCGAATGACCCTTTCACAAGGTTTCCCAATTCATAACAGTAGCAAAATTACAGTGATGAAGTAGCAACAAAAATAATTTTATGGTTGGAGGGTCACCACAACATGAAGAACTGTATTAAAGGGTGGTGCGTTAGGAAGGTTGAGAACCACTGCGTGATGTGGGGTTCCTCGTTTTCCAAATCTTTTCTCCAGACATTGAAGGTTTCTAAATGCCATTCTCTTGAATTGCATTTCTGGTGATTCCAGGACCTCTTCTTCAGATGAATCCTTTGAGTCTCTGTGTTGCTCAGTTGTTTGTACATGTTTACCCTGATATTTTATGTGTGTTGAGATTGACTGTTGTCTCCATAGCATTATGGTGTAGCTAGTAGTCTTAGGTGAGCTGCTGGGTCTTGTACAGGCAGTTTACTCCTTTCCAGTTCTGGAGATGACAAAGGTCTTCTTTGCTGGGTCTCAGGGATGACTGGGGCCATACTTATTTGCGGGGTTGCTGGGATTGGTGGGGTCTTCCTTGCTGGGAGTGGGAACAACTGGGGATCTTTCTTCCCAGTCTTCTGAATGGCTGGAGTCTTCCATATAGGGTTGCTGTGATGGTCACTTCCTTCCTTGTCAAGTTTTGTCATTTGGGGATGGCTGAGTCCTTCCTTGATGATGGTGTGGGACGACCAGAGCCATTTTTCTGCTGGGTCCTGGGGATGGCCATACACTTTATAGTGAGGGGGGGAGCTGGATCGTGGGGGACACTAATTGTGGGTTCTTCCTTGCTAAGAGACTGGGGGTAGGCCTAAATTCTTGGCAGGTTGAGGATGGCCCTGTAAATGGAATGAAGTTGCATACCATGTCTTCTGAATATTTCCCCCCCCTAACTTCTTCTCTTGACTACTGCTCTCATGAGCATTGATCAACAATGAATACAAGTAAACTGAAATTCTGGACAATTTCATTCTTTTCTTTGTTTATTATATTGCTTAGTGATCCTTTTTGAGGATTTTGTTTCTTTATATTGAACTGTAATCCACCGAATGCTTTAGTCCTGCATCTTTATCAATAAGTGCTTCAAATCTTCTTGGCTCACAGCAAGTAAGGTTGTGTCATCTGCATATCATAGGTTGTTAATGAGTCTTCCTCAAACCTGATGTGTTTCTCTTCATATATTCTAGTGTTTAGACCTATTTGTTCTACATTCAGGTTGAATCTGTATGGTGAAAGGTTCTAACTCTGACATACACCTTTCCTTATTTCAAATTGTGCAATATTTTCTTGTTCTGTTAGAGTTCCATAAGTAGAATATCTATACTTCAGAAAATGTGTGTACCTTAGATTAAGGAATACAATTATATGCTCCTCTTGGATGTAATGATAGCATTGAATAGTGTAGAGAGGTGGCATAATAGGCTACATGTTGGCCTACTAACTGCAAGATCAGTAGTTTGAACCAATTGTCTGATGAGCTCAATGTGACTATACACTTCTTTAAAGATTTATATCCTTAGAAACTATAAGAAATGATTCTATTCTGCCTTATACAGTTGCTATGAGTCAAGTCTACCCCTGGCAGTGGGTTTGGATTTTGATGTTGTGAATGGAAAGAATTTCCCATGTTAAGAGTATCTGATTTATGGACCCTACTTACTGTAGGGGTGCTGTGGGTTAGGTATTGGGTTGCTGACCCTGAAGTCAACCGCTCAAACTCATCATTGGTTCCACAGAATGATGAAGCCGTCTGCTACTAGAAAGATTTATAGTCTTACAAACCCTATAGAGCAATGGTCTCAACCTGTGGGATGCGACCCCTTAATGACCCTTTCACAGGGGTCACCTGATTCATAACAATAGCAAAATTACAGTTATGAAGTAGCAATGAAAATAATTTTATGGTCGGGGGGGAGGTGTTACCACAACATGAGGAACTGTATTAAAGGGTCACGGCATGAGGAAGGTTGAGAACCACTGCTATAGAGGGTCACTATGAGCCAGAATCAACTGGATGATAGTGGGTTTGTGTTTGGTTTTGTACTTGACCTTTAATGTTATGTAAATTTGCCCTTATTTTTAAGTGATAGAACCACCTCTTACTTGCAGCAACTTCAATGCAATCACCTTCACTTGATGCACATGTATCGTGGAAATGGTTCCAGGCTTTTCATACATGACCATAAGCTAAACACGCACAAGATCCATAGGCATCTGTTCTGATGGCTCGCCTACAAATTAGGCCTAAAGACATACTTTGTAAAGGATTTTGTTCTTAACCTGGGGTCTGCCTGTACTGGCATTATTTAAGTGGGTTTCTGAAACATCTGTCTCTGTTCTAAAACTGGTTTGTCTTGTTAGATAGCTGTTGTTAGCCCTCTGTATCTTTCACTGTCTAAAATATGTGATTCTGAATCAATTTTTATACACATAAAATGGAAAGTCATTAGCCTTATATCTCACTAGTATAAATATGAATAATATTCTTTCTGTGATGTTATACTGGTGGGTATTCTCTGTTCTTGTCCCTTGACTATACTGGTTTGCTTGATTAAAATTCATCTGGGAGCCAAGTTCTTTTAAATTCAATTTGATGTGAACAAGAATACACCTGTATTTAGGCATGATCAGTGACCATTTGTGGACTGTCTCCTCTTTGTTTAGGGCTTGTTATAAGAAGCCCCTTGGCAATCAGATTTCTCCATATCTTTCAAGTTCTCTCCATCCTTCAATACATCTGTTCTTTTGGTCTGAACACAGCCTTCAGTTAAAGATCAGGAATCTGATGTCCAAATGAATGATGCTGTGTTTCTCTGTTGATATTCTGGAATTGTATTGGCTATGATATCCATTTCAAGACTATATTTTCTTCATCTCTTTCTCTTGGTTGTGTAATAGTGATTGATATAGAAAAGCTGATCCATACACCACATGTGCAACTCTGTGTTAAGCATGCCAGAGATAGTAGGAGGGTCAGACAGCCAAGTCAGAACTAAGTGCATGTATTGTTTCTCTGTGTTTCTCTCATTTCTGCCATACCTAAAGAGCTCTTTTAGAGATTCCCCCCACCTCCAATAGATACCTCCCTAAATAGATACTGTGTCTCTGTTTATTATGACATTTTGAAAGATCACAGACCATTAGAATAGCTAATTCCCCAAGAATAAACTTTTACCATATTCAGAACTAATATTGTCCCATTGAGATATGGGAGCACAACTAACACGATCAATATGTGGAAACAAAATATAACTAGAGGGTTATATCTAGGTGTGGTTATAATTTCAAGAACAGACAGTGCAGACTAAAGAGAAAACTATTAGGTCAAACAAAGTCTAGATTTCGCAACAGAAAATGTAGAGGCCTGCAGAAATTTTTAGGGTTTAAGTTAATGTGAGAAAAAATAAGAGGGAATAAGACAAAAAGTTAAAATTAGAAAAGCTCACGTAAAAGTTCTTTGTAAGATGGTTTAATAAGAATTCGGTGAAAGCTTCGGTGAGTCTGTCATTATTCTTATAGCTGCTTGTTTGCTGATCGCCAGGCCAGAACCGTGGTCCATTTCTAGGCTACCGTTTAAATGACAGAAGATTCAGTAAACACTCAGACACACACACACACACACACACACACACACACACACACACCACAATTCCTCGTCAAGAACTTATTACCTGGTTTAATTGTATAATCTCTATAATATTCTATTATATCAAAGAACCTCAGATAACTTTCCTAGAATACGGGTCTGATTTTTCTTTTCACTATTCAGAAAATCCTCAATGGTTCCCATTGCTTTATAAATGAAGTCCAAACTACTTCGCCTATAATTCAAGTAGCTTCATAATAATTTGGCAAATCTAC
The DNA here is from genome assembly GCF_000313985.2 of Echinops telfairi. Classification (NCBI taxonomy): domain Eukaryota; kingdom Metazoa; phylum Chordata; class Mammalia; order Afrosoricida; family Tenrecidae; genus Echinops; species Echinops telfairi. Next base: position 2,738,348 of record NW_022103906.1, read on the forward strand.
CGTCTGTTCCTTTATTTGGCGTGTGTTCATTTTCATGCACCGTATGCTATAGCCAAACATCGTTGTTTGCTGTTCTTCCTGTCCGCCTCACACTTTTATAGCTTCTCCTGGACACTCCTCCGCAGATATTGCTTGTTCAAATACTATAAGGTTTAGCTCAAGTGCCATCTCCTCCATCAAAACCCCTTTCTGTGTTTCTCCAGCAGGGAATACTTTTTTCCCAACCTGGAATTCACAGCACATTTTACCTCTACCTTTCTTTTCAGAATTCTAGCAATTTTATTACATTGTAGATATTTTTAGGAGTTCCTGGGTTTTGTATATGGTTATGTGCTTAACTACTAGTGAAATGTTGGGGGTTCAAATTGACCTAGAGGCACCTTGGGAGACTAGCCTAGCAAGTTACTTAGATAGGCCACAGCCTGGAAAACCCTGTGGAGTAGTTAGCTGTACTCTGTACACAAGAAGCCATCATTAGAATCCACTGAAAGACAAGGAAGAACAACAAGAGCATACTTACTTTTGCTTATACTTTGTCTTTCAGCTCTGTAAACTGCATCTAAATTGTGTTTTTACTGACTATTTATTGATTAAAAGTGAAAGAGCCCTCTGAGGTCATCCTTAGTTCAGTCAATTCATTGTCAACAAGAAACACAGAAGCCCAAGAAAGCTCTCTGGCTTTTCCAAAATCAGAGAGCTGATTCTCATATAGCAAGTAGGATGCCTGAATGATTTCCTGGCATGTACATTCAGAACTACTTTATTGACTTAGTTGTCAATCTTTCCTTTTATAAAACTCAAACCACAAGACAGAGTTATCATTAAGGATATAAAATAGAGATAGTTAGGTTTAAGAGTGAGGTAGTTAGTTTATTGTGCCAACCTGGCTGATAAACACATGTGGGGTTAATTGAAGGGAGGAGAGATAAATGGCTCTGTCAGCCTCGCCTTTCTAGTTCTCGGGTCTCTTGCTTTGTGATGGTTGGACCAGGTGCAGCTGCCTTAGCCAGTTCCCTGCTGGCAAGGCTCACTTCCTGCAAGACATCCCTGAGGAGAAGCCACATGGACTTACCCTGATGCAGCCCTGGGTGCTGGAGCAGCCGTGTGGAGACCCCTGCCAGCACTGAGATGCTTACAGGTTCACTGATTCAACTTTCCTCCTGCAGTTGGTGTCATTGTGTGTGTTTTGTGAGATGGAGGAGGACTTTGTGGATTGGTGTCGGACATATGGGTTAAGGTTGGACTTGTGGGCTTGGGAAGCACCCACTGGGTTGGGATGTTTTCTTGATGTGCACTTAACCTTTATATACAACTCTCTATTACACATGAGTTTCTGTGGATTTGTTTCTCTAAAGTACCCAGACTAACACAAAGGTTCTTTTTTCCTTTCTGTTTTAGCCAGAGAAACATAATTTCCCTTGTGTTTTATATTCACAATTTATAATAGTTAGGCTGAAAATTATGAGCACAATGAATGAACACATTATAGTATGCTATTGATTAGAAGTAAACATTGTGCTAACAGAAGGAAATACAATTCAAGCACTTTGGGCTTTCAAGCAAAATTTGAAGTCACATTATAAAAAACGGATGTATCCATTAAATACTTTAAGCTCTAATGTAAACTTCAAGCTGTCTTTGTCTTATTAGGTTACAAATGGGTACATGCAGTGAATTTAAGTGACAGCAAGAGGAATATTGGTTTAAAATGAGAAAATGCATCTCTGTGTTACAGGTGATATGCTGCACATGACTGCGTAGAACATTTACTGCAGAAGTCTTTAACACCAAGATCGGGAATCTTACTTAAAAAAAAAAATTTGAGGGGGGAATGATGAGGGCAACAAATGTATAAACGTGCTCTACACAATTGATCTATGTATTGTGATGAATTTTATGAGCCCCAATAAGTTGATTTAAAAAAAAATTTTGCTTCTGGGAGATAGAGCAATTTGAGATGGTTCTTGAAGTATTTTAGCTCTACGATTCTGGGATTTGAAAAGAGACCGTATACTTTTTAAAATATTTTGTATCCAAATTCAAAGAAACCTAAGGGACAATGCACTCGGTGAATTTTTATAGATTTCAAAAGATACCTTAACCCCTTAGGTCAGCAATAGTTCATCTTCTGTATTAAAATTATCTAAGCCATAACTGGTCAGAGCCATGGTTGCATAGTGGGTTATATGTATTACGCTGCTAACTGCCAAGTGAGGAGTTCAAAACCACCAGCCACTCCTTGTTTTTGGTGCATAATATTCTAAAGAAGCACTGGACTGGGAATCAGGAGATTTTAATTTTGTGACCAGTTCTGTAATTTTCACTAAACCTTTCCCCCTCTCTAGGGATCAGTCTATTAAGTCAAGTCATACAGGAGTTTTTGCTTGATTGGTTCTTTTAAATGTGTCTATTTATGATCCAAAGAATGTTTTATGTATCCATAAAGCTCTTTCTATATTTCTTCTATGCAATATGCAGATTTTCTGTCATGAATTTAATATTGTTTTGTGTCTCTGCTTCTAATATCTGTAACCATCCTCTGATTTCTAATTCCTCCAATTTTATAGCTGCGTGTAACACTTGGTAATTGAATATTGTTCAAAATACAGTCTTTACTGAAGTGCTGTTTATTATATTCTCAGCTATTAATGAAAACATCAAGCAAAATATAGAGCAACTTATCTGGTACACACCATTACAATCTTATGCTAATGGCAATACAATAATTATAAAACTATTACAAATATGAAGTTTTAAGTGCTTAATACTCTCATAATTGGATTTTACACATAGCTCTATGCCACCTATTGTTTTTAAACTAAGTACATTCTATAAATGAAACCTCATTATGCTGTAAATTGTTTTCCTCTAATCCTTATTTATGACACATGCCATATTGCAGTTTTTCGTAATCTTTATTTACTAAACATATTCTATTGCTATTTTCAAAATGACAATCAAGTCTACTAAAGTATAATAGAATCTTATTGTCTATTTTTTTAAAAATCTGGGACATGGGGAAAAGAAAATTATTTTATTTTGAATTGTGAATTAATTTCTTAATGTCATGCAGTAGGCTTTCTCAGTATGCCAGCTCAATGGTCAAAACTCAATTCCCCTTTGACACATTTCCAATGTTAAGGAATCCAGTTGTGTAACTTGAGGACACATATTTCAGTAATATAACAGAGCATCATTAGGCAATCTTTTATTAGTATTATTTACATCTCTAGATAGCATCTAGAGATAGATGAGATCTTCTGGTTTAGTGTTTTTGGATATAGATATTTATAGAAGAGGTTAATTTGAAGCTATAAGCTTTGGGAATTAACAGTGTCCAAGACTTTTTGGTTTTCTCTCAAACTTTAATCTCTGTTTCTTTGGAGTTGCTCCTAATTTTTGGTCACTATTTACACTACCACCACCACTATTCCTGCCCCTATTTAGCCCAGATACTTTGGAATTAGCCTACATTGCTTCATCATCTGGCCATGGTTTATGGTTTATGGTTGCCATGGGGTAGGCAAGTGACTTGACTCAAGCTTTTCAAAAAAAAAAGAAGGGATTTATGGGGATGGAGTTTTCTCTCTCTTCTAAGACAGATTCTAGAAATGTTTTCCTGGAAAGGTGCAAGGAATCCCTAGGAGCAGTTAGTTGCCCTCTTGCCATCATAATGTGTCACCAGTTTGTGTGTGTGTGTGTGTGTGTCACCAGTTTTAAGATGAGGCTGAAGTCACAGAATATAGGATGGAAATACAGCAATACGTTAAGGGTGTGACTCATTGAATCAAGGAATCAGCCAGGGAATCAAGCCAATTCTGAAGGTTCAGACTTTTATGTGATTCAATAAATCAATTTTATTGTTAACCAAGTTTGAGTGGTATTTCCATTACCTACATCCACACACAGTATAATTGATACAAGGCAAGCAGGATTCTCAATGGACAAAAAGTGCTGGAAGAATTACCTTCTTGTATATGACTTTGTGTCCAATGGAATTGTGCACGCTTGTTAGATAGTTTGCAATTTCAAATTGGTGATTGGTCGTGGGGAATAGAGGGAGATTATTGGTTATACTTAGTCACAGAAAAGCAACGGTCTCAGTTTCTTTCGTGCTGACTTTTCCCCTAGTTTCATCGCTACCTGCTTCACTAGCTCGCATATATTATGTACTCAGTTATGGTTCCCCTAGAGGAATAGCGATTTGCAGAAAAGGTAACTGAACCGATAGGAGCAATCAGTTGCATGAAAAACAAGGAAAAATTAATTTTTGGTAGGAGGAGGCTAGAGTCATTTGAGAAGACAGTTTAAACTTCATTTTCTCTTATTTATTTGTTTTTTTCCACTTTCTTTTGTGGATAGTGAGATGACTGTGGCATTTCTGTTAAAGTTGTAATTAGAGGGTAATATAACAAACCGGATAAAACAGATGGTATTAAATCTGCGCATTTGTGTATTGTGTGCTATGGAGATTTCTTCCAAACCTTGGTAAGAATGGGTTAACCCAACCAAATCCATTGCTGTCAAGTTGGTTCTCTTCATACCAACTCCAGGCCAAAGCAGAACTGTCACTTAGGTTGCCAAGGCTGGAAAACCTTAAAGAAGCAGGCTGCTGCATCTGTCTCCTGTGTAGCACTGATGGGTTTGAATCACTAACATTTTGATTGGCAGATGAGCACTTAAGCCATTCTGTCACTAACACTGAATCAGATCTAAAGTATGACATTCAGCTTTGTACTATGAGAAAAGCCTGAATTCTAGTCATAGTAGTGATTCTACTAATATGCCTACAGTAAAAATTCCTATTGAAAGTATATTGCATAAGTTTCAGTGATTTAGAATATATGCTTATATATTTTATAACCTTATTAGATAATCTTGAAGTCTCAGAATATAAAAACTTGTTCTTAAATGTGGTTGACTTATTCACAGAAAAGAACAGTAGTGCCTCTCTGATTAATACGTTTTGAATAAATTATTTTCAAATTACCTATAGTTTCTGTTCATACTTTGTTTTAAATTTATTATCATTTTATTTTCATTGAATTTAAATATTTTTATTCTGAAATTTCACAACTGATGTTAACTATAACAAAGTCTTTAGTGTGCTGACAGTTAAAATGCTGCTAATAAAATGGACCTTTTATACCAAAACTTTAACAGAATGGGAGATGAAGATTTGTGAAAGAGGTCAGAAATGGGCTTGTTGATTTGTTTTTGCTAGTGAAGCCATGGTGAGAAATGTATTATACCAATTCTTACCAGAATTTCTCTTAGAAAAACATGTCAATTAGCTTCCTGTAGAAGCAAAGGAGACCTTCAGGTCATGGGCATCTATAACTACCTGGTAGCAAAAGACACTGCCAGTGTTTCTGCATTAAAAAACAGAGGAATATCCTTTGTGTCTGAGAGTGAGGGGGAACTGCAAAAAATACAGCATAAAGAAAACGACAAATATGAGGCCAGTGTTCATAGAGGAAGTTGCCTCCATATGTACTGCAGTAGTCAATAGGCAGGTATTACCATAGTAAGTGGTAATTTTTTCCTTGTTGATTGTACATAACACAAATGCTACTTATAAGGACCAGCATCTTGCCTTAGTTGAAATCTAGTATAACCAGTTTACAGGTGAAGGACAGTTAAAACGTTAAACATAATGGCCAAGATCTTATGAATGGTGAATGGCAAAATCAGGTTTACTGCACAAGTCAGTCTCACACCCCATTCCAAGAGCGTTGCCCCCACAATTAAAGCATGTTCATCTCTTGTATGTGGCAATATACTTGTAGTATAAGGTGAGACTGAAGTCACAGAATGTTTTCTTTGTATGTAGAGGTTTGGGTGTAAGTTTACAGAAAAAGTCAGTTTTCTGTTAAACAATTGTATTTTTTGGTTCATGATAAAATAGTTGCGGTTCCCTCAAAGTAACAGCACTCTTGCAACTTCTCAGGGTTCCTCGTTTTTATTTGCCCTTCTTTCCTGCTTTCTGGACTTTGTTGTTGGTTAAATGCACACTTTTGGGTCTCTTATGATTAGTTTCTTTGAGGGGTATGATCCAGGTCTGTTATTTGCCTGAAAGCTGCTCCCTTTTGAGGGCTCAGTCTGTCTCATATTGGAAGAGTGTCCAAGCGTCAGAGTCTTGGAGTTTCTACTGGTCTTTTTCAGACTAGTGTTGGTTTGGTGCCACTGCGTCCGTTCCCACTCCCAGCGCCCCTGTGTGCAACAGAAGGAAACATGTCCTGCCCTCCCCCCGCCTCACACTTGTTGCCTTGGAGCCCATTGTTGCAGCCACGGTGTCTGTCCATCTTGTTGAGAGTCTCCCACTATTTCCCTGCCCCTCCACTTTACGAAGCATGATGTCTTTCTCCAGGGACAAACAGACAACAGGCCCAAAGCACAGAACACAAAGTCTGTCTCTTTTACCTCTAGGGAGCATTCTGGCTGTTCTTCCAAGACAGATTTTTTTTTTGATAGTTTCAATATTCTTAACCAGTATACTGTAATTCAAATGTGTCAGTCTTCCTGGTTCAATTTTCAGCTTTCACATGCAAATGAGCCTGTTGAAAATACCTTGACAGGGGCAGGGGCACCTTTGTTCTCAAAGTAAAACCCTTGCTTCTGAACACTTTCAAGGGGTCTTGTAGAGCAGATTTCCTCAATGTAATGTTTCCTTCGATCTCGAGACTGCTGCTTCCATTGGCGTTGGATGTGGATCCAAGCGAGATGAAATCCTTGACAACTGCAACCTTTTCTCCTGTCTGTTGGTCTCGCTGTGAGGATTTTTGTTTTCTTTACATTGAGTTGTAGTTCATAGTGCAGGCTGCAACCCTTGATCTTCATCAGCAAGCGCTTCAAGTCCTCTTCACTTTCAGATTAGTGAGTCTGGTTACTTTCAGATGAGCAAAGCCTAGCATTTTTTGTTTGTGTGTTTGTGTGTAACGATTTAGATTTTTATTTCACATTTTCTCTCACTATCTGGGAAGTTCTATGGTGATCACCATCAAAGCAGTTGGTAGTGGTATCTGGGTACCATCTAGTTATATTGATCTTAGTGTATTGGGGCCTGAGGTTTATGTTCTTCAATCGTTCTTTGAGCTGTTTACTTGAGTCTTTCATTTTCTTTACTCTTCTTTGCTCCATATGGGGAGAGAACAATAGTTGCATCTTTGATAGCAGCTTACAAGCTTTCAAAATGCCAATTGCTACTTACCCAAATAAGATGTAGAACATTGTCTTTGTGTTTTTGTATTATGTCAACTGGCCTAGCTATTCCCCCGGACAATAGTAAGTCACCAAGCTCAGGGACTAATGCTCTCGAAGTGTTTGATTATGGTTAAAACGTTTTCATAAATTTACCCTGTATAGTCTACTGGAGATATAGGTATATATTTATAAATGTATAATGTGTATTATATAAACATATAAATATATTTTGTATAAATGTATAATATAAATATTTCCTTTTAAATCTTTTTTAATCGTTTTATTAGGGGCTTATACAACTCTTATCACAATCCATACATACATCAATTGTGTAAAGCACATTTGTACATTCATTCCCCTCATCATTCTCAAAACATCTGCTCTCCACCTTAGCCCCTGGCATCAGCTCCTCATTTATCCCCTCCTTGAATCACTAACCTGCCCTCATGAACCCTTGATAATTTATAAATTATTATTTTGTCATTTCTTGCACTGTCCGATGTCTCCCCTCACCTACTTTTCTGTTGTCTGTCCCCCAGGGAGGAGGTTATATGTAGATCCTTGTAATCGCTTCCCCCTTTCCAACCCACCCTCCCTCTCCCCTCCCAGTATTGCCACTCTCACCACTGGTCCTGAAGTGATCATCTGCCCTGGATTCCCTGTGTTTCAAGTTCCTATTTGTACCAGTGTACACGCTCTGGTCTAGCCAGAATTGTAAGGTAGAATTGGGATCATGATAGTGGGGGGAGGAGGAAGCATTTAGGAACTAGAGGAAAGTTGTATGTTTTATCGTTGCTCCATCGCACCCTGACTGGCTCATCTCCTCCCTGAGACCCTTCCATAAGGGGATGTCCAGTGGCCTACAGATGGGCTTTGGGTCTCCACTCCGCACTCTCCCCCTCATTCACAATGATATGATTTTTTGTTCTGATGATACCTGCTACCTGATCCCATCCTTTTAAATCTTGATTGACTTTTATTTCACTTTTTGGTCTTAAACAAAGTCCATTTAATATCTGAAACTATATGAATACACTTTACCGTATTAATAGTAATTGGTCTTATACTGATTAGGACCTCCAATTTTTTGTCTTGTATGGGCGAGGACCTCCAGTATAAGGTGGCATACAAGGAATAAGAATAGGCATCCTTGTCTTTTTTGCGATCTTAAAAGAAAGACAGGATTACTAGATTTATTTTTAGCATCTATCTTTTGCCAAACCTTTTCCTGCTCGTGAGGGTGCTCCCATTCACATTTCCATCCTTCTTCAGTTCATCTCTCTATTATGTATCCACTTGTAGATTATTGTATATTATTATCGTTCTTGTAGCATTGTATTTGTAATAGTGCTTACCGTTGTGCCTTTAACTCTTGTTCAAACCCCACTGTGTTCCTATGCCGTGGGTATATGTTCTGACTTCCCCTTATTTATATTGCCTTTCCTTTCATCCAAGTCAACACATACTGATTCTCTAGATCAGAGTTTCTTTAACTTTCTCTACTCATCACCCCTTTTCACCCAAGAAATTTACGACATGGGCATACACTGCCAGAAAGTCCTCACATTCATTAAACATTAGCATTTGAATTAAATTTGGTCATTGAACATTCAGAAACCTTTTACTGTGGTCAGATTTATCACAACTCTCACATTGTTACACAGTTTAAGAACGATTGGTCTGATAGTGATTTTCTGTCATTTTTTTATCTGTGGTAGCCATCAAAAGGTGTTCCTTTCTGCGTGTAAACCTTTCTTGATTTTTTTATAATAGTGGTCTTCTACAATGCTTGCCCTTTTGTGGGTTTCTAAATTAACTCAGTATAATATCATCCATGTTCATGCATGTTATGCGATGTGTCGTGGATTTACTGTTCTTCTTTAGCATAACACACTGTTCCACTGTGTGAACTACAAGTTGTTTATCCATGCATCTCTTAATGGACACTTAGATAATAATCATCTTTTTGCTACTGTGAATAATATGATGGCCATGGGTGAGCATTGATCTATTGATGCCACAGCTCCTTAAGTCCTACGGAGCCCTAGTGGTGCTGTGGGTTAGGTTTGGGGCTAATAGCCTTAAGGTCAACAATTGCAACTCCAAAGAGCAGAAAATGAGACTCTCTGGTCCCTTAAAGAAAGTGATATGGGCTCACACTGTGCACTGGAATGGACTTGATGGGAATGGGAGTGGATTGCTGGATCATATGCTATTTTTCCTTTCAGCTCTTTAAGGAAGCCCCATATTGTTTTCTACAGGCATTGTGCCACTTTACATTGCAATTTGCAGTGTATAAAGGTTCCAATTTCTCCACATCACTTCTAGCATTTGTTCTTTTCTGTTTTATTATTTTTTCTTCTTCTTGAATTGTGGTGTTAATGCTGGGGTGATATTGCTTTTTTTTTTTAAATCATTTTATTAGGGGCTCATACAACTCTTATCACAATCCAGACACACATCAATTGTGTAAAGCGCATTTGTACATTCATTGCCCTCATCATTCTCAAAACATTTTCTCTCCACTTAAACTCCCGGCATTAGGTCCTCATTTTCCCCCTCCTTCCCCGCTACCCCCTCCCTCATGAGCCCTTGATCGTTTATAAATTGTTATTTTGTCATATCTTGCCCTGTCCGACGTCTCCTTTCACCCACTTTTCTGTTGTTTTGAATATTTCTAGCAGCTAATGATCAGGAGTATTTCTTTATGTGCTTTCTGGCCACTCTAATATCTTCTTTGGGGAAGTGTCTGTTAAGGTCCTGTGATCCTTTTTTTTTTTTGGTCTTTTTGTTGTTGGAGTGCTGATACTTTCTGTAAAGTTTAGAGATTAGTCTCATCAATTTTCCCTCCAATCTATAGATTCTATTTTGAGTCTTTTGGTAAAGTCTTTTGAGTATAAGTGATAAATTTTTAGGATTGCCTAGTTTTCTAGCGTATCTAGTTTTGTTTGCAAATTTTTAATTATGTTTGATAATCTTCTAATATCACAGACTAGGGCTCCTACATTTGCCTATATTTTTTTCTCTTATCTTTATAATCGTAGGTTTTAAATTTTGGCCTTTGATCATTCTTGAGTTAAATCTTTTATGAGGGCACTTCTAAAAGTTCTTTGAAACCCCTTTGTATATGGTTTGATGTTTGATGCTTGCTTCATTTTTATGCAAATTCACATTAAGTCTTGCCAGCACTCCTTCTTCCCAATCTAATGGAGTTTGGCTCTTTGTCAAAGAGCGGTTGTCCATCTGTGGATGAATCGCTGGCTGACTTCTCAGTTCTGCTTCATGGGTCTGTGTGTCTGTTGTTGTACCAGGACTGGGGTGTTTTGACTATTGGCTGTGTTGTATTTTTTTGAGATTGGTAATTGTAAATAAAATTGCAATTTTGTACTTCATCTACTGCATGCTTACTTGGGTCTATTTTCTTTGCATATAAAATTGGTGATTACTTTTTATCATCTTTCTAAAGCATAGGTTGACAAACTTGTTTAGTTTACCATCCCCTTTTAAGAAAAGAACTTACTCAGCACTGTTCTGGACATTTAAAACTTTTGTACTAATGCCCACACTCCAGGACAAACTGTAAGTATAAGCTTTTGTAGCCACCCCCTAGATTGTTCCAGTACCTGGAAGGGGTAGTATAGCCCACTTTGGGAAATACTGATCCAAAAAATGTTGGTGGAATCTGTATTGCTTTGGTTAGTATTGACATTTTTATGTAGTTAAGTCTTCCTATCCTTGAGCATACTGTAGTCACTGGTTTTTATATTTTTTTCTTTGTGTAGGTTTGGCTTTATATATTCTTAAATATTTCATCTTTTTGGTAGCTTTTGTAAAGGGTGTTGTTTTCCTGATTCCCTTCTCAGAAGCTTCCTTATCATTGCAGTTGTACATATGGTTTCTTTTTACCCTGCCACTTTGCTGAATTCATCTTTTCTCTCCAGAAGCTTTCTGTTGAGTCTATTGCTTTTTCTAACTATAGGACTATATCACTTGCAAGTATATGTAGTTTTGTTTCATTTTTAGCAACTTGGGTTGTTGTCTGAGTCCCATTTACAAGGGGAATGGTTTCAGTCTCTTTCTGTGGAGAGTAATTCTTGCTTAGATCCACAATCAATGCTCATAGAAACAAAATCTGCTACACAAGATTTCTTTTCAGTGTTGAAAAAGCAAGGATGTTACTCTCAGGACTAAAGCTATGCCTGATACAAGTCATGGATTTTTCTATTGCCTCATATACATGTGAAAATTGGATACTGAATAAAGAAGACCAAAGAAAAAGACAATGCATTTGAACTGTGGTTTTGGCAAAGAATATTAAAAGTATCATGAACTATCAAAAGAATAAATAAACCTGTTGTGGATGAAATATAGTTATTATACTCTTTGGAAGAAAGGATGGCTATACTTTGTCTCAAGTACATTGGACAGTTTATCAGCCGAGGCCCGTCCGAAGAAGAAGACATCTGCTTAGTAAAGTACAGAGGCAACGAAAAAGATGAAGGCCATTGATGTGATGTACTGACCCAGTGGCTGCAGTAGTGGGCTCAAAAATAAGAACATTGTGAAGATAGCGGAGGACCAGGTAGTGTTTCATTTGGTGGTATATCAAGTCACTATGGGTTGGAATTGACTTGATGGCACCTAACAACAACTCCTGATTATGCTGTATATCTTGTTTGGTAAGAATTTTGAATGCATATCTTCTTGTTTCTATGATACTAGAGAAGTTCCCCTCTTCCCCCAGTAAATCTTTTTTGTTTGTTTTTTTCGCTCTCTTCCTGTTCTAGAATTCGACTAATATATATATTATACCTCTGGATGATATTCCATATAATTCTTAGGCTTTCTTGGTATCCTTTTCTTTTTTATTTCTATGATTATTCCTCTGAAAAAATTAATATTTTTTATTAAATAATTTTATTTGGGGCTTGTACAACTCTTATAACAATCCATACACACATCCATTGTATGTCAAGCACATTTGTACATTTGTTGCCATCATCATTCTCAAAACTTTTTCTTTCTACTTGAGCCCTTGATATCAGCTCCTCATTTTGC
>NW_022103906.1:2752945-2766271 GCF_000313985.2 Echinops telfairi
TAAGTGGAGAGAAAATGTTTTGAGAATGATGTACAAATGCGCTTTACACAATTGATGTGTGTATGGATTGCGATAACAGTTGTATGAGCCCCTAAGAAAATGTTTTTAAAATATGTAAAAGAAAAACTAGAAGGCAATGTAAAAAATAATCTGAGTGCTTGAAGAAAATTTCAAAGTTCTCCTATAAAATAATCATAGGGTGCCAAAGATTAATTTTAGGGCAACAATTTAGTTTTATTAATTAAATTAAAAAAAAAGAACAGAAAACAAAACAACAGTTTTCCTTAAAATCAGTGACAGTAAGAAAAGGAATGGAGATAACTGAAGCCTGAATACATGTAACTGAATTGATACGTGTAACTGAATTGATAAGTATAACTGAAGTGATAAGTGTAACTGAATTGATAAGTATAACTGAAGTGATAAGTGTAACTGAATTGATAAGCGTAACTGAATTGATAAGTGTAACTGAATTGAAGATAAGTGTAACTGAATTGATAAGTGTAACTGAATTGATAAGTATAACTGAATTGATAAGTATAACTGAATAAGAAGTATAACTGATTTGATAAGTGTAACTGAATTGATAAGTATAACTGAATTGATAAGTGTAACTGAATTGATGATAAGTGTAACTGAATTGATAAGTGTAACTGAATTGATAAGTGTAACTGAATTGATAAGTATAACTGAATTTATAAGCGCACACAGTTCATGGGATTTCAGTGGAAGCCTATGGCTCCAGAGACCACATTTATAGCATTTGTTGACTAGTTAGTGTGTTTTTAACATTTTTCAGAGGAACACACCTAAATTCATATCATGTTCATAGATACTATATGAGGTATCATTCTCTCCATGCTTCATGTAACAAAGACATACTGGATGTTACTTGAGTTTCAAAGACATCGTTACACTGTACGGGCTGGAGCCTGTGGTCAGATTCTATAAAACAAGAATTGCAAAAGGACTGCTTGGAGGGATTATAAAAATTACAGCTCTTGACGGAAGAACTCTATATAATCATGTCAGTAGATTATCTATTTATAAACATAGCTGAAGAAAAAATACTAAACTCAAAAAAATACTAAACTCAGAAATACTAAACTCAAAAAAAGAGATAGAAAATAAATGGAAGCATAAAAGTTAAAAGATATGATGGATAAATCCCCAAACTCAAAACAGTGCATCTAATAGAATCAATATGTGAGATAAAATGAATTAGTTTCCCCAAACTGAAGAAACATATTTTCTGATGGAAAATTTGAACTATCGGCGAAACATGAACAGCGACAAAACCAAAACCACATAATGACACATCATTGTGAAACTGCACAACGTAGTGTAATGACAAATTCCTGAAAGTCCGTGGAGAGAAAATAAAAACATATAAGACTTAATATAAGTTGATAATAGAAGTCTCAATAGTAACGATGACTCCTGAAAATATCTATTTAGTGTATTGAACTTTATACCTATTTTAGCAATCATTCAATACTGAAGACAAAATAATACATTATCAGACACTTCGAAGGAAGTTATTTTGTACTGGATGGTACAAATATCTAGCATGCGTGGTTACTAATTCACTGGTTGGTTTGATTCCACTCAGAAGCATTGTTTAAAAACATTTGGTGACATACTTTTGAAAAATCAAGCGTGACAAAACCTATGAAACACAAGGCTACTGGGACACTTAAGAGGTTTCCATTCATAAGAACCAACTTGACATTGACTAATGGTGGTGGACGAAGTAGAGGTTGCCATTGAGTAGACTACAGATGATAGGTTCCCTACAAATAGAGGAGCACTTCCCCATAGCATCATTTTGGTTATAAGTCCACACCAAAGCATGCAGCCATATTCTGCTCTCATGGAGTGGCTTGGGGGTTCCAATAGGGACCTTTCAGGTAGCAGCCCGATGCTGAACCATGGTGCCCCCAGGCTTCCTTGAAACTGTATCAGAGCAGTAAAAGCCAGGCTCCTTTTAATGGCTGCCTCTAAAACTTGTTAAGTAGGACAAAGTAGTAATGTGAAGATTGTTATTTCAGTCCGTATTATTCTGGTTTTTAATTAATAATGTAGTAGGAAACTTTATGATAAAATATTAAAAATCAAGTGACTTACTGTCAGTAGTTGTGTGGTTATATGTTATGTTAATTTGATGGTACCTGTGTGGAGGTAGAAGTGAAGTCCATCCTCTCAATCAGGTGGTCTCTGGTGATGCCTCATTGAGGATTTGTCATTTTTATTAAAGAAACTGAGAGAACATTTCTCTTTCTCTTTCCCTTTGCCCTCCTACTTTATTGAATTATGTGTCTGCCTCCAATGGCAGCCCAACGTGGGCCAAGGTTCCCTGACACATTCCTATAGGTCTTGGATCCACACAACTCTGCACCCATTGACCTGTGGTCTCTCTGCTTCTCTTTTCACCTTTCCATTTCATTGGCCTGAAGCTAGTGACACTGAAGGACTCCAGGTAGCATTGGACCCATACACTTGAGTTGTACTGGACTGGGACACCTTCTTCATCTAAAATTACTTCTTGGTATAAAGGTCTTTCTTTTATATCTATGAGTGTCACTGGTTTTACTTTACTAGACAACCCAGCATAACAAACATAGTAGTTGTAATTGTACAAGTAGAAAATGGAACAGTCCACGCAAAATCTTTTAGATAAGTAGTAATATTGAATATGTGAAATAGATACAAGATTAGTAAATAAGAATCATTCGCTTTACTGTGTGCAATATAGTAAAAGGCATAAATAATGAAATCCATAAAATATTTTTAGATAAATGAAAATTAATAAGACTTAAGAAGCCCTGATGGTATAGTGGTTAAGTGTTGGCCTGAAATCCTTAAGGTCAGCAATTCGAAGCCATGGGCCATGTTTCAGTGGAAAGAGGGGGCTTTCTAAGTCTGTTACACAGTTACAAGTTTTTGAAACCCACAGGGGCACTTCTATTCTGCCTGATATGTATGCTATGAATTAGCATCGATCTGATGGCAGTGAGGTTGTTTTGTTTTGTTTTTATAGGAAATGAAAAAGAACAACAAAATACCCCTGTAAATATTAGGGAACAATATAACCATACCAAATACTTGCTATGGACACACTTGAATGTCCAAGCCAGTATTAAAAAAATGCAATTTTCTTCAGATGTACATAGCGATTATATAATTATAACCAGAAATATGTTTGAAGGGTCAGGAAAGGTGGAAGGGGATTAGATAAAGGCTAATAAAGGAAAATGAAGAAAATAAACTCACGAGAATCTCCACAAGTTGTTTTTAAAGAAAATTATACAAGTTAAGCCAATGTGTAATAGGAATTTTTAAAAACATGATTCTTATTTTCAAAGTGGTGTGTGTGGGGAGTAATAGATTATTCAGTCAATTTGCTGACATCATTAGATATCTGTTGGAGAGAAAATAAAATTAATTTCTGTGGTTGAATACCTCTAGAAAAAGTTTCAATCATATTAAATACCTAATTTGAAATGTACATTATATATGCTATGTTTTTTAAAGGTAGGTTTGTTGGGCCAACATGGCCAATGAACACATGTGAGATTCGCTGAAGGGTGAGGAGATAAATGTCTCGGCAAGCATCGCCTCTTTCTTGCTCTGGGATCATCTCACCAGTATGTGTCTGCTTGCTTGTTCTGTGCCTCCATTTGCAAGCTACACTAACTGTGGAACACCTAACCCATGGACTGTGTCCCTGTCACTTGAGGTTCCTTCAAGTCTTGTTTCACCACACTCCTGGAAGGTATATCTCTTGAGCTGGGGGCTGTTGGACCCTGTTATCTGGTTGGCTGTTGGTGACCTGCTTGCTGTTTGCTGCCTGTGGTCGGGAAGCCTGAATTGCTCACGAAGGACTACCCAGCGGCCCTCAAGACTTGAAGGACTGCCTGTGTACTAGCTGTCTAACAGAAGTGAGTTGCACTGAGCCATTTGTACTGTTTTAGAGATGAATTAACTCTTTATTTCTTATGTTATCTATCTATCTAAATATATATAAAATTATTAGTGCTCTGGTTTTGTTTCGCTAGAAAACCCTGTCTAACACATTTGGTATCAAGAGTGCTTCTAGAAAAATAAAATCATAAATATGGGCTTCTTAAATTGGCCTGATTAGTCTTAACAGCACTAATAATACTATTTCTACACCTAAAGGCATGGATAAGTCTGCTACTCTTACTAATCCATGGTGTGAAACAGCAAAGCTAATACCTATAGTAACACCACTGATAGATGAGGTGCTGCTAGTTAAAGGAGAGGCTCTGGGTGATCATATGTTTGATATTTTCCAGCAGTTTTGTCAGGATGGCAAGTATAGGGAAGCTGGTTGGCTGGTCCTCCTTAAAATAGAAAGTGTGACAAAGGAGAGGGATGGTCTCAGGGCCTCAGAAGCGCGCCTCAGGTGCAGACTAACAGATTTGAAAGTTTCTGCCTGTGCTACAAAGCAGAGCCTCCTCTCCTCTAGTAATAGAGTTGACATTGCTGAGAACCAGGTCCAGAGTCTCATTATGCGAGTGGCTGAATTACTACATTGGCTGAAGTGCAGATCTAGAGCAGTGTCTGATACCAAAGTGAGGGCATTGATAGGAAAAAGTTGGGACCCTGAAACATGGGATGGGAACATATGGGCTGCTGATCCGGAAGAGGAGATTGAGTCCCTAGAAACAATTGGGCCACCCCAGCCAATAGCTCCAGCCTGCCCAGCTGAAGGTATTAATCCACTGTCAATAGAGCAACCCACACCTGAGCAGATTAAGCAAACTGCTCAAGCTGAAATACCAGGTGGGGCTGCATCTATAGCATTGCCTGAGGGAGATGCCTTACAAGATATTGCTGAGAGCACCTGGGAAACACCCTCACCACCCATTATTTCTGCTAGACCTGTCACTAAAATTAAGGTCAGAAAGCTCCTAAAGGTGAGGTTGAGATGATTACCCAAGAAGAAGCGTGCTATACTCACAAAGATCTGTTCGGGCTTTTAAATACGTACAAGCAGAAATCTGGGGAATATCCCTGGGAATGGTTACTAAGGGTGTGGCATACTGGTGCAAGAAATGTAATGTTAGACCAGTCAGAATTTCTGGATATGGGACCCCTGAGCACAGATTCTTCTTTCAATGTCTCAGTGAGAGAGGCTAAGAGAGGATCTAATTCCTTATTTGGTTGGTTTGATGAAGCATGGACTGCCAGATGGCCTAGATTAGACCAATTTGAGGTGCTTGGTACATTGTAGAAGGCATTCAAAAGCTAAGGGAAATTGGTATGTTGGAATGGCTCTATCAGGATAGTCCCATAGACTCAAAAAAGGGGTGTCCTAAGGACACACTCTTCACCACAACCATAAGGAACAAGTTTGTGAAGTGGACCCCAGCATCTGCGTACAAGAGCTTGGGAAATTAACCCAATGAAGATTCAAGCACCCTCCACCTCAATAAAATTTCTAGGTGTCCAGTGGTGTGGGGCATGTCGAGACATTCCTACTAAGGTGAAGAATAAGCTATTAAATCTTCCCCCCACCCCCCAACTAAACAGGAGGCACAACACCTAGTGGGCCTCTTTGGATTTGGGGGCAACATATGCATCACTTGGGTGTTCTACTTCACCGTATTTATCGTGTAACATGAAAGGCCTCCAATTTTGAGTGGGGCCCAGAACAAGAAAAGGCTCTTCAGCAGGTTCAGGCTGCTGTACAAGCCGCTTTGCCACTGAGACCATATGATCTCAGATGACCCAATAGTACGAGAGGTGTCAGTTGTAGATAAAGATGCAGTGTGGAGTCTTTGGCAGACCCCTATTGGTGAATCGCAGCATAGACCATTGGGATTTGAGAGTAAAGTCCTGCCATTCTCTGCAGAAAACTCCTCCCCCTTTGAAAAAAAACTGTTGGCCTGTTACTGGGCTTTGGTGGAGACTGAACACCTCACCATGGGCCACCAAGTCACCATGAGGCCTGAACTACCCATCATGAACTGGGTATTGTCTGACTCACAGAGTCATAAAGTTGGACATGCGCAACAACACTCCATTGTTAAATGGAAGTGGGCCAAAGCAGGACCTGAAGGGAAAAGTAAGCTGCATTGAAGAAGTGGCCTGAATGGCACATTAACTTCCTTCTCCCAGTCTGCACCTATGGCTTCCTGGGGAATTCCTTATGATAATTTAACTGAGTAACAGAAAAATTATGCTTGGTTTATGGATGACTCTGCAAATATGCAGGTTTGACTTATAAGTGGACAGTAGCAGCACTACAGCCTAAAGGACATCGGTGAAGAGAAATCCTCCCAATGTGGAGAACTTTGAGCAGAGCACCTGCTCTGCTTGCATATAAGAAAAAATGGCCAGATGTGAGACTGTATACTGATTCATGGGCTGTGGCTGATGGCTTGGCTGGATGGTCAGGGAATTGGAAGGAACATGACTAGAAGATTGGTGACAAGGAGGTGTGGGGAAGAGATATGTGGACAGACCTCTCTGAATGGGCCAAGAAAGTAAAGGTAATCGTGTCCCAAGTGAACGCTCACCAAAGGAATACCTCTGAAGAGGAGGACTTTAACAGTCAAGTGGATAAGATGACACGCGCTGTGGAGACTGGTCCTCCTCCTTCCTCTGCCACTCCTGCTATCGCCCAATGGGCACATGAACAAAGTGGACATGGTGGTAAGGATGGTTGGTTATGCATGGGTGCAGCAACATGAACTTCCACTCACCAAGGCTGATTTGGCCACTGCCACTGCTGAGTGCCCCATTTGCCAGCAGCAGAAACCAACATTAAGTCCAAGATATGGGACCATTCCTCAGGGAGATCAGCCAGCAACTTGGTGGCAGGTTGATTACATAGGACCACTTCCGTCATGGAGGGGGCAGGATTTTGTTCTTACTGGAATAGACACCTACTCTGGATATGGATTTACCTTCCCTGCATGCAATGCTTCTGCCAAAACTACCACTCGTGGACTTACAGAATGCCTCATCCACCGGCATGGCATTCCACATAGCATTGCTTCAGATCAAGGAACTCACTTCACAGCAAATGCAGTGCGGCCATGGGCCCATTCCCATGGAATCCACTGGTCGTATCATGTTCCTCATCATCCTGAAGCAGCTCGCTTGATAGAATGATGGAATGGGCTCCTAAAGACACAATTACGGTGCCAACTAGGTGGCACAACTTGCGAAGCTGGGGCAAATGTTCTCCAGGAAGCTGTATATGCTCTAAACCAGCGGCCAATACATGGTGCTGTGTCTCCAATAGCCATAATTCATGGGTCCAGGAACCAAGGGGTGGAAACTGGAGTGGCCCCACTCACTATTACTCCTAGTGATCCACTTGCAGCATTTTTGCTTCCTGTCCCAGCAACCCTATGTGCTTCAGGCCTGGAGGTCCTGGTCCCGAAGGAAGGAACTCTCCCAATCTGAAAACACAGCCCGCATTCCACTGAACTGGCAGCTGAGAATGCCCCCAGGCCCCTTTGGGCTTCTCATGCCTTTGGATCAACAGGTCAGGAAGGGTGTCACTGTACGGAGTGGCATGATTGATCCCGATTACCAAGGAGAAATTGGACTGGCGCTACATAATGGAGGTAAAGAAGACTATATCTGGAATCCAGGAGATCCCATTGGCCAGCCCTTAGTGCTACCATGCCCTGTGATTCATTTAAATGGTAAGGTACAGCAACTGAATCCTGACAGGACATCTAATGACCCAGACCTCTCAGGAATGAAGGTCTGGGTCACCCCACCAGGCAAAAAACCGCAGCCAGCTGAGGTGCTTCCCAAGGGCAAAGGTAGTAGAAGTTAGTTTTGCCTATCAATTAGGACCACATGATCAATTGCAATATGAGGTTTGTGATTGTTAGTGTATTTTCTGTGTATGTGCTTATTGAATATCTTTGTTCATGTATGATATATCAGATACAATTGGGCTCAGTAAGTTTTCATTTATATGTATGATAGATGTAAGTGTAAGTGTGATTTAATTAATGTCTGGAAATTATATATGGCTAAAGAATTCTGTACAGATGCCAAGTTGGTAAGGAGTGGATTGTGATTGTTAGGGTTTTTTGCCAACATGGCCAATGAACACATGTGAGATTAGTTGAAGGGCGAAGAGATAAATGGCTCAGCCAGCCTCGCCTCGCCTCTCTCTCTCTCTCTCTCTCTCTCTCTTGCTCTTTGATCATCAGACGAGTGTGTGGCTGCCTTGCTTGTTCTGTGCCTCCAATTACAAGCTACACTAACTGTGGGACACCTAACCCACGGACTGTGTCGGTGTCACTCGAGGTTCCTTTGAGTCTTGCTTCGCCACGCTACTGGAAGGTACATCTCTTGAGCTGGGGACTATCAGACCCTGTCGTCTGGCTGACTGTTGGTGATCTGCTTGCTGTTTTCTGCCTGTGGCTATGTAAACTGAATTGCTCCATGGAGGACTACCCAGGGGCCCTCAAGACTGGAAGGACTGCCTGTGTACTAGCTGTGTCAAGGAAGTGAAACTGAGCCATTTGTACTGCTGTAGAGATTAACTCTTTATTTCTTATGTTATCTACCTATCTAAATATATATAAAATTATTAGTGTTCTGGTTTTGTTTTTCTAGAGAACCCTGTCTAACACTGAATGTATATTAAATTGTAGAGTTGGGAAGCTTTTAAATCACATATGTCCTTGAGGAATGAAAGTGGCATATTTGGATACATAAATACTAAGACTTTTCTCTAATCCTGATGCCACATTCTTCATAGGAGTGGGCACACACCCCGAAAACAAAAACTGAAAAAAGCTCTGCTTGGTGGAGCTTTCTTAGTACACATTTTCCCTCACAATGCAAGCATGCAGCAACTCACTGAGTTGGTGCACACAGTGACATCACCTGTGAAGGTTCCCTTTGGACACAGTGAATTTTTTGGTAAAAGTAATTTCCCTCAAACCTCATTTTTTTGGTGATGGCCGATTTAAGAAAACAGCTCGTGGCTGTGAAATTTTGTTTCCTGTTTGGAAAATGCTGCAGAAACTGTAGTGAAGTCAAGCACAACTTAAAAGGACAGCACTGTGGGAAAACCTCAAGTGTACGAGTGGTTTTCTTGTTTCAGGAAAGGTGAACTGTCAATTGATGGCAAACCTTGTTCCGGACGTCCATCAACTTTCTTAATGGATGAAAATGTCGACTCGGTGCATTTGGAATTCATTCTACCAGGTCAGACTGTTAATCAAGCTTTTCTATTTAGAGGTTATGAAAAAAAAATAGCATGACAGTGTGTGACAAAAAGGCCTGCTTTGTGCCTGACGGGACTGATTTTGCCACCACGACAACGCACCTGCTCACACAGCCATCTCAGCGCTCCAGTTTTGGGCAAAAATCAGCTTGCCTCTCTCACTCTCCACACCTTACTCACCTGACCACACTCCATGCAACTTCTTTTTGTTTCCACAAATGAAGAGGACCATGAAAGGACAGTGATTTGATGATGTAGAAGAGGTGAAGAAAAAACAAAGAAGGTGCTGTCAGACATGTAAACAGATGAGTTTGAGAAATAATTCCAAGAGTGGATTCCAAGATTTGACAAATATTCTAAATGTAATGTAGAGTACTTTGAAGGTGATAAAGTCATTTTGTTAAAAAAAACACCCAAAATTAAATAATTAGCTTTGAAAAAAATTCCATTTTTTTACTAGGTATCCCCTTGTATAATCCAGTTTTTCTGATTATTTTCTCAGCATACAGATTGACTAATTATGGTGAGAAGATAAAACCCTGATGCACACCTTTCCTAACTTTAAACCATGCAGTAGTTCTTTTTTCATTTGTACAACTCCCTCATAATCCTGTTACAAGATTTTATGAGTACATTGAAGTGTTTCAGAATTCCCCTTTTCTCCGGGCTATCCATAATTTTTTTCTGATCCACACAGTTGAATGCCTTAGCATAGTCAATAAAACAAATAAAAATCTTTCTGGTATTCCCTGCTTTGATTCAAGATCCATCTGAAATCAACAATGATATCCCTTTTTCCAAATCACCTTCTGAATCCAATCTGAATCTTTGGCAGTCTGTCAATGTACAACTGCAACCATTATTGGATGATCTTCAGCAAAATTTTACTGACATATGATATCAGTGATACTGTTCTACAGTTGGAACATTCTGTTGGGCCACCTTTCATTGGAAAGTTGGCCGGCAGTTGGCCAAGTAGCTCTCCTCCACATTTCTTGGAACAGATGAAAAAATGCTTCTAGTGCTTCATCAGCTTGTTGAAACTTTTAAGTTGGTATTCCGTCAATTCCTGGAGCCTTGTTTTTAGCTCACGCTTTCAGTGTAGAGTGAACATCCTCTTTCAGCATTATTGGTTCTTGCTCATATTCTAACTCCAGAAATGTTGAACACTCTTGTTTGGTACACTGACTATGTATTCTTTCCATCTTCTTTTTATGCCTTCTGCATCATTTAATCTTTTGCCCATAGAATCTATCAATATTGCAACTTGAGGCTTGAATTTTTAAAATTTCTTTTCAGTTGAAGATATGCCCAGCGTGTTCTTCCCTTTTGTTTTTCTCATACTAGGTCTTAGCACATTTCTTTATAATATTTGGCTTTATTTTCTAGAGCTGCCTTTTGAAAATTTCTGTTCAACTCTTTGACTTCATCATTTCTGCCATTTACTTTCGGAACTCTTCTGACATCTTTATACTTCTCTTTCTTTCCTGTCTTTTTAAAAAAATCATTTTATTGGGGGCTCGTACAATTCTTATCACAATCCATACATCCATCCATTGTGTCTAGCACATTTGTACATTTGCTGCCACCATCATTCTCAAAATATTTGCCTTCTACTTGAGCCCTTGATATCAGCTCCTCATTTTTCCCACTCTCTCCCCAATCCCCCCTCCCTAATGAACCCTTGAGAATTTATATATTATTATTATTTTTCATATCTTATACTGTCCGATGTCTCCCTTCACCCGCTTTTCTGTTGTCCATTCCCAGGAAGGAGGTTATATGTAGATCCTTGTAATTGGTTCCACTTTTCTACCCCACCTTCCCTCCACCCTCCAGGTATCACCACTCTCACCACTGGTCCTGAAGGGGTCATCTGTCCTGGATTCCCTGTGTTTCCAGTTGCTATCTATACCAATGTACATCCTCTGGTCTAGCCAGATTTGTAAAGTAGAATTGGGATCATGATAGTGGTGGGGAGGAAGCATTTAAGAACTAGAGGAAAGTTGTATATTTCATTGTTGCTACCCTGTACCCTGACTGTCTCATCTCCTCCTTGTGACCCTTCAGTAAGGGGGTATCCAGCTGTCTACAGTTGGGCTTTGGGTCTCCACTCTACACTCACCCTCATTTACAATGATATGAAATTTTGTTCTTTGATGCCTGATACCTGATCCCTTCAACACCTCGTGGTCACACAGGCTGGTGCCCTTCTTCCATGTGGGTTTTGTTGCTTCTGAGCTAGATGGCTGATTGTTTATCTTCAAGCCTTTAAGACCTCAGATGCTATATCTTTTCATAGCCGGGCACCATCAGCTTTCTTCACCACATTTGCTTATGCACACATTTGTCTTCAGCAATCATATCCGGATGGTGGGCACCCACTGATATGATTTTTTGTTCTTTGATGATCTTTTGCTTTCATCATGTGTTATGTTCTTGATGTCCTCCCACAGCTCACCAGGTCTTTTGTCATGGGTGTTCAATGCATCCAATTTGTTTTAGAAATGGTCCCAAACTTTCAGGTGGGGTAGATTCAAGATTGTGTATTAGCTCTTGTGGAATTTGTTTTAATATTTTTTAGCTTTTTCTAGAACTTACATATGAGTAATTGATATGTAATGACATATAAATTAGCATGTCACATAAATAATTGATAGGGTGTATAGTATGACATAATTACATATAATTGATATGACAATTACAAATGACTAATTGATAATGACATATCAATTAGTACATGTCCGTAAATGACAGTTATTGTTCTGTTTTAGTCAACCCCTGGTCTGGTTTTAGCTGCTAGTATTGATTTTCTCCATTTTCTCTTCAATGAGGTCAATTGATTTCTGTGTGTGTATAGTCATTTTTGACTAGTTCCAAATTTCCTAAATTCATATTTCATATATTCCAAATTCCCATCATTAACAGATTTTTGGAGCTGTCTCTCCTTACCTTGAGTCATACCTCTTCAGATAATGAAGATCCCCATGGTTCCACTCCCCAAGGCTTTATCTGATTCATGTCACTGAGGTTAACTCCACTCTGAGAAACAGCTCCTCCACTGTCACATTTCCAGTGACCTGAGGGGCCTATTCTCTGGCACTGTCTCAATGTTCTGCTTCCGCTAATTAGGTCAGTAGTTTCTGACAGTGTTTCAAAACTATGTATATGGTTTTCTTTCAATGGCTCCTTCCTCCAAAGTGGCAAGCTGAGTCTTCCTTCATTGTCAATTCTTAGTCTGGAAGCTCTGCTGAAACCTGTGCACGTTGGGTGATCCTCCTGGCATTGGAAATACCAGTGATATAGCTTCTAGCACGACAGCAGCACACATGCTACTGCAGTATGACAAAGTGACAGACAAGTGTGGATGCAGGAAACTATGCCACCAATATTTCAGATACTGGCAGGGTCAACCATGGTTTACCTAAAACTTTCAGACTAAGAACAGACCAAGAAGAAGGAATAGACTCTCCGCTCTGAAAGAGCAGTCACTAAGTAGAGAGACTTCTGAGCAGCCATGGTACTTTGTTATATTGCTCAAAGATGAGCCCCTCAGGTTGGAAGGTACTCAAAATATGACTGGGCAGAGCTGCCTCCTCAAATACACTTAACCTCAATGAAATGAACAGAGTAAGGATTTTGTAACCTTCATTCATGAATTTGGCATGACTAAAAAATGAGAAGACAATGACCCATGGCCCTGTGGGGGATAGCACCGGAGACACAGTGTGGGAATTGCACCCCATCTGATCCTGCCATACCGAGGCAAAGCACTGAGGGTGGGGGTGCAGTGGAACAGCAAGGTAATGGAGTGGCAAGGTCCCCAGAAAATGATGAAGGTGGACTTTGAGGCCAGGGCATGGTGCCCCAACAGACTGGACTGGAAAACACTCCTAAAGGCCAACAAATGATCCTTGAACTAACTACAAGCTTTTCTTTCATGTTGTGCTTTGTTTTGTTCTTTGTCAGTGGTTTGATGTTGTTGTTGTTTTGTTGTATATTGTTGCTTGGTTTTGCTCTGTCTTGTTTTTGTGCATGTTATTATCTCTGCGGGTCTGTCTAAATAAGATAGGCTGGCTGAATAATCTGGA
>NW_022103906.1:2767603-2787055 GCF_000313985.2 Echinops telfairi
ATATGACAAAATAAAAAGTTATAAATTATCAAGGGCTCATGAGGAAGGGGCGAGCGGGGAGGGAGGGGGAAAAATGAGGACCTGATGGTAGGGCCTTAAGTGGAGAGCAAATGTTTTGACAATGATGAGGGCAATGAATATACAAATGTGCTTTACACAATTGATGTATGTATGGATTGTGATAAGAGTTGTGCGAGCCCCT
Source organism: Echinops telfairi (assembly GCF_000313985.2). Lineage (NCBI taxonomy): Eukaryota > Metazoa > Chordata > Mammalia > Afrosoricida > Tenrecidae > Echinops > Echinops telfairi. The sequence goes on from NW_022103906.1 coordinate 2,767,806, forward strand.
AATAAAATGATTTTTAAAAAAAGAAACAGCTTCAAACATTCAACAATATTTGGAGCATGTTGTTGGGTGCTATTGAGTCTGTTTTGATCCATAGCAACCTTAAGCAAAAAGAATGAAGCACTACCCTGCCCTGCATCACCTTCACAATTGTTCCTATGTTTGACCTCATTGTTGCACTTTTCCTTAAAGAAAAACTAGAAGAGCCTTACAAGTGAGTAATATGGCAATAATATGCAGTACACAAGACGCAGAAGCCTCCATCCCATAGAAAGAGACTGAACCCTCCAATCCTTTTGAGTCCCTCTTGCACTACAATGGCAAGGTGCTACTTGCTATGACTCTTCTATTCATGATCTTTATAACTCCCAAATAATGTGTTGTTGTTAGGTGCAATGTTCTGACCCACAGTGACCCTGTGAACAATAGAAGGAAGCACTCCCTGGTTCTGGGCAATCCTCACAATTATTCCTATGCTTGAGCTCATTGTTGCAGCCATGGTGTTAAACTATCTCCTTGAAGAACTTCCTCTTTTTCACTGCCCTTCCACTTTGATAAACATGATATCCTTATCCAGGAACTGGTCTCCCCTGACAACATGTCTAAAGTATGTAAAATGAAGTCTCAAAAGTCTTGCCTTTAAGAAACACTTCTTCCAAAGCAAATTGGTTTGTCCTTTTAACAGTCCATGGTACTTTCAATATTCTTCTCTGGCACCACAATTTAAATACATAGATTCTTTTTCAGTCTTCTATATTCAGTGTCCAACACTCACATGTATATGAGTTAGTGGAAAATACTATGGCTTGGTTCAGGCACACCTTAGCCCTCAAAGTAACATTCTTGCTTTTCAATACTTTAATAAGGTCTTGTACAGCAGATTTACTTAGTGAAATTCTTCCTTTGCTCTCTTGACTGTTCTTCCATGAGCAATGATTGCCGATCCAATACGACAATAACCTTGACAAATTCAACGCTTTTCCCCATTTATCTGGATTTTACCTATTGTTCCAGTTCTAAGAATTTCGGTCATCTTTACATTAAGTTGGAATATCAATGTATCAAATATGAATCTAGGAAAATTTGAAGGCATCAAAAATTCAATGGAATGCATAAAGATAGATTTTATAGATATAGTAATTGAATCAAATTGGACTTATATTGACCCTTTTGAGTCTGATAATCATATGGGATTGAATAATTCAAGTGGAGTGATGTCTTATCATGAGAAAGAGCATTTCAAAATCTCTCTTGAAGCCCAAAGCTGGATGTGATAGGGCACTATCCACATGCCTACACAGAGTATCAGTTAATACAATTATTTTTCAAATTTACCCAGCAAGTATTATATCTGATGATAAATTAAAGAATACACCAAATTCTTTACTCTGAAATTTATCTAACATTCAATCAAGATGTAGTGACAATTACTGGTGATTGGAATGAAAAAGTAAGAACAGAGAGATAGCATCAGTAGTTGGAAATACAGAGTTGGAGACAGAAATGAGGATGGAGATTGTATGATGGAATTTTGTAAGATCAAGGGCTTCTTCATTGCAAATGCCTTTTGCAACATCATATACAGTGACTATACTTGTAGGCCTTGCCAGATGTAATGCACAAGGATCAAATTTACTACGTCTCTGAGAAGAGATGATGGAGAAGCTCAATATCATCAGTCCAAACAAGGCCAAGGGTTGACTGTGGAACAAATATCAATTGCTTATACCCAAGTTTAGATTCAAATTGAATAAGATGAAAACAATTCCAGCAGATTCCAATTACCACTTTATTCCCACCTAAGTTTACAGACCATTTCAAGAACATATTTGATGCATTATACACTAAAGTCATTGAACAGATGAATTATGGGATCACATGAGCAAAACACATTAAGAAAGCAAAGTGTCTTTTAAAGACAGTAATGAAAGTGGGAGAGTAAAAATGAGGACAATCTGTGAGAAGCTGGAGTGGCACAGTAGCTGCATCAATGCATTCAAATAAAAAAATTCTGAGGATGGCACAGGACAAGGCAGGGTTTCGTTCTCTTGTACCTCAGGCACTATGGGTTGGAACCGACTCAACAGCACCTAACAGCAACAACAAAGAAAGAAGAGACCAACGTGGATGTCAAAAAGATTCTGAAGCTTGCTCTTGGAAATAGGGAAGCTAAAGAAAATGAAAGACATGAAGTAAATTAAATAGAACAATTTTAAACCTGAGAAGACAATATAAAATATTATAATGAAAAGTGCAAAGATGGTGTTAAAACACTAAAAAAGGAGAACATGCTCAGCATATTTCAATCTAACAAATGAAGGAAAAATTGAAATCTGGAGTTGCAATATTGAATGATTCGATGGGCAAAATATTGAGTGATTCAGGAAGCATCAAAAGAAGACGATTTGCTACAGTCAGTACCACAAAAAACTGGTTGTCATTAAACTGTTTCAAAAGGAAGTATTTGTTTAAGAACCAATGGTATTGGAGGAAGAAACTCAAGCTGCACCAAAGGGATAGTGAATTGGTAAACATAAATTGAAATAGTTCAACAAGTTGATGAAACACAGGAAGTACTCTCTATGCGAAGAAGTTTGAAGGGCAGCTAACTGGTCAACTGATTTGGAGAGATCCATGTTTGTGCCCATTTCAAAGAAAGATGACCCGAATGAATGTGGAGATTATTGGACAGTATAATTTCTGTCACATGTGTGTGAACTTTGGCTGAAGATATCTCAACAACTGTTCCAGCAGTACAGCCACGAGGACCTGTCAGAAATTCAAGCCAGATTAGAAGAGGACTTGTCATAAGGATATCATGGACGATCTCAGAAAGATTTGGGGTGAAACAGAGGATAACCAGAAATCTGTCACTTGGTGCTTTATTGACTGTGTAAGAGCATTGGATTGTATGGGTCATAACAAGATATGGGAAGCATTTTGAATAATGGATATTCCAGAACTCTTAATATAGCATTCATGCAGAACATGTACACAGACTGAGTGAGATGCACATGTTCTAATAGAACAAGACATAACTGTATAGATTAAAATTAGAGTAGGTGTGTTAACCTGTATCTTGAGCAAATTATCTGAGGAGATGGACTATATAAAGAGAAATACAGCATCAGGAATTAAGGAATAATTTTTAACAGCCTGCGTTCTATAGATGATACAGCCTTGCTTGCTAAAGAGGACTTGAAGTATTTACTGATGAAGAACAAAAACTATAGACTTCAGAATTTGTTGCAGAAATCCTCAAACTGAGCCATTAAAAAACACCATGGTAAAAAGAGAAAAGGCAAAAATGTTCAAGAACCTTTTCACATTTTCAAGGATTGACTTTACTTGTCAGTTATCAGTGCTCATGGAAGCAGTTTTCAGGAAATCAGTTTGTTTTTTTTTAGATTTGTATATCTAATTTTATTGTCATGTTAATAAATATGTCATAAATTAATTGTTTATCTAATTAATTTTCACATTAATAAATACGTCATATGTTATAAATATTAAACCAGTATTTTACTAATAATTTTTACGATAATCACTGAATTATGAAATAAATTTATCCATGTCTGAAATTGGACCCATTATATCAATTTTTCTTGGGATAATACACAGTAATGTACTGTTTCAATATGTACCATGAATGAATATCTAAATTATTTGCATCCTAGAAAATGGTCCAGATTGTTTATCCTTTGTTTTTTAATTTTTTCAAATACTTTTATTGGGGGCTCTTACATCTCTTATCACACTCCATACCAGAAAGTGTTTTTTATTGGACAAATGGCAAGCAAAAAGGCTGCTTTAAAGTGTGAAAGAGCAAAGATCTCACTGAGAAATAAGGTGAACCTGATACAGGCAATGGCATTTTGTCACTTCATATACAAGTGAAAGATTATCAATATATAAGAAAGATCAAAGAATAATGGGTGCCTTTAAATTATAATATTGGAGAACAATATTGAAAATAACATGGGCTGCCGGAAAATCAAACAAATCAGTCTTAGGGGAAGTATAGCCTGAGCACTTCTTAGAAGCAAGGGTGATGAAACTCATCTAATTTTGATATGTTATCAGGAGAGACCACTCTATGGAAAAGAATACTATCTTTGGCCAAGTAGAAGGATCAGAAGAATGAGGAGAACCCTTCCTTAAGGAGATGACTTGACATAATGACCGCAACAATTAGCTCTAATGTTGCAACAATGATGAAGATGACATGTGCTAGGGTAGTGTGTTGTTCTACTGTATGGTACCTAAAAACAACATGTAGTATTTTATAGTATTGGGCTTAGAAGCATGAAAGCAATATTTTTCTCATTTACAAAGTATTTTACATTTTGAATTAAATAGTGGCATTTAGTACCCTGTCATAAAACTGATGTTTGGTTAATGATTTTGGTTCCAGTTTCAGAAGGCTATATCTAATATGTAGCATTTCTTGTTTAATAGAAATTAATGTAAGTTTAACCTAGGTTTTAAGATCACCAGAAAGCAGATATAGGTGAATGTGATCATGCCAGTTTAGTAAGAAGAGCAACAAGTTTTTTTTCCAGCATAACATTACAAAAAATGCCGCCTGAGAAATATTTTATTTTTAGTGCTACCATAATGTTTTCATGTGTTTGTATGCAATAATAAAAGGAGAAGGAAGGAGTTTTACTATTTATCAAGATTATGTATGAAATCCTCTTTTTATGACATTCAACCTTACCTATGTTTATATTTTGATAATTAATTATTAGTTACTGATATTACCTGTACTGCTCTTTTTCTTGGAATCTGATTCTTCAAAGACAGTCTGAATTCTCAAAATAACTTCTAACATCATGGCCTATGAGTAGCCATAGCCACTGCCTTGAAATAGAGTTTTCCTTATTTTCTCATTGGTTTAAGTTTTAAACTATTATAGCTACTTATGGAAATTTCTAATCCTGCCTTAAAACTGAGGTATTTTTCATAATTCAAACATACAGTTACCCTAGATAAAAATAAACAACATAGAATAGGATTAACAGCTATGGTGGCATAGTGGATCACGCATTGAGCAGCTAATCCAAGTTCAATAGTTTGAACCCACTAGCAGATCCAAGGATGGAAGATGAGACTGTTTATATCTATAAGGATTTAACGTCTTTGGGAAACTATGGTCGCAGTTCTACTCTGTATTAAAGGGTTGCTATGGGTTGGGAATTGACATGATGACAGTGAATTTGGTTTTTGTGGAACCGGGTTTAATGGACATCTCTACGGTTGATTAGCTCATCATTTCCAAATTAAAGATTAAGTCAATTATTAAAGATTTTAAGGGTGATATTATATGCAATTTATTAGCAAGTTAAAACAAAATATTTTGATTGGTTGATGATTCTTTGAGAATATGCAAATTTTATAAGTGAGCAGAATGGGCTCAAACATAAAGGATTTGAAAAATAGCAACTTTTCTGAGATAATCACAAGAGCAGCAAGCCATGATTTGAAGACATCAGGAGGTTGGAAAGAGGACATACTCATTAATCTTCTATTGTTTCCTGAAACAATGCATTTCAAGTGTTTTGGTAGCCTGATCACATAATTATAAGAAACTAGGCAAGCTATTCTAAAAGTCGTAGTTCAAAGCATCGGTGTAAAACTCAACATCATAGCTAACCAGTCCATTCTGAGTCAGAAGGATCATTTTGGACAAGACCTGCCTCTTTTGGTTTTTGAGGCTGTAAATCTTTCGGAGAGCAGATGGCCTCGTCTTTCTCTCACCGAATGGCTGCTCACCTTGCAGTGTGCCACCCAACTGACATAAGCCTACTGTGCAAACAGGACTCCTTCAACATCGCTACAGGCATTGCATCAACATAGGAAAGCATTCTGTTTTCATACAGCAAAGCTTGTCATTTTGTTTCATGACTATAAGCCCAACCCGAGGATTTTATTCTAACTGTAATGACCCCATGTGTGCAGAGAACTGCTCCATAGGGTTTTCAGGTCACTGATTCTTAGAAGCAGACCACCAGGGCTTGCAAGGTGCCTCTGAATGGATTTGAACCACCAACACTTGGTATTTGAGCACTTAACTATTTGCACCACTCAGGAACATGCTATCTCACTGGTATGCTTTAAAAGACCTGATGTTATTTTTGTTTGTAGCTTACCTCTGTGCTGGAAAGTTCTTACCATATTACTGCGCTCTACTTAATGATTGATTGGTTTCATCTTTTATGGACATTCCATATGTATATACTTTTTCGTTGAGGGTGGTTGTTTACCCATTTTTATCCTATTTTCCCCATTTCTACCCATTCCTCATCTTAGGCTTTCCCACCTTCTGAGGCACGGCCATAAGCACTGCGCGGTTTCCCACCACCACCACTGGTGAATGCCCTCAGCCTGCACCCAGCTCAGCCATAATGGGGACAGCTCAGGTACTGTGTGATCGCCCTCTTCTCTCTTTCCTTCATTGTTCACTTGTGCAGCCACTTACCAAGTACTTATTTATTTCTTGTCTATTCTGGGGGTAGTCTGCCACAGACTAGGGGTACAGAGAGGGAAGAGGACACAGTTCGCTCCCCCTTGGAGTTGACAGCCTACCTGGGAGAGAAATCTGCAAACTACTATTTATAACGAACTATGGATAAGTATTCTGATTTATACAAATAGAAAATGTTGTGAAACCTTCTTGTATTTTTACGTGAAGACATTTCTTTTATTTATTTATTTATTTTAATGTTTTATTAGGGGCTCATACAACTCTTATCACAATCCATACATACATCAATTGTGTAAAGCACATTTGTACATTCATTGCCCTCATCATTCTCAAAACATTTGTTCTCCACTTAAGCCCCTGGCATCAGGTCCTCATTTTTCCCCTCCCTCCCAGCTCCCCCTTCCCTCATGAACCCTTGATAATTTATAAGTAATTATTTTTTCATATCTTTCCCTGTCCAACATCTCCCTTCACCCACTTTTCTGTTGTCCAACCCCCAGGGAGGAGGTCACATGTAGATTCCTATAATCAGTTTCCCCTTTCCAACCCACCCTCCCACCACCCTCCCAATCTCACCACTGGTCCTGAGGGGATCATCTGCCCTGGATTCCCTGTGTTTCCAGTTCCTATCTGTACCAGTGTACATCCTCTGGTCTAGCCAGATTTGTAAGGTAGAATTGGCATCATGATCGTGGTGGAGGAGGGAGCATTTAGGAACTAGAGGAAAGTTGTATGTTTCATTGTTGCTACATCACACCCTGACTGGCTTGTCTCCTCCCTGAGACCCTTCTTTAAGAGGATGTCCAGTGGCCTACAAATGGGCTTTGGGTCTCCACTCTGCACTCCCCGCCTCATTCACTATGATAAGATTTTTTGTTCTGATGATGCCTGCCTGATACCTGATCCCTTCAACACCTCGTGATCTCTGAGGCTGATGTGCTTCTTCCATGTGGACTTTGTTGCTTCTGAGCTAGATGGATGCTTGTTTACCTTCAAGCCTTTAAGACCTCAGACGCTATATCTTTTGATAGCCGGGCATCATCAGCTTTTTTCGCCAAATTTTACATGAAGATATCTTTAATATATTAAATATATTTAATATATTCAAATGGCTAGACAAGAGGATGTACACTGGTACAGATCAGAGCTGGAAATGCAGGGAATCCCAGACAGATAAACCCCTCAGGACCAATAATGAGAGAAGTGATACCAGGAGGATAAGGAGAAGGTGGGGGGGAGGAAGGGGAACCGATTACAATGGTGTACAGATAATCCCCTCCCAGGGGAATGGACAAAAGAAAAGTGGGTGAAGGGAGACTTCGGACATGACAAAATAAGAATAATTTATAAAGTATCAAGGATTCGTGAGGAAAGGAGAATGAGGGAGGGAGGGGGAAAATGAGGAGCTGATAACAAATGCTCAAGTAGAAAGAAAATGGTTTGAGAATATTGATGGCAACAAATGTACAAATGTGCTTGACACAATGGATATATATATGGATTGTGCTGAGTTGTACGAGCCCCCAATAAAATGATTTAAAAATAAATATATTCAATTGTTTTTTAAAGAAATGTTTATTGTGGTTTTAATGAATGTGTACAGAACAAAATTGTGTTCCATTCAACAATTCATACTCGCTTTGTTTCAAGAGACATTGGTTGCCATTCTTTCAGTAACAACACTTTTTTCACGCTCTCTCTGGTTTTCTCGTTCCCACTGCTTTGCTTTCCTGCCCCTTTTGACTTTCTCAAAAGTGCTGCCCACTATGGTTGATTACACAGAAAATGTTTCCTCCCGGGTTCTGTTATTCACTTTATTGACCTGTCTATTGGTTAGCTGAAAATTGACCATTATTCAGTTACAGCTTTTGAGTATCTCAGATCACTGATGATGTAGTGGGTTACTCTGGGCTACAAACCACAGGCCAGCAGTTTTAACACACCAGCCATGCTGTGTGGAAAGAGGAACCTTCCTGCTCCTGAACACATGCACAACCCCGGACCCCTACAAGGGCTGCTGTGCTCGATCCTTCCGGTCACTGTGAGTCACAATCGACTCAGTGGCAGAGTTTGGTTGCTTTTGGAAGGCTCACAGTCTTGAGGAAAGCACTAGTCCATCAGCCAGCAAGTCTGGTCTTTTAAAATTATTTTTTATTCTATTCCAACTCTTTCCCCCTAGTTTTCCATATTCTGTGTAGGATCTTTTGTGATCCCTTCCCAAGTGGTCAGTAGTGGCAGCTGTGTACCATTATGTTTTTCTGGTCTCTGATTTGTATGAATCATTGTCTTTGAGATAATTAATTTCTTGGGTATTTGATTTTATTTACTTTTTGAAGTGTTTGTGTTTAGATCTTATTTGCGAAACTGGTGAGGGACATTCAGGGAAGTATATCAGTAAACTGATGTTCAAATTATGGTATTGGCTGATTTCACATTACCTGTGTTGTTAACTATGACCTGCTTAAGGAAGTAAATCTGTACCCAAAGGCTGGAGATGATAACTGGAAATTCAACCAAAATATTCTAAATAATGGACGGTTTCTAATAAATTTCTAAATTGTTTTATTGCTGTTTTTAAAATGCATGTGCTCTGGTGGCTGGTAGCTTTTCAGAGCATCATAATATTTTCCCCAACTTAGTAGGATATCTGAGAGTGACATTGTAACTTTTTCCATGGACAAGTAGAAGAATTGGCAAAATTAGTCTTGAAGGAAATACAACAAAAATGCTCCTTATAAGAGAAGATGATGAGGCTTGCATTGGACACATAATAATGAAAGATTAATTGCTAGAAACCGACATCAGTTGGTAAAATAGAAGGTCAGAGAAAATTAGTGAAATCCTCCATGAGATACATTGACACAATAGTGACCACCAGTTCTGAAAAGAGTGTAGGACTGAGCAGCATTTCATTCTGTTATATATAAATAAGGCTGCCATGGCTCAGGACTGACTCAAATAATAACTAACTTTCTCCAGTTCCATTGAGTAAATTAAATATTTACTTGAAGACTTCATAAGGCTATTTTGTTTAAAATTTCAAAGGAAAGAGATAATTATTTATTTATAAGATATGAGTACTTAAGTGAATATTTGGAAAATGTTAAAATGTCATTCAGTGCTGCTACCTGGTAGTAGTAGTCTTTTCTGCTAATTTCCTTTATTTCCTGGCACATCTAACTCTGTGGCAGATGTTTGTTCTCAGTGTTCTGAGGCTTTCTTTACCTACTTGACAGTCTCAGAACAGGATGTCAGCTCAAGATGTCAGTCAACGTTTCCGTAGTCAGGAACATCATTGTTCTTTTGCCAGGACTTTTGCAGGGTCGCTAAAAACCTTTGTTGAGATTTAAGACAGGCACTTTTTCTTTTTTTTTTTTCATTTTAAAATTAAATTTACTACCAATTCTGCAGTATCCCTGTTCTGTGCTCTTATCAAATCCTCAAGAATATTCCCTGCAGGTAGCAAGGGGCAACTGCTTTCTTGGCCCATGTATTCACTTGGGTTATTAATTTCAGAGAACAAAATTCATTCTGGCTAGTGTAGGCAAAAAAGGAATTTATTACAATAGATATTAGATACTTTATAGACCTTTCAAGAGGGCTAGATAGAGTGATTTCATGCTAGATTTGTATCAGTATCAGTAGAGAACTAGCACGATGCAGAAACAGCTCCTGTTACATCTGCTGCTGCCTGAGACAACATCACCACACAGAACTTTACATAATGTTGCTCACTTTGCAAGCAGGGCAATGTTGGACTGGCAGGAGCTAGGGCCCATGCTATATGTAGCTGCCAGGAAGGTTGAATAATTAATTCTTTTGTCTTTGTGTTAAGCTTTGGAAAGGGTTTCACTGACAACATAAGAAGATGTCAAAAGTGTAAAGAAGTTATTAAAAAATGTTGGGTGCTTGTTGCTGTTGCTATGGCCATTGCGTCAGTTCTGACTCATAGCCATTCCAGGTACAACATCAAGAAACCCTGCCCGCCCGGCTCCATCCTCACAATTGGGCCTATGACTGAGCTCATTGTTGCAGGTACTAAAAATGTTGGGTATCTATAGATAAATAATATCCACTATATTCTGCCACTTGGATGCCCACCAAATGACATTATTCTTTCATCCTTCTGTTGCCAACCAAGAATAGTAGGTGCCATTTTCCCAATTAGATGCGGCTATTCCTAATAAAATGAATAAAACAAAGGAGAACAAAATAAAAACTTGCCTTTACCCTAAAACAGAAGGTAACATATGCCATTAATTATATGAAGGCCTTTCTGAAAGTGTATGGAAAAGTTCCATTATCTTCTAATTCAGTTTTTCCATGAATTTTTTAACCCCTGTGTATGCCATAGTAAAGAAAAAATATGGGTAACTAATAGACTTTACACACACACACACACACACACACACACACACACTCACACACACACACTCTCTTCTAGGAGGCTTGGTAACACAGTGGAATACATATATCTGAAGCAGTGGTGGTTCAGTGGTTGAATTCTGGCCTTCCAAGCGGTAGACCCAGTTTTCCTTTCGGTCAGTGTACCTCAGGTGTAGCCACCCTTTGTCAGTGGAGGCTCATGGAGTGCTATCATGCATAAAAGATTTCGGCAAAACTTCCAGATTCTAGGGACAGGGAAGAAAGGCTTGATGATGAGCCACTGAAAACCTTATGGGTCAAATCCACAAGTAATCAAGGGAATGGCGCAGGACCCGGCAGCATCTACTTTCCTTGTGCATGGAGTCTCCGTGGATCGCGGCCTACTGGACAAGAGCTGCTGTGCAGCTGATCCTGTATTTTAATTTATGGCTTCTTCCTCCACTTCCTATTCAATGTTTCCTTGTCTTTTGTGGAGAAGTTTAGCTAGTTTAGGCTGTTTACTAGCTGGGTAAAGATGATGATGGAAGGCTTCGTTCCTCAGAAATCTGAACTCTTGCTGGTTCTGCCTGGGTGGGTTTGCTGCAGTTCTTTATGGACTTGTATCAATAGTCTTTAAAATCACTAGCAGAGGGGTAGTGGGGAGATGAGTCACTTAGGGTACAGTATAGCAATAATGAAACCCACAACCTTCCTCTAGTTCTTAAACGCTTCCTCCCCCCAACTACCAGGACCCCAATTTTGCCTTGCAGACCTGGTTAGACCAGATATGATGCACAGCGGTACAGATGGGAATTGGAAACGCAGGGAATCTAGGACAGAAGAACCTCTCAGGACCAGGGGTGACAGTGGCGATACCAGGAGGGAAAGGGGATGTAGTAAGGGGGAATGGATCACAGGGAGCCCATGTGACCTCCTCTCTGGGGGACGGGCAGCAGCGGGGTGGGTGAAGGGAGACACCGGACAGTGTAATATAGGATACAATGGTAATTTGTAGATTATTAAGGGTGCATGGGGGAAGGGGTAGGAGGAAGGGAAGGGGAGGGAGGGGAAAAAAAAAAAAAAAGGAAAATAGGCGGATTCCGGGAACCCAAGAGGCAAGCGAATTTTGGGAATGATGAGGGCAACAAATGTATAGATGTGCTTTACACAATTGATCTATGCATTGTGATGAATTGTATGAGCCCCAATAAATTGATTTAAAAAAATTAAAAAAAACCAAACAAACAAAAAAAAATCACTAGCAGAAAGTTTTCCACAGTTTTTCCTTATTCTTCCTATGATGTCCTTTCTCACATTCCAATTTTTTGGTAAATTGTTTCTTCTCTCCTTTGTTTGTCTTATGAGTCTGAGATTGATCAATTCTATTATTGCTCTCAATTGTTTTGGTTTGATTCATTCTCATCATTAAAAAAATTATTTCATTGATTTCTGAGTTTTATTGTTTTCTTTCTTTTACTGGTAGTTGTTGCTCAGTGTGGTTAAGCTGGTTCCGATTTATACTAACTGCATGCATAATGGAGCCAAACACTGCCCGACCCTTCTCCACCTTAACACTTGGGGGTTTGTTGAACTCATTTAGGAAGTCGCTGTGTCAACCAGTTTATCAGGGAATTTCCTCCTTTTGCTTACCTTCTCCTATGACCTGGTTTTGCTTACTTTTGTGTTAATTTGCTCTTCTTTTACTGCTGTTTTTTTATTTGTTTTTTTTTTAAGGTTAAAGCTGATGTCAATTATTTGAGATTTTCCTTTATTTATAGCATAGACATTTAATGTTATAAATTTTCCTGTAAATTTTACCTTATTAGGTGCTAGTTATTTTTGTATTTTTATAATTACATTTGAGTTTTTTTTCTCAAATGTGATTAAGCTACTTGGAAACATTTGTTTTTCTTTTGCAATTTGATTTTAAACATCCACAATATTTCATATATTATGTTTTAATTTTAATTCAGTTAATTTTAAAACACTTTTTATGTATTCTTAGGCCCATGGGTTATTTAGTAATATTTTATTTGGTTTATAAAGTTTGGGGAGTTTTTCAAGCATTATTCAACTAATGATTTAATTTAATTCCCATGACTTCTAATAACATACTTTAGTTAAGTCTCTTAAATTTATTGAGATTTGATTTATGACCCATAATATGCACCATCTTGGTGTATGTTTTAGGAACCTAGTGGCATAGTGATTATACATTGGGTTGCTAACTGCAGGATCAGCAGTTCGAAATCACCTGCTGCTCTGCTGAAGAAACATGAAGTTTTCCAATCCTGTCTAGAGTAGCAGCCAACTGCCTACAGAGGCATTTCCACTCTGTGCCTGTAGATAAGTTGTAGTTGACTCAATAGCAGTGAGTTGACTGAGTTAGTACATATTTTATATATGTCAACTATTTTATGTTGGTTGATAGTACATTTAAAAAAAATTATTTTATTGAGGGTTCTTACAGTTCCCATCACAGTCCATACATACATCCATTGTGTCAAGCACATATGTACATTTGTTGCCCTCATCAATCTCAAAACACCTGCCTTCCACTTTAGCCCTTAATATCACTTGCTCATTTTCCCCCTTCCTCACCCCTTCCCCCTCCCCCATGAACCCACCATAATTCATAAATTATTATAGTTTTGTCATAAGTTACACTGTCTGAAGTCTCCCTCCGCCCTCTTCTCTGCTGTCCATCCCCCAGGGAGGAGGCCATACCTAGATTCTTGTAATTGATTACCCTCTTCCACCTCACATTCCCTCCACCCTCCAGGCATCACCCCTCTCACCACTTCTCCTGAAGGAGTCATCCGTCCTGGATTTCCTGTGTTTCAAGTTGCCATCTGTACCAATGTACATCCTCTGGTCTAGCCAGATTTGCAGGGCAGAATTAGGACCATGATATTGGGGGAGAGGAAGCATTTAAGAACTAGAGGAAAATTATATGATTCATCGCTGCTACTCTGCACCCTGATTAGCTCGTCTCCTCCCCCCCATCCCCTCAGCAGGGGGGTGTTCAGTTGCCTACCGATGGACTCTGAGTCTCCACTCTGCACTCCTCCACCTTTACAATGACATGATTTCTTGTTCCTTGATTCCTGACACCCGATTCCTTCGACAGCTCGTGGTAACACATGCTGGTGTGTTTCTTCCATGTGGGTTTGTTGCTTCTGAGCTAGTTGGCCGCTTGTTTATCTTCAAGCCTTTAAGACCCCCGATGCTATATCTTTTGATAGCCAGGCACCATCTGCTTTCTTCACCACCTTTGCTTATGCACATGTTTGTCTTCAGTGATCGTATCAGGAAGATGGGCACCCACTGATCTGATTTTTAGTTCTTTGATGTCTGATAACTGGTCCCTTCTGCACCTCATGGTCAGACAGGCTGGTGTGCTTTTTCCATGTGGGCTTTGATGCTTCTCAGCTGGATGGCCGTTTGTTTATCTTCAAGCCTTTAAGACCCCAGATGCTATATCTTTTGATAGCCGGGCACCATTAGCTTTCTTCACCACCTTTGCTTATGTACACGTTTGTTTTCAGTGATTGTGTCAGTAAGGTGGTCACCCACTGATCTGATTTTTAGTTCTTTGATGTCTGATAACTGGTCCCTTCTGCACCTCATGGTCAGACAGGCTGGTGTGCTTTTTGCATATGGGCTTTGATGCTTCTCAGCTAGATGGCCGCTTGTTTGCCTTCAAGCCTTTAAGACCCCCGGACACTATATCTTATGGTAGCCGGGCACCATCAGCTTTCTTCACCACCTTTGCTTATGTTCACCTTTTTCTTCAGCAATCGTTTCGGGAAGGTGTGCATCCTGGAATGCCAATTTAATAGAATAATGTGTTCTTGCAATGAGTAAGTGCTTGAGTGGAGGCCCAATGTACATTTTAATAGTACATTTTAAAGTCTTCTGTAGCCTTGATGATTTTCTGCCCATTTGTACTATCAAATATTGAGAAATAGGTATAGGTACTTTGGGCTATCATTGTGAAGTTGGTTATTTCTTATATTTCTGAAACTTTTTAAGAGATATATTTTGAAATTTTGTTATTAGGCATATAAACATTTGAGGTATATAAACATATACATATTAGACATATACACATATCCTTTTGGCTAATTAAGTCCTTTATTATTAAGAAATTACCTTTATCCTTGATCAAATTATTTCCATTGAAGTTTATGTTGTCTGATGATAATTGTATAGTCAGTGGTAGGTTTTTTTTTTTGTTTTAACAAATATTGGCAGGGCATATCACTTTCCATCCTTTTACTTAAAAAAATGTTTAATGTATTTGTGTCTTTTGATCTAAAGTAGATTTCTAATAGATAACATATAGTTGTATCTTTTAAAAAATTCATATGAATAATCTCTGATTATTTTTAGTTGGGTTTAGACCATTTGTATTTAATATGATTACTTATCTAATTGAGTTTAAATATACTATCTTGCTATTTGTCCTATCTTTCCTGATTTCTCCTTTCTCTTTTCCTGACTTTTACTTATTTTTTGATTCATCATGTTTTTAAGAAAAATACTATTGTATTTCCTTTGATGGAGGTCTAATGCTGCGTGTTTGTTTCATGATTGCTTTAGGACTTATAGTGCACAATGTAATTATCAAAATCTTCAAATTTTAATACTTTATAATATTTTATTTCTTCCTGACCTTTCTGACATTTTCATACCAGGTTTTACTTAAACACAATCTTTTAAACATATTTACAAGAAAATAAAAACACTCTAAACAGCCCATGTTGTTACCATTTTTGATGTTCATTTTTTTTTCACTTAGACAAGGTTTATAGCTGGGTGTTATTTCCTTCTACATACAGATTTTCTTTTAAATTTATTTTAGTATAGATCCTTTGAATAATGAATTTCCTTTTGATTTTGTATGTTGGAAAAGATCATTTTTGAAAGACATGTTCTCTGTTTAAAAAATTCTATTTGATGTTTATTGTCTAAATAATTTGGTGTATTTTTCTAAAGCTGTTTCTATATTGTCTTTTAGTTGCATTGTGTCTGCTCATTTGCTGCTGTCCTGTGATCCCTTGTCCCTAACACATTTACATCTAACTTAATGTGGTTTTCATATGTTTTATTGTTTTTCTTAGGTTTATTGTGCTTGAGCTTCATTTAACATTTTTGTATCTGTGATTTTCTAGTTTTTAATCAAATGTCAACCTTTTATTTTATTTGTAATTTCTCTTTTTTATTTTTCCTCTCTCTCTCTCTCTCTCTTTTATTATTTTTTGGTAAGACTTTCTGGGAATTTATTAGCAGATCTGAAAGACCTTTGTAACATGTCTTAATACACAACTATGATGTGCATTTCTCACTAGCATTCTAACCTGTTAAATTTCTTTCTTTCTTTCTTTCTTTTATTCTACTGTCTGGGTACATTTAAATTACTCTAGATCAGTGGTTCTCAACCTGTGGTTTGCAACCCCTTTGGGGGTCAAATGACCCTTTCACAGGAGTCACCTAAGACCATCGGAAAACACATATTTCCAATGGTCTTAGGAACTGAGACACCACTCCTCTATCTATCTCCAGACGGGTCCGCCCATGTGCAGATACACCTACATAAGAGAAGTCAGTGTGATGACATCCTTGCATCAACCCCATCACATAAACCACATACAAACACAGGTGTGTGTGACAGGGTTGGCATCATAATGTACATATGTGGACCAGTCACACATGTATAGAGAGCAGCTACTGTGTAGAGAGCAGTTACTACTGTGTAGAAAACAGCTGCTGTGTTGAAAGCAGCTATTCTGTTAAAAGCAGCTACTGTGTTGAGAGCAGCAGTATTGGAAGTAAAACGACACTTCGTAAATTATAATTTAAATGTAAAATGTAAAATGTAAATGTAAAATGTAAAATCATGTACTGCAAAATTATCAACTACTGGAAAAAATATCTGTACCATGGGAACTTAATCTGGATGCTGATCGGTCTTTTTATATTCAGCTGTGGTTGACATGAATACTGCCCGCTTGTGATAGTAACAGGTATGTAAAAAAAAAACCCAACAAAATGGTAAATCATAGGAAACTTTAATGAACTGTATTGACTGAACTATGCCATGTATCATCTTTTGTGTTATTAAAGCTATTGTTATATATTATTTTCATTAGCAAACCATCCCATGACAATAAATCATGTAGAGAAGAGCGTTAAGAAAAGAAATTATAGTGAGGATTTTTTACAGTATCGTTTTGCCTCAATAATTACAGCAGGAATTGGGAAACCGCAATGTGTTATTTGTTGTGAAGTTCTATCAGCTGAATCTATGAAGCCAAACAAACTAAAACGCTATTTTGATAAACATCTAAGCTTTGCCGGCAAGGATACCAACTATTTTAGAAGCAAAGCTGATGGACTCAAGAAAATCAGACTTGACGCTTGTGGCAAGTACCACAAACAAAACATAGCAGCCATTGAAGTTTCATATTTGGTGGCACTCAGAATCACCAGAGCTATGAAACCTCACACCATTGCTGAGCATTTACTGTTGCCAGCAGCCAAAGACATTGTTCGAGTTATGATCTGAAATGAATTTGTTATGAAATTGAGTGCAATTTCTTTAACGATACTGTCCACAGAAGAATAGATGGTATGTCTGCTGATATTCTTGATCAGGTAATCCAGGAAATTAAATCTGCTCCACTTCCAATATTTAGCATCCAGCTTGATGAAACTACAGATGCTGCAAAGTGTTCACAGTTACTGGTTTACATGAGGTATATTAATGATGGTTACTTTAAAGATGAGTTTCTTTTTTGCAAACCTCTTGAAACAATAACTACTGCATGTGATGTATTTGACACAGTTGGTTCACTTATGAAAGAGCATAAGATATCTTGGGAAAAGGTTTGTGGTATTTGCACAGATGGTGCTCCAGCTATGCTAGGATGTTGATCTGGATTTCATTTGGTACTGAATGAGTCACCAGAAGTCATTGGAACTCACTGTATGATTCATGGGCAAATATTATCAAGGAAGACACTGCCACAAGAGTTACAAGAAGTAATGAAAAGCATCATAAATTCTGTCAATTTTGTAAAGGCTAGCACTTTAGAGAGTTGACTGTTTTTGCAAATGTGCAACAATTTGTATTTTCTGCTACTTCACACTGAAGTGATGTTTTACTATCATGAAGACACATAAAAATTTACCATTCAGATACTTTTCAAAATAATGGCTAGTGATCTTTAGCATTTTTACATGTGTTTGTTACACATTTGAGTGCTGTTTCATTCAGGAATTTTGTCCACTTTTAATTTTATTATTATTTTAATAGTTTTATTGGCATATTGTTCATGTACCATACAATTTAATACCTCAAGCATATAAAAAGAGTTGGAAAGTCATCACCACAAACAATTCCAGAACACTTTATTATTTCTTACACTTATTGTTTTAAGATGCTATTCCTTCTGATGGTCAGGCACTGTCTGGTGTCCTCACCACACAGTGCTTTGCTGTCGCTCCCATGTCTTCAGTGATGTCTTCCTTCATGAAGGTGAGTATCTAGTAGCATCATGTTATAAGAACTAATTGTTCTTAGATTAGGACTACAATTAAGTGTGAGGTCAAAACCACTCATGTATCTATGATTTATATATGTCTCTAGTTTACTTTGGAGATGTAATTATCATTTTATAAGACAGAACATTATTAATCTTCATCATAGGGCACAAAGTAACTTCATGGATAGTATCATTAATCAGCAACTTAAACACTGTTGAGAAAGGGGACTTATACATGCATAGGTTGGCTTTTCTGACCAAAATACATGATTTGTTGACTTTTACACATTAAAAGCTTAAGTGACCCCTTCCCCCATAAGAATTTATTTCAAAAGATGGCATTGAATCTGCAGCTCCAGGAGATGGACATATCTGATCAGAGCAAACGGGTGCAGATGAAGGGGGAGGAGGAGAGAATGGAGCACATCCTGGCCCACCAAGCCTTGAGGATGATGATCCCAATTAGAGCAGCCAGTTCACAGAGAGGACCACATGGCCAGCCCCACTATGAGACATGATGCCCTTCACTGACTGAAAGCTCTACAGGGGTCAACACCAGAGACACAGTATGGGAATTAATTGCACCCAATCTGATCCCGCCACACTGAGGCAAAACATTAAGGGGGTGCAACAGAACAGCAAGGGAATGGAGTGGCAAGGTTCCCAGGGAATGCTGAAGGTGGACTTTGGGGCCAGGGCGTGATGCCCCAACAGACTGGACTGGAAAACAGTCCTAAATGGCAACAAATGATCCTTGAACTAACTACAAGCTTTTCTTTCTTGTGTTTTTTGTTTTCTTTTGTCATTGGTTTGTTGTTGTTCTTTTGTTGTATATTATTGTTTGGTTTTGC
>NW_022103906.1:2788130-2794383 GCF_000313985.2 Echinops telfairi
GGGGGAGCCCATTACAAGGATCTACATGTGATCTCCTCCCTGGGGGACCGACAGCAGAAAAGTTGGTGAAGGGAGATGTGGGTCAAGGCAAGATATGACAGAATAATAATTTATAAATTATCAAGGGTTTATGAGGTTAGGGGGGGAGTGGGAGGGAGGGGAAAAATGAGCACCTGATGCCAGGGACTTAAGTGGAGAGCAAATGTTTTGAGAATGATGAGGGTAATGAATGTACAAATGTGCTTTACACAATTTATATATGTATGGATTGTGATAAGAGTTGTATGAGCCCCTAATAAAACGATTAAATAGATAAATAAAAACTTAAGTGAATGGACCCTATGCAAACAATGAAGATTTGGGATAGGTAAAACTTTGATAACCCTTATTTGCACAGGCAGAACCCTGCCTGCCAGACTAACACATGTCATAAAAAGGCAAAGAAGACATAAAATAGCAAATATATGGTAATCTCAAGCCACCATTCATTGGGCACCCTCAATGCAAGAGATCTGAACTAAAGTCTAAAGACCATCAATCCCATAACCTTGGGATAGTGGTTTGCATTTTCTTCTCAAACTAGAGCATTTCAGCCTTAAATCCAAGGGTGTATGTCAATTCCTTAAATCTGCTACAGGTGAGTATAAGGTAAATCCCAGTTCACCCACGGCATTTCCACTTTGAGTTCTGCTGGTGTGATTATGAAAAATGTTGGGCTCATCAGAACGTCAGAGTGTAAAGTCCCAGTTGTCTACAGCATGGGACCAGGCTCATCAACATCTGCCTAGAAACTAGGTAAGAAAATATCCAATTAGGAACAATACTGGGTTTATTATCTCTTTGTGTTCTGTACAGATATTGTTAAGCATTCTCCACCCCCAATTTCACCTTCTTTTTAATAGTATAATTTTTTCTTATCAAATATTACAGTTTTCTATAGTTTTTAGAAATTAGTCCATTGTCCATTTTATTGCTGCTAAAGATTTTATCTGTGGGTTCACTTTTTACCCATTTGGGACCTACCAAAAATAAGATGCTTATGTGAATAAACTTTCACTAAAAGGGTACCTTTTAAATGTTTATTGTGAATGGTATTGTTTTCTTGTACTCATCTCTCATGATTTTGAGTTTCATGAAATACTTGCCATTTTACAGCTGTCTATTTATATATTCTATGTGCTTGTTTGTTTATTTGTGTTTTTGTTGTGAATTGCAGAAGACAAGGAGCTGTAGGGTGTTTAAATATATTCTTAAGAGTCATGCCCTTCCCATCAAAGAGGCATTATTTCATTTCTGTTGCAGGCAATCTGGTGATGTGTACCCATGTCTCCTGGTTAGATGTTAGGGTTTCATTCAGACCTGTTGCACATTTACTAACAGGCCTCTTTTATTTAGGTTTAGGGACTTTTGGTTTCTCTCAGTACTGATTTCACTTTCTTCTTTTAGAGATGATTTAATGAATTTGTTTCATAGATAGAATGAAACACCCGTGTTTTTATTTCTGTGTTTGAGATTAAAAAAATTAATACAATTGGGAAATGAAAGAGGGTATTGTTGTTGTTGTAGCCATTGTTTTACTTTCTGGTTGTTGCTTCGTTGCACTCAGACTGGTGATGGTACATAGCATGTCTACCTGGAAGGAACAAGCCAGAAGAGAGAACAACGGGATGACAGATCAGGGGAACATGGGGGTAGGGGAAGGGGGGGAAGAAGGAAGAAGGTGTTAACAAGCACAGGGACAAGGGACCAACAAGTGATTCAAAAATCAATGTCAAGGAGGGTGCGGGAGGCCTTGCAGGGCTGGATCAAGGGCAATGGAGCCGAGAGGAATGCCTAAAACCCAAATGGAGGCAGAACATGATAGTGTTTAGGTATCATAGTGATACTAGTTTCATAGAGAGAGTTTGGGAGTATGCCATCTTTTTCTATGCTCTGGAAGAGTTTGTGGTTTGGTTTCAGCTCTTCCCTGAATGCTTGGTAGAATTCTCCTGTGAAGACATCTGGCCCTGTGGATTTTTGTTGGTAAGCCTTTGATAACTTTGTCCATATCTTCTATTAATATGGGTCTTCTTGACATCCATCTTAGATAGTCTAGGTAGGGATTGCTTTTCCAAGTATTCGTCCATGTCTTCCAAGTTATTGAATTCATTGGAGTACAGTTCTTTGTAGTACTGTGTAATTATCCTTTTGATTTCATTAGGGTCTGTTGTAATGTCCCCTGTTTCATCCCTCATCCTTGCTATTGAAATTTGTTCCTTCCTTTCTTTGGTTAGGTTTGTCAGTAGTCTGTGCATTCTGCTAATCCTTTCAAAGAATCAACTTTTAGCAGCATTAATTTTTTCCATAGTTTTCTTGTTTTCCCTCTCATGTATCTCAGCCCTGATTTTTATTATTTCTTTTCTTTTGCTATTAGTACGATTGTCCTGTTGACTCTGCTATAATTGCTGTAAGTGTTGTGACAGCATATCAATCATATGTCTCTCTTCCTTTTTCGTGTGTGCATTGATAGCTATCAAACTTCCTCTGATAACTGCCTTTTCTGTGTCCCAAACATTTTGGTATGTCATATTCTGTGGCAATTACATAATTTGGTGTCAATTTGACGATTAAGAGTGTAGGGGTGCAAGTACACCCCCAACACAAGAACACTTTGTTCTAACAGTTTGGCAGTCTGCGATGCTCACCTACCTGACATGATCACTGAAGACAATGGGTGCACAAGAAAATGTGGTGAAGAAAGCGGATGATGCTTGGCTACCAAAACATATAACACCTGAAGTCACTGAAGACAATGGGTGCACAAGCAAGTGTGGTGAAGAAAGCTGGTGGTGCCCAGCTACCAAAAGCTATAGCACCTGAAGCCTTAAAGACCTGAAGATAAACAAGCAGCCATCTAGCTGAGAGACAAAAAAACCCAAATGGAAGAAGCACACCAGCCTGCCCCTACTCGATCGCTGAGGACAAAGGGGGTGCATTAGCAAAAGTGGTGAAGAAAGCAGATGGTGCCCGGCTATCAAATGATACAGCATCTGGGGTCTTAAAGGCTTGAAGACAAACAGGCGACCATCTAGCTAAGAAACAACAAAACCCACAAGGAAGAAGCACACCAGTCTACACCAACACGAATGCTGAAGACAAAGCGGGTACAAAAGCAAATGAGGTGAAGAATGCTGATGGTGCCAAGCTGTCAAATTACACAGAATCTGGGGTCCCACATGCTGAAAGATAAACAAGGGGCCATCTAACTGAGGAACAACAATGCCCACATGGAAGAAGCACATCAGCGTGTAAGATGACAAGGCGGCCAAGGGGTCAGGTATCAGGCATCAAAGAAAAAATAAATCATAACATTGTGAATGAGAGGGAGTACAGAGTGGGGACCCAGGGCCCATCTAGGGGAAATTGGACATCCCCTTGCAGAAGGGCTGCGGAGAGGAGAGGAGCAAATCAGAGTGCAGTGTAGTAACAATGAAATGTGCAATTTTCCTCTAGTTCTTAAATGCTTCCTCCCCCTCACTCCCATGATCCCAATTCTGACTTGTATATCCGGCTGGAGCGGAGGATGTGCCCTGGTACAGATAGGAACTGGAAATACAGTGAACCCAGGACAGATGAACCCCCTAGGACCAGTGGAGAGGGTGGCGATGGCGGGAGGGTGGGGGGAGGGGGAGGGAGAAAGGGGGAACAGATGACAAGGTCTGCAATTGGCCTCCTCCCTGGAGGACCGACAGCGGAGGGAGAAGTGAGTGAGGGAGACGTTGGATGGGGTAAGATAGGATAAAATAATAATAATTTATAAATTATCAGGAATTTAGGGGGAGGGGAGAGCAGGGAGGGAGGGGAAAATGAGCTGACACCAGGGGCTCAAGTGGAAAGCAGGTGTTGTGAGAATGATGAAGTCAACATATGTACTAATGTACTGGACACAAATGACGTATGTACAGATTGTGATGAGCTGTATGAGCCCCTAATAAAATGATTATTTAATTTAAAAAAAAGAAAGTGAGAGGGTATTGTAATTTAAGAAATGTCTTTTATTTCACCTCCTCAATCCAATTATTCTCATACTCTTTCTACGCTTTCTTATTTGGCAGAATATGTTTCAGAACTGGGTAAAGGCAGGCTTATTTCAAGGTTTAGAGTCTAAGTGTCTGACTGTTTTTCTAACAGATGTTTTGAAATGGTGGTTTTTTTTTTCTTCTAGCGAACAGTTGATAGTATTGGGGAATATTTTTCATGGTCTCAGCTGAAAAGATGTGCTACTGGCATCTAGTGGATAAAGATCAGGAAACTGTTATCAAATCAAAGAATCTTCTAGGAAAAATATCAAAAGTTGCAAAATTGAGAAATGTTGCTTTATTTTCATGATTTTTTTTTCCTTTCCTAACTCATCTGTACTCGGTCCTTACGGAAATACTGTCCTTTTGACTTCAAATGCTCGATTATTTTTAGGAATTCAGACCACCATAATGTGATTGTTCCCCCCAAACCTGAAGAATAACTAAGTGCTGTGGTTTGGAGGGTCCACCAGTTTCTAGCTGACTGGAAAGCTGGACACTTAAAAAAATGATTTTGAGTTTTTGCTCACATTGTTTTCTCTCACTCTAATGCAATCCCTCTGAGAGCGATTGATAATGGGGGCTGGGTATCGCCTAGTTCTCCTGTCCTCAAGGTAATGGAGGCCCATGTTCCTTTGGCTTATTAATTCATTGGACTAGTAATTTACATGTGTATTCAATCTTTTTCTTTCTTCTTTTCTCCAGATAGCAAGAGACAAATAAATAGTTACACCTTAGGTGATTGCTTATGACTTTTAAAACCTCAGTCACTACTCATTACAGTAAGATGTAGAACATTGTCTCACCCTCTGGGACTACGGTTCTGAGGCTCCAGGTCCAGAGACTCATTCCTTTAAGGTGTTTGGTTAAGTGTGAGAAGTTTTCATAACTTGGTCTTCTGTGTGCTGGGCAACATTCATGGTTATATTTGCAGCAAAGGTAAATACTCATGTACAGATATCCTCTGTCAAACCTTATGTTTGTTAGTATTTTCCTGCTCTCATCCCATACCCATTCCAGCCATTCTTCAAGGATTGTGTATATTACAGCACTTACCCTTGTTACCTTGAACTCTTGGAAGCCTGTCCGCATTTTCCCCTGCTTCCTTGAACTCCATTTTATTGTAAATTGCATTCCCTTTACCCAAGTTCACGTGTTTACCCTCTATCCAGTAATTTATTTCCCTTCTTTCCCTAGACACCACCAAAGAATGTTTCCTTTAATGTAAAACCCATTTTTTGACTTTTTAACCTTAGTAATCTCATATAATATTTTTCATTCCATAATTCAGCATTGACTCAATGCTGGTTGGTTGGTATTTCACTAAGTGCAATAACCCCCAGTTTTCTCCATGCTGTGAGGTGTTTCATGTTAAATTCTTTAACATTTCACAGTATTTCTTTGTGTGTATGTACCATAGTTTATCAAGTCTTCCACTCCCCCTTTCCCTTATTAGCAACAAAAGCTATGAAAACACTGTTAGCTGTCTTATTGGTAGAGAGATTCTGACATATGGAATTATAAGCAAAAGTTTGAAAATTATTTTCTATTCTGCCATTTAATTATTTCCACAAAATACTTTGCTTTGCTCTTTTGAATATTCTGAGATAAACATGAATGTTCATATGTGTGTGCATCTATTCCTGTCTCAACTGTTTTTCTCTTGTATTTATACCAACTAGCCAGGTTGATGGGTCATATGGTATTTCTTTTCACAACTTTTGAAGGAAGTGCCGTACGTTTTCCATGGGGATTGTACCATTGTGCAGCCCCACCAGAAGTTTAGGGGGGTTCCTGCCTCTGCATACTCTTGCTTGTGTTTGTTGTTTGCTATGTACACTTTGCTACTACCTCTGTGTTGAGATAGCATCACATTGTTGTTCTACTCGCACTTTTCTAATGGTACCAGTCATGACCATTATAGAAAAGATTCTTAGTATTGACCTTATACTAAGCCACAATAATTCTGAATGTATAAATTCAATTTATTTTGCAAAAAAATAATAATCCTTAAAGTTACTATGAATATACTTATGTTGCTTCAGAACAAAGATTACTTAGAGAAGCTCAATAGGAATCATTTATAATTATTGTTTCCTCATCATAGATTTGTGTATCAAAATACCCAAACGCCCATCTCTAGACAACGGGACATACCTTGCAGAGGGGTAGCGGGGAGATGAGTCACTTAGGGT
>NW_022103906.1:2794850-2805800 GCF_000313985.2 Echinops telfairi
TACACAATTGATCTATGTATTGTGATGAATTGTATGAGCCCCAATAAATTGATTTAAAACAAAAAACAAAAAAACCCCAAACCCACAGCTGCAGAATTCATTTAGGCTCATAGAGAACTTCTAAAGAATTTCTGTGGCTGCAGATCTTTACAGGAGCAGACAGCCTCAACTTTCCTCCAAGTAATAGTTATGGGACTTGAATCCCAAACTTGTGGTTAGTCGTCTCACACTTATCTCACAGCATCACCTGGTTTCTTCTGTCAAGGTACAGTTATGTTTTTAGCACATTATTATTAAGTTTTATTGTGTAAAGGATCTTTTTTTGTTAGTATTTTAGAATGACCTCTGAGCTCATAAAATTATATTAGAAATGAACAAAATTTATTCTTATTAACCTTGTAAGTTCAATTTGGTTTCATTGCTTACTAATATCAACCAATAGAAACCCCTAATAATTTTTCTCTATTCTTTGCTGATTAACAGGGAAACTGAAAGAAATCACTTGTCTTAGAGATATTCTCAGATTTTTTAGATTTTTTAAGTAATATAGGAACCAACTACCTCTATTCAGTTATTCAATTACTTTCTCAAAAGACTTTTTTTGGAGGATGTAAAATGCTATGTCAAAGATATGAAGAGCTTTAAGATAGTCCAATGTGTATTTCAGAAATTTGTTTGTCCTCTCATCAATACTACTTTTTTGTCATTGTAAACTTGCCAACATTTGCTTTTTGAATTCTGTTTTACAATAACTGGTAGATTATAGATTATATATAATTGACAGTTTCATTTTAACTCATTTCATTCTTATTAGGGTGTACAACTTTCTTATTGTTTTGAAATAATCTGACAGGCATGTCGTTCTCCCATGTTTTATACATGTTATATTAATCTGTATTTGATGTTTATTGAGAAACCGTTATTAACCCAATAAACTTCTTTGAGAGACACTGTACTTATTCCAGCTATCAGGAAGACATTGGTTGTTTGCTAATACTTGTTCATGCATTAGAGTATTATTTTTGTTCCAGCAGTACACATACAAGAAATCCATATATTTGAGAAATATGTCAATGTCACAGTAGGAGTGACTTTGCTAGATTATTCATTTTAGGGAGGTGGTAGTAGTATATTATAAAGGCATACAGATATATAGAGGACTTTAGTACTCTTATGCTAAGATAATTGTGCCTTAAAAATGCTTCTGGATTGTGTTCTATGGATACTTTAACAATTGATCACAAATTTGGTGATTTAAATAATAGATATCTATTTTCTTTCCATTTCGTAAGTGAGAAATCCAATCCAGGTCTCAATGGGCTAAACTAAAAAGGTTGGCAGTAATATTCTTTTCTGGTGATTCTAGAGAATCTCCTTCCTTGGCGTTTTCAGCTTCTAGAGTACACCCGCCTGCCTTGGCATGTGGTTCCAAAGCCAGCAGCTGTGGAGTATCTTTCTCACACTGGTATCTTTCTCTATGTGGT
Source organism: Echinops telfairi (assembly GCF_000313985.2). NCBI lineage: Eukaryota > Metazoa > Chordata > Mammalia > Afrosoricida > Tenrecidae > Echinops > Echinops telfairi. The sequence continues at coordinate 2,796,335 of NW_022103906.1, forward strand.
TCTCTGCAGGCTCTGATTCCAAGACGTACGTGCTCAGAGTTGGTCAATCAGTATAATCTAGAGTGGTCACCCCAGCTCATGATTCTAATCTTGAACCTTTTGCCATGTAAGGAAAAATATTCACAGGTCTCAAAGATTAGGACCTAGGCAACTTCGAGGAGAGTAGGTCATAATTCTGTTGTCACTCAGATGAAACCTTTGCCATTGAGTTGATTCTGACTTAAAGGACCATTTGGGAGGTTGCTAAAGGTGTAAACTTTATGAAAAACAAAAACACAAATTCTACATCTTTCTCCTTTCACCATGAACTCTCCCACTAGAAACAGAGTGATTTTTTTCTTTTCTTTTCTTTTTTTTTTAAACACTGTACCAGCAGAGCTTCTTTCTGTTGCCACTTATTCACTGCCACTGACTCATAGTGACCCTGTAGGGCAGGCTAACACTGACCTTGAGGGTTTCCAACATGAATTATTTATAAGAGTGGAATACCTGATTTTATTGCTCCCTCAGAGTGGCTAATGGTTTTGAACTACTGACTCTGTGGTTAGAAGTGTAAACTTTAACCAGGGTGCCACATTTCTATTGATATATATTAAGGTGATCAGATTTAAAGGGACACTATTGACAGGGGAGGGGGGGTTCTTGATTAAAAATTTGGTCTATATGGACCAAATAGGCCATTCCCTAGCTTGACGTGCATTCTTTCCAAAAATCGGGACTTTTTTAAAATGCCAAAAAATCGGGACTGGGATGTTTGGTCACCTTAATTTATATCTATGCTTGACTTGCAGTCTCTCTCTCTCTTTTTTTCCCCCCAGCTCATTTCCTCCCTTCAATTTTTAAATCATGGACTTGGACAAAATTTTCACATTTCCTAAAAATCATAGTTGCAAATTAAGATTTTCTTGTTTCTTTAGGATTTCAGAATACAGCAGATAGAACAAGCTCCTTTGCTATTCCCAAAGTAGCAGGATAGATAGAAAATTGTATTTAGTGAGCTGGGTAATAACTCTTAAGTCAGCATTGTGCTTTTATTATCAATGTGTGACTACCCCTCTATCACATGCACACATATACCTAAGATGTTGCCTGATGAAGGGCTCATCAATAACTAAAAATATAGCATTTATTTAGGTGAACATCCAGGTCTAATCACTTGCACACAGTAAATCAAAGCTGGCAAGCACACTGAGATCCATCTCAGAATTTAATTATACTTAATCATTTTGTAACACAACCCCTCAAAGAACAAAAATCTTGAGTAGAACACATTCTGACTGCTCCAGAGAGACAGGCACTGTTTATTAAGTGGCACATTAGGTACTTTACAGAACATAATAGATTGTTGCCTTGTCACTTGGAGTTTTATAGACAAGGCTGACACTGTGTGCTAGGGTACAACTATTTTAATTTGTAGGCTTTTAAATATATGAGCAATAGAAAAAAGGACACGCTAGAAAGTTATAAACCCTTATAACTATATAAAATGTATATTATATAGTGAGCAAATAAAGGCAGAGAAGTACTTTCCTTACCATTTAAAAAGTATTATAACTAAATATATTTTTATTGAATAAAATGAAGGCTTTTGGATTTTGAAAAAAAATTACGTTTCCTTGCCATATCTGCCACTCATCTGCATGGTGGTGTATGTTCTTGAGTGAATTCCTTTTTGCCTTATGAATCCATCTTCAATCAAATTGTGTAAAAAAAGAAAACCTTATAAATATAACTTTTAATCATGTTCTTGTCATTGTTGATAGTCTCCTACCAGCATATTTAAAGTGAGATTAAACTGATCGTTAATTTTAGCATCTTTTTAAATGCAGTATTCTTTATTACAAATGAATATTGTATCAAAATTCAAAATCTCAAGAGAGTTCATAGACTCCAGTATGACTGTCACGTTTTACTTCCATGTGTGCTTTGGTGTGTGTATGTGTGCGTATGTGTGTGAATAAAGATTGCTACTCTTCTGTGGATGACTTCCTTTATCATCCTTTACTGATGTCATGCATGCTTTTGTTGAACAAACCACTTACTAGTGCATTGCCTAAGAAATAACACCATTAGAAATACTAACAATGATTTAAATATTAAAATCTCTCTTTATATACTTAAAATATTACCTTCCTTTATGTGTTGACATTGACTCAATGGTAGTTACTACTGAACTGTTATCTAGGCCTCAAATTTAATAAACCAGCATCTGTGATTTGAAGTGTCATTCTTCAGAGACATTCAAGAGAAATGAATTTATTGTCTCCTTGTTTCTTGAGACAGCTTCTCATACGCTAGTTTGCTTGCTCACTCCCAGACAAGTGACTTTATTTTAGATTTTAGTTACTTTTTTAGCAGTGTACAGTCAAATTTGCTTTCATTTCAGTGTTCCTCAATCCGGCCAGACATAATCTGGATAAACTAGCTAGGAAAGGAGTGATTGCTTATATTAGGAATTATTTTATAAGATCTGCAGATATGTTCACAGCAAGTTCTTTTAATGAATCTCTGGTGTACTTCCTGTAAATGTGGGATTATAATCTTTCTCAAAATTAAGTGTGTCACTAAGCGCCTGAAATGGAGAAATATAAAATAATGTTTTATGATCATTTATAATTAAATCATACACTCATACATCAATTAGTTATTTAGATATTAGCCATTCTTTTTATTCGCTGCCTTTTGCTGATTTTCTTTAAGATTTGTTCTTGATTATGTCCATAAAACTGCAATAGAAATATGTATGTCCTGAGTTTATTATGCATGGACCTATTCTGTTAGGGTGGAGTGCTTCTAAGTGGGTACTAGATTGGATCTGAATTATGGTCCCATTGAAGACTTTTCTCTACAAGAGTAAGTAGATGTCAGTTGATACTTCTATAACAGCAGGGACAAAAGCCTCGATTTGAAGAGCCATCTGTAGTTATGGAGAACCTCCCCCACCTTGGTTTTAAAGTTAGATATAACTTTCCCACCGACACATAGTGACGGCAATTTTTTTGAGAACTCCTCAGAAGGCAGAGCAGTTAGTGATGCTTTAACTCAACATAGTTGTTCAGCTAAATGCCATGGTTCCCTAATATTTCATTACTCATTGATGGTCTCTCTATTGATTTTATTTTTTGAAAAATAGTTAAAGGGTAATATGCCTGTTCTTCTGGCCTGTAGTTTATAAAACAATGATGACTATTCCTGCAGACATGTCTTTTTAATGCTATATTTTAGTTAGAATTATTATTGTGAAAGTTTCACCTTTAAAAGGCTGCACAGGCTTCAGTCAATCACAGTGAATTAATGTTTCAATAAATACCTGTGTTCAACTGTAGGTGGTTGGGTATAATTTGAAAGAACACTAGGGGAGGGATGAGGACACATGCCATTGTGAGCTGCCGATAGTCTCCTCCTCCTCATACTTCTCCTCTTAGTCAGTCTTGCTTGCCCGCTGCTCTCCTCTGCCGTCACTCCTTGAGTCTCTTTCTTGCTGCATATCTACCTCAACCGCAAGCCCCCTGTTTCTAACAGCGTGCTCTATCTGGAAGTAATCCAGTTTTTATTATCCTGACTGGAGCCACTTTACAAACCACCATATCTTGCTGGGATTGTAGTAAATCCAAGCTAGTCTCCCTACTTCTGCCCTTGCAATATCCCCTCTGCACCATCCATAATAGTATCTTCCCAACAGTAACTAGCACAATCTTGTGACATCAGATGATGTGTACTACCTGAGCCCACACTATTGAAATGGTTCCTCTATCATCCAGTGTGAAAGCCAGAGCCTCACTGCGGCTTACTGTGCCCACCGTGATCTATATTTATTACCTGACTCCACCTCCATGACTCTCCTCTTGTGCTTTCTGCTTCTGTCAATAGCCTGCTGGCTCACCTTTTAGTATTATTATTCAATGGACTAAGATCATTTCCACTCTATGTCTTTGAAGCTGCTATTTCTAGAGTACTCTTATCTTTGGTAACCTCATGGTTGATCCCTTACTACTCAAAATATTCCTTTTCAATTAGTCTTTTGTGGACATCTTTATAAAAATTACCTTTTCACTACTTATATTAAAATTATTTCAGATTTCATGTAATTTTTATTGTCTACCTTTTATATTGTTGTTCATTACAATAGGCTGGGAGAAGAGGGTGGAAGTGTATGATTTTGACTTCAGTATTTGGTGATATTGGGAGGTTAAAATGGTTGTTTGGACAATAGTTTACTTGTACTAATTAAAAAAATGTCTGCCTTGAGCACTGGATCCTTTGAAGGGATCAAACTGACAATAGCAACTCAAAAATTAGATTGGTACTTAGTGGGCTGTGGTTTGTTATTAATTAGGAAGGAGCAACTCAGAAAACATGGATGATAATGGTTGTGCTACTCAAAAAGTGTAATCCATGTTACTGAATTGTAAATATATATAAAAAGGTTAAGTTGGTGTATATTTTCATGTGCCTATTCTACACAACAAAAACAACAAAATAAATAAATTGTTCTTCAAAAGGAGAAAAAAATGAACTGCTTGATTTGGCGTGAGCTGGGAATAAAGGATTAAAAGTTTGTTCACTTAAAGAATAGGGGTAGATTGGGAAAGGAAGAACTCCCCCAGAGAAGTCCGAGAGTGAAGAGCAGGAATCAAAGTGGGCACGTTAAAGACGGTACAGTCACGAACTGCTTCCCATTCTTGCTGAACTCTGTGAAATACAGTGCTGTGCGGTTGGGATATTGTACAAACACCATCTTATGTATAGGTTTTCTGGATTATGAACAAGTCTGTTCCTAAGTGTGTCTTTAAAATGAATCTGTATATAGGCTGGAGTAGATAGGTATGATTTGTATCTAATTTAAGTTAAAAATTTTCCATATATGTAGTATTTAGTATACAATTCTATGAATTAAAATCATTAAACAAACATTAACAGATACACTACAACACCTTTAGCATACTAGTAAAGTAATAATGATGATGTGTGCTGAGAATTGGGACTTGTGATTATGAATCATTGTATATTTTTAGTATAATAGGCTCTACTTGGCTATGGTATATCTTAGTGGATGTTGCCCAAATGTATGCTGTGTGTTACATGAGTATAATGTGATGCACCTCTCCACAAGATAGTCATGGCCCTTGCTGTTATGTGCTGTCAAGTCAATTTCAACTCATAACTATTCTAAGTGACAGAGAAATCTGTCCTTTCGCGTTTTCTAGAATGTAATCTCCATAGGAGCAGTTTGGCAGACCTTTGCTCCTGCCAAGCCTTGGACTGCATTCAAAGTGCCAACCTTTTGGTTAGCAGCAGAGACCTAACCAACATGCAACCAGGACTCCTTAATGTAACAAGCAATCTTTAAATCTTTCCAAAGCTGTACATTTAATGTTAAGTACTGAAGACTTTTCATTGAAGAAGGCCCTGGATGGTGATTAAGGATGTTTCAGGAAGCATGACTGATGTTTTTGTCTAGAGGAATAAAGGCGTTGAGCTGGGTTCCTGAAAAGTGCTATGACTTAAATGAAGATTTTCCAAGTGGAAGATATATTTGTTCAATGCGTTCCTAGAGCTGACATTGGCAAGCTGTGCCTCATGGATCAAATCTACCAGATGCTTGCTTTTATAAATAAGGATTGTTGGAACATAGTCACACCCATCCATTACCTGATGTCAGTAACTGATTTTGATGTACCGCGGTAGAGTTGACTACTTATACCACCATTTTCCCTTCAAATTGTCACACTGTGGTGCGCGTGTGTTTCTCTGATGCTGAAGGCTAGGTATCTGGCAATTCCAATGCCAGCAGGGGACTCCGAATGAACAGGTTTCAGCAGAGCTTCCAGACTCTGCGGGAGGAATCTACTGCCCACTTTGGAGGAAATAGTTGCTGAAAACCTGATGGACAGAATCGACACATTATCAGATACTGAAAACCTCGTGAAAGAAGTAGAACATTGTTCAGAGTGCCAGAAGTTGAGTTCCCCAGGGTGGAAGGAAGACAAGGATGGTGAGGTTTCATCTTACATACTTTAGACATATTGTCAGGAGAGACCAATCTCTGGAGATGGAAATCATGTTCAGTAAAGTGGAGGGACAGTGCAAAAGAGGTACACTCTCAAGGAAACCAAATGGCCCCATGTCTGTAACATTAAGATCATGAACAATTGTAGGATGGTGCAGGATGGGGAAGTGTTTCCTTCCATTGTAGATAAGACCTTGTCTCCAGGCAGCACTTTGGGTGTAGTTCTTCCACGACAGATTGGCTTGTCCTTTTAGCAGTCCCTGGTTCTTTCCCCATTCAGGCACACTGATTCTCCTTCTGTCTTCCTGATTCAAGGTCCAACTTGTACCTGCATGTCTTGGGACTAGCCTGATGGGGGCAAAGAGTGGATCTTTCCATTAGTGTATTAGCAAGATTGAACCTCAGGAGCATGAGTTTATGGAATGAGTAACCACTAGGGTGATTCTTGAATGTTCCAGTCTGATCTGTAATAGTCAAATCAAGATGATGACATCCATGGAGCTCTGCTGTGCCAGTAAAATTCAAGCCCGAGATGGCAAGTTAAAAGGTTTTGACTGTTTTTGAGGATTGCAAAGGCGTACTCTTTTTTTTTTTTCTAATCAATTTATTGGGGCTCATACAATTCATCACAATACATAGATCAATTGTTTAAAGCACATCTATACACTTGTTGCCCTCATTATTCCCAAAATTCGCTTGCCTCTTGGGTTCCCGGAATCTGCAAAGGCGTACTCTTAATAGATTTTCTCTAAGGATATGGAATGACTACAGGAACCTAATAACGAATTTTAAGAAAATGACAATCTGCATTGATGATAAAAGGGCTAGAAAAGTAGTGCCTGATAATTTTTTCCCCATCAAGACAATGCACATGCTCATATATCAAGGATAGCAATGGATGTACTATGAGAACTTTTATTTTGAAACCATACCACATTCATATTACAGACTTCATCCCGTCCACTCAGATTTTTTTCTATTCCACAAATTCAAAGAATTTTTAAAAAGAACATGATTTGAGTTCCTTGAGGATAGTAAAACTGTCATTTTGGCATGGTGTAAATTGAAAAAGCACAGCATCCTTTGAAGTGTTGGAAACACTACCATCAGAAGTTCATAGGCTTTGATAGAGGATCTGTTGGTAAACAATAGATTCCTATTTATATTTTTGTTTTTAAAGTTTTCTATGTTTTTTGGTAATACTTATTGACTTACCCTTGTGAGCCCCTTAAAACAATACTTGTTATAAGTGAGTGCTGTAGCATATAAGTTGTTATTTCTTATTTTTCATTATACTTCTTGAAGTATCTTTGACAATTTATTCTGATAAAACCCTTGATGATTATTTTGAATATATGATCCCTACAGAATGCAAGACTGGAGTATTTGAAGATATCGATAGTATTTTATTCATCTTTTTACTCTTGGTACTTTCCATAATATTTGGAACATCATAATTCTGTTCATTCAATTTATTAAGTGTCATTTTAAGACTATAAACTTAACATTCAACAAATATGTTATACAATATTATTTACATATATGCATATAGTATATATCTGCTTCAGAAAAATTTTTTCTGGAGATTTACTCTTGATTTAATAAATATAGCATTTGATTCAGTGTTATTTGCTTTCTTGATTTAACGGTCAACTCAAATAATGTATGTGATTTAATGCACTGTATCTTTCTTGTTAATTGCTTTCTCATGTCTGATACATTGTAGAAATTCAATAGGTACTTGTTGAATTAATGATTAATGAGCTACTCAAATATATATACTGTAGTGTGAATAATGATGAAAACTGGAATTGAATATGTCGTCAATAGAGACCAGTTCCTAGAGAAGGCATCACAACAAGAGTGAAGAAGGCCCGAAATGAGATGGATTGACTCAGTGGCCTGCAACAGTGGACTCCATCATGGGAAGTTTTGAGGATGGCAAGGACTGGGCAGTGTTTCGTTCTGTTGTGCGTAAGGTGCTTATGACATTGGAGTCAACTCAATGACACTAACAACCACCACCAGTTTCTTATCTGCCCAGTGAGCCTGGTTTCTTATATGATTGTGAATTTTGTTTGACATTTTTCTTCTACTCTATCCCGTGATCTTTCTCAGAGCAATTTGTAGGCATATTGAGGCACAATCTAGTTCTTCTGATCTCAGGGTTATGGAGCCTGACATTTGCACAGATTATTTCCATAGTGATCCTTGATGGTGTAACAGGTTACACATGGGATTGCTGACCACAAGCTCACCAGTTGCTCTATGGAGAAAGATGAGGCTTCTATTCCATAGTTTTATAGTCTTGAAAACCCACAAGTAGAGTTCTATTCTGTCCTATAAGGTCATATATTACAGGCTTACTATGAATAAGGATTGACTTGATGGCAGTGAGAATTTTTTCCATATTCATTTTTTTTCCATTTTCATCACTCTTTTTTCTTTAAGATGAGGAGAGACTAATAGTTGCACCTCAGTTGTCTGCTCATGAGTTTTTAAGATCTCAGCCATTACTCATCTAAGTAGATGTATTGTCTTTGTGAACTCTGCTATGCCAATTGGCCTTGATGTCTCCTGAGACTATGTCCCTAAACACTTAGGACCAGAAATTAATTCCTTCAAATTGTTTTGTTATATTTAAGAAGTTTTCACAACTCTGTTCCCTGTATGCTCCATCACATCTATGTAGATATTTAGGAAAAAGGTGATTATATAAATATCCTCTTCAAACCTATATATAATTTCATGGGTATATTGCCATGCTTGTTCTTATACCTGATCAGCCTGTGAGTTATCCAAGCGCCATAGGCCACCACTATTGTAGGATTGTGCATATGACAGTATTTGCCTCGGTTGCCTTTTTCTCATGTACTTCTCCCAGTGTCTTCCCTGGCTGCCATCTTTTCTTTTTTTGTTTGCAAACCTCTTTATTGTATGTTTCTTTCCTCTCCCCAGTTAACACAGGTCGCTCCTCTTTCTAATACATTACCCTCCCTTCCCCTTTTACTATCAAAGAATTTTTCTTTTAATGTGAAAAACACTTCTTAACTTTTTATGGTAGTGGTCTCATAAATATTTGGCTTTCTGGTATTGACTGATCCTCTGAAATTTCTACATGATGAGATGTTCCAGATTCCTTGTTCTCCTTTAACATTGCATAGTATTCCATTGTGTGTACACACCAGACTTTCTTTATCCATTCTTCCATTGATTGGCATTAGGTTGTTTCTGTTTGCTATTGTTATTGAAAGTCAGGCTCTTGTCTTACCAGGAGAAAGATTCACTCTTGCAAGGCATAGGGCATCATAAAGTATGTTATTTAGAGACTCTTAGCAAGAAGAAAGCTTTAACATTCAGCAGGGTCAGTCTCCGTATTTCTCACCCCTATATGCATAGCAAACATTTTCTTTCTTTTTTTTTTTTTTAAACATTTTATTAGGGGCTCATACAACT
>NW_022103906.1:2806401-2877908 GCF_000313985.2 Echinops telfairi
CTATGGTAAGATTTTTTGTTCTGATGATGCCTTACACCTGATCCCTTCGACACCTCGTGGTTGCATAGGCTGGTGTGCTTTTTCCATGTGGGCTTTGTTGCTTCTGAGCTTGATGGCCGCTTGATTACCTTCAAGCCTTTAAGACCCCAGACGGCATAGCAAACATTTTCATAGGTTTCCAAGTATGGAAAAACTTTGAGATTCTCTGGAACTTCTAACGGGTGAAAGGAGTACTGGGAAATGCAGTACCATGATATTGTGGACTCCACATATACATTGTCCAAATCTTTACCTTCCCTCCCTTGTCCTTTCTCATTATTACAAACAGTGCTGGGGTGAACATGAGTGTGTACAGTGAAATGAAATTACTTGGTAAGGTTTTCTATTCATGAACTTTAATGGATTGGGTAGAGCTATGCAAATAGGCTTTTTGAAACTCTGATACAAGGGATTGGCCATTTTTTGCCATTCCATTGAGTATAAGGTAACCATGAACAGAGATCTCCCAAGACGTGCAGGAAAGATGAACCAGGAGTGAAGTGTGCCTCAGAACCCTGCATGAGAAGACAGCAGTGACACCATGTGGGGTAGAGTGGTGAGGAAGAGAAGCATACTTGGCTAGCTGGCTAAGTGGGGTAATCTGTGGGAATTTATTAGCAACAAAAGAGCAGGACAGAGACCCAGGGACCATGAGAAAGAGAGACCAAAGGCCAGAAAGACATATGATTGCCAGCATGGCTGAGAAGGGGTAGTGTGGACAAACTAACTGTATCCTTTACATTTTGTGATCTGTGGTTGTTAGGTGCCATCAAGTCAGTGCGACCCACAGCGACCTGATGCATAGCAGAACAAAACACTGCTCAGGCCTGTGCCATTGTCACAACTGTTCCTATGACTGCATCCATCGTTGCAGCCACTCCAGCTCCCTGAGGGCCTTCTCCTTTTGTTCTGCTTCTCTACATTACCAAACTTGTTGTCCTTGACCAGGGACTATTTTCTCCTGCTAACATGGCCAAAGTATGTAAGACAAGTCTCCTCCATCCTTGCTTCTAAAGAGCACTCTGACTTGTACTTCTTCCAAGACCTTTATTAACCCCATGATCATGAGTATTATCTATGAGTTCTGGGTGCCATTGCAATGGATTTTTAAACCAGTGGAGAAGTATGGTGGCATGGGAGGAACAGTTGGTGTCAGAATAAGATAAAGGCCGTTGGACAGGGAAACATATCTGACCTCTGACACATGGGGATCTTCTAAGGACAGACGTGAAGTTGGATACTCCTCCCTTTTGTAGCCTGATGGAGTCAAACATCGCTTCCTTGCCATCTATTCAGTATGCATATAACTAATCATCTCTCTACGATATATACCAAGTAGTGGAATTGCTAGGTCATCTGGTGTTCCTATCCCCAACTTTATGAAGAAACACTATGGTTCTCTGGTGATGTACCATTTTGAAGTCCCACAGCAGTACACTAGTGTTTCTGTGTCTGCACCTCCCACTGGCGTTTATTGATTCCTGTGGGCTTGAGCTTTTTCTTAATGCTGCAGTAAGTTGATCTCTCATTGATGCTTTGTTTTGCATCTCTCTAATGGTTAGCCATCACAGCATTTTTAAAATATGCTTGTTGGGAACTTGAATGTTTTTGGTGAAGTATCTGTTCATGTCCTTTGCTAATTTTTAAAATGGATTAATCAACATTTTCTTGTTGAGGTGTTGAAATTTTCTATACTATTTAGAGATTATTTCCTTGTTTATAAGGTATGTCTCTTGTAGATAGCATATTGATGCTTCCTTTCAATTCCTCCCTAACCACAATTTAAAAACCCTAAAATATCAAGCTTGTTCTTAATTATAGTAATCATTTTATTAAAATTATAATTTTTAAACCATGAGTAAATAATTTGGTTTATGTTTTATGTAGGCATTAATGATTGTTAACCTTTAATGGATACGATCTAATGATGATAACCAGACAAACAATTTCAGTTTGGAAAATCTTCATTAATTTTTCTAGGGTAGATCCCAAAGCATAAGTACTTTTTTAGACCTCTCCAAAATTCTACAGTATGGGAAAATTTGCATTATACTGCTATATATTATCAATATACTGTTTTTAAAAATTATTTTATTTAATATGTAGTATGCAGTGCTAGATAGCTTAAAAAATATTTTCCTGAGTTTTTCCTATTTATTTTTCAAACTATTGAGCATACTTAGAGAAGAAAGAAAGGCAGCTCTTGTTATGTAACTTCTTATTTTCCCTATAAACTTGTCATGCTAATGCAATTAAACGTCTTTTTAAGTGGATAGGGATCACTTAAAATTCGAAAGATTTTGAAATGAGTTGTTCTTAACAAGCAATAAAAAACTTTCTTTAATGAGAGGGGGAAAGAATTCTCTTATTTGCTTGTTATGCTGGAGTCAGATAGAAGCAAAGACAAGTAATTAAAGAGAGATGATGATGACCACTCCTGCTAGTTTCCCAGGGAACAGGAATGTGCCTACAGGTATTGCAAACAGCATCTTAAATGGAAAGATGTTTTTTCATTCCATATATTAGCAGGAGCTCTTTATAGACAGCCAATGCTCAAAAAATACTTAGTTGTGAATTTACACTTCTGTTTTAAATCAAGAATCTTGCATTTCATTCACTGAATTAATTCTAACTTTTAAAACTCTTCACTATGTGATACTAAATTTCATTATTTTACATTAATGAGCTTTTCTATTCATGGATGATATAACCATTAAGGAGATATCATAACCATATCTTTAAATTGCATTCTAACTTACCAAAATATACCTCCAAATGTTTTATTTAATTGTTATTAAAAGGGGCTTAAGTGGAGAGCAAATGTTTTGAGAATGATGAGGGCAATGAATGTACAAATGTGCTTTACATAATTGATGTATGTATGGATTGTGATAAGAGTTGTATGAGCCCCTAATAAAATGATTTAAAGTAAAATAAAGTAAAAGAAAAAGAAATTAAAAAAAAGAAATCCATAAACTTGTCAATCAAGATGCACTGATAAGTATGTCCATTGCAAAGAAAACTGATCCCCAAATGCAGAAATTATCAAATGTTATTAATATTACATACATGTAAAATTTGATAAATTTTTTTGATAAAAACTATCACATCAGTGTATCAACAGAGAACTGCTAGAAACCTAGCCAGATTCAGAAGCGAATGTGGAGCACATTACTAATATGTAGTCACAGCTGTTTTCGTTTCTCATTTTGAGATGTGCTACATCAAGAAATGAATGTCCAAAAACCTTGACGTATTATCAGTCTCTTTTCTTTCACCTCGTTATGATTGACCTTTTGAGGAGGAAGTTCTTGCCAGTGGTATTTTTCATGCCTTGCAACCTGAGGGGCTCAGCTTCTGGTTCAATATCAGATAACCATTCACTGCTCTTTATAAGGCTTGCCCTAGCCCATATTCCTCACGATTGAAATGTGAAAACTGGAAATCAGGAAGGAAAAGGTCTGGATGATAGGAATGACAATGGAGAATTCAAGAAGGAATTCAGCACAACTAACGCCGAACCCATTGAGAATAAGTTTTTAGACAAGTAAGTTCTGTATACATGGATATCGTCAAAGAAATTATACAGGAGTCAAATCAGTTACATTTTGTGTACAAAGATGGAGGGGAAGGTCTATTTATCCATCAAGACAAACCCAGGGGCTATGTAGGGAATAGACCATACATTACACATATGCAAGATCAAGTGCAAGCTGAAGGAAGACACCAAAGCATGTCCAGGAGGAGCTGAAACAACCTGGCGTATATCCTGCTTGAAGATAGACGTCACCTCATGACTAGATTTGACCCGAGGAGTTTTGCGATGACAGCATGGACATCATATGTGTAGATTGTAAGAAGTAAATAAAAAGGAAATAAGGAAAAGACCAAGCAGGCATACAAAAAAATGCTGTAATTTGTTCTCAAAGCAGAGTACCTGAAGCAAACAAGAGAAATAATGAAATAAAATAACTGAAGAATTGTTAAGAGGCAACTTGAGAAGACAAGTTGAAGCACACATGAAAAGACAAAGCAAAATTGAAGAACATGATTGGAATTTTTCAAATGAAAAGAATTGAAAATTAAAATGTTGAGTTGTATTATTGAAGGCTTATGTGAATAAAATAATGATTTTGGTTTTATTATTTAAAATCCTTGGATCGCACAGGCTGGTGTGCTTCTTTTATGTGAGCTTAGTTGACGCCTCATTTAGGTGGCTGCTTGTTGGGAGATAAGTCCTTATTCCTCCCGAGAAAGCTGGGCCCCATCTAGTTTTTCACCACGCTTTAAACTCATCTTCAGTGATCTCTATGAAGGTGAGTGTCAAGCAGGACCACATTATAAGAACTAATTCTTCTTAGATTAAGTAGAACTAAGTGCAAGCCTCAGACCCATTCCTGCATCTATGTTTATTATATGTCTCTGGTTCACCGTAGAGACATCATTGTCATTTTATGTTAACGATCATTACCAATCATTCTCCTGCAGCATCACTTTTATTGCCATCAAATCAATACTGACTCACAGCAACGTTTATGGCAGTCTCCAAGACTAGATTTTCACAGGAATAGAAATCTTCATCCTTCTCTGTGGAGTTGCCTGCTGATTTCAAACTGCAGACCCTGTGGTTTACAGCCGAATATATAATCACTACATTAATAATGCCATTAATTTAGCCAACAATATAGAATTTAAAACACTGCTGAGAGAAGGAAATTATAGAACAGGCAGCTATGAACCGCAGCACAGGAATTGTTGACTTGCTCAGATTAAACTTTTAAATGACTGGACACTATTTATACAAACATAGGGGTTGGTGGTACGGCAGAACTTTCCATAATGTTCATTCACAATGGTAGAGCGATACCTACCAGATTAATGGATGTCATAATGAAGGAAGGGAGGCATTAAAATGGCCTATGAAATCCGGGATAGATAGATATATGGATAGTAACTGGATGAATGGTTCTGTGGGATTATGGCAGAAGAGTTTGAGGATAAGTGGGGAGTTACAAAAATGAGTACAAAAATAAAGAAAACGCCTGAAATTGATTGGGGTGATCGTTATACAACTTAATAAGATTTAACTATTAAATTGTATGATTTGTGAACTATATGACAATAAAACTGTTTAAAAATACAAGAAGCAGCAAAAAAAATGGTATAAATGCACAGGGATATTATACCCAAAACATCACCTTCAAAGTACTCTCCTTTACACTTAATACATTTGTCAAATCTACGATTACTTTTTTGGAAATATTTTTCAAACTCATTTGTTTGGATGACTGACAGTACCCCATGTGTTTTTTCTTCACCTCTTCTATGTCATCAAATTGCTGTCAATTCATGTCCCTTTTCCTTTGAGGAAACAAAAAAAGTTTCATGGAGCAAGGTGAAGTGACTAAGGTGCCTAGGGCAAGAGAGGCATGCTGTTTTTTGCCTAAAACTGGTGCACTCAGATGGTACATTACAGTGGCGACAAAACCAGTCCTTCATCTGCCAAAAATCAGGGCATTTTTGTCACACGCTGTTATGCTATCTTTTCAGAACCTCTAAATAGAAAGCTTGATTAACAGTCTGACCTGGTGGAACAAACTCCAAATGCACTGAGAGTAGACATGTTGTCCATTCGGTAAGTTGATGGATGTCTAGAAAGAAGGTTTGTCATCATTCAACACTTCAGCTTTTTTGAAATGAGAAAACTACTCGTACACTTGAATTCTCACCATAGCACTGTACTTGTAAGCTGTGTTCAACACAACAGTTTCTTCAGCATCTTTCCCTATCAAGAATATTTATCAATTATAAATATATATGTAGCCAACATTGAAACGTCTTTTTTATGAAGGGAGAAATAGATAGCACTATAATAACAGTTGGAGACTTCAACATACTACTTTTAATATTGGATGGAACATACAGAAAGAAGATCTTTAAGGAAACGGAGAATCGGAATGACACATCCATCAGCTAGATTTAATAGAGATATACAAGTATATGAGAATACATTAGAAAGTATTGCTGCTATGTTGTGAAACACAAATACCAAAATATGAAGATATTATTTCTCAACATATGTTCTGTATAAACTTCTGAAGGTGGTGTTTCCATCTCCCTAGCCCCTCTCTGAAGAATTCTGTGCTTTTAAATTTACACCACATCAAAACAGAAATTTTTGGCTTCCTTGAGGGACTGAAACTTATGTGATTTTACACTGTTCCTTGAATATTGAGAACAAAAGCATCTGAAGGAGCAAGACCCAGGATGTCGGGTGGATGTGGCCAGATTTCCTAATGACGTTCTTTTCCAACAGCCTTTGCCACCCTCGAAGAATAAACAGGTGCGTTAGTGTGGTGGAAAACAATTTTCAGTGCATATTTCTTGGCCTTTTCCTCACAGATGTACTTCTTGGTTTTCTTACTAACAAACTCCCATGGTTATCCTGTGTCCTTCAAGAAAATTTATCAAGATTACCCAAATCGCCCAAATAATTGCCATAATTTGCTGAGTTGATATATCTGGAATTTATTGGCTCAACAGGTCCCGTTAGAAGCCATGATTTTGACTGAACTTTGATTTTGAAGACACCTGAATGAGATTAAGATAAGTGTATTATTGTGAGAACTTGTCTGCAGCATCCACTGATCACCGAATCATGTTTAAACAAGTTGTGCTTAGACTCAACCTGTTCATGTATGAGCTGGATCACTAGCATCCATCCGTATATTTCAATTTACTGTTATAGAAAAACCCACCCAATGACAGCTGAATACTAATATATATTCTACTCAAGTACCTATGGATCATTTTCCAGGATCATATCACATGCTATGTCAAAAGTGAGTTTTGATAAATTAAAAGATTTATATTGTATTAAGTATATTCAATGATCACCACTGAGTGAAGCTAGATATCAATAACAAAAGGACAAATCTGGGAAAATACTAGAATATATAAAAATTTAACACTATCTCACTTCCAATAGCTCAAGGAAGAAATCAGAAGAGAAATTATTAATATCTTAGAGTAAAAAGAAAATGAAAGTAGAGCTTAGTTCTTCTGAGATATTGTTTGAATAAATTGAAATCTCCTAAAATTTGATGAAGAATTTCAAGAATGTCTTCTTAATTTTTCACAGAAAGCATGTACTATTTTGATGGAAAGGCCATTGAATCTGTACATTAATTTGGAAAGTATTACTGCCTACCAATATTAAGTGCTCTTATCCATGAACATGGAGTTGTTTTTATATCTTTATTATCTCTCAGCAATGTTTTATAGTTTTCATAGTGAACAGTTTATAGTTTTTCTTTTTGTGTTATTTGGTACATTTACTTGTATTTCTTTTCTTTCCTTTTTTGAAAATGGAGTTTTCCAAATGGAATTAAAAAATATTTTTGGAAAAAGAGAAAGGGGCAGTTGGCCTAGACTCCGTATGGGCACACCAAGCCCAGAGCATGAGGTCCCTGCATGGAGCTGCTGGGGCACAGAGAGGAATGTGGCACTACCAACAGCTCAAGACCTGCTGTCCCCCAACTGGAGCATACGGAGACAGGGGACAATAATGGGACACACGATGGGGAGATGGTGTGGGAATGGAGCATCAAAGATCAGCAATCAGAGTAAAGCCGAGCCACAGAGCCCCTGAGGAGCCCCAAGAGTGGATTTTGGATGAGGTGGGGAAGCCCCCGGATCTCCCTCAGGATCAGGGGCAAGCGTCTCATGGGGACCAGCAAACAGACCTGGACCTCTGCAGGGCTTTTTTCTTTCTTTTCGCTCATCTTTTTCTCCCCCCTTTACTTTCTTCAACCATATGTTTTCTTATTGTTTGGACTAGGTCATGGATGCGTTGCCTAATTACATGGGTTGGACCATGAAAGGGAAGCCCAGGGAGAAGGCAATGGGGCCAATGGCCCCAGAAGGTAGATTGGGGATAAGGGTTGGTCGGTGGACGGCGTCATGGACAGGGGAACAACTTGTGAAGCGGAACCAGCATCTAGGAGAGGGTAGAGATCCTGTGAGTATTAGAGCAACACCAAGCTAGTGGAGAGGAAGCACTAAGAGGTGGAAGAAGAGGGAAAGTGATGTCAGGGCAGGAGGAGGCAAAAGGAAACTGAGGCAAGCTCTAGGAAGCAAAGTCTTAGAAAGGGAAATTAACAGGTGTGCACTTATGCAAATACATTAATTCATAACAACAGTGGTATTGGCCTATGTACATATATTTATAAGGCAATACATTGAAGCTGCAGACAGGCCTTGGGCCTAGGCTCACACCTTCCCTCAATACAAAAACACTTTGTTCTAGCAAATTGGCATTCTGTGATGCTCGCCTCTCCCCCACACCCCCAGCCCAACATGATCACTGAAAACAAAATGGCTGCATAAACAGATGTGGTGAAGACAGAAGATGGGGCCCAGCTATTAAAAGATATAGTGTCTGGGGTCTTAAAGGCTTGAAGTTAAACAAGTGGCCATCCAACAGTAAAGCAACAAGCCCACATGGGATAAGCACACCAGCCAGTGAGATTGTGAGGTGTCATCGAGACTGGGCAATGGGCATCAGTAGATTCACAACAAACAGTAAACAAACAAACAAAAATGCAATGGTGAGACTGGAGGGGGTTGAAGTGGAGACCCAAGGCCCATCTATGGACAATGGAACATCCCCCCACAGAGGGGTTGCAGGAAGTGGGTGAGTCAATCAGGGGGCAGTAGAGCACTAATGGGTCACACAATATACCTCTGTTCCCTGGAGGCCTCCTCACTCCCTGCTATCACGACATCAGTGCCTCCTCCCAATCTAGACTTGACGAGAGCATGCACATAGGCATAGGCAAGAGATAAAACTCACAGCACATGGATCCCAGGAATGGGAATGGGAATGGAGACGCCAATAGGGTAGGGGAAGGGGGGGAGAGGTGGGGAGGGAGCAGGGCACCGACTGCAATGATGGCACATGACCACACCCCCACACCCCCATCCAGGGGGAAGAACAACAGAAACCACAGGGGAAGGGAGACTGGTGGGAGTGAGATTTGAAAATAATTAACAATCTCCAATCTATCAAGGGGCCATGAGGGTTGCAGGGAAGGGTGGTGAGGAGGGAGGGAAAAAAAAGAGGAGCTGATTCCAAGGGTCCAATGGAAAGTAAATGTCTAGAAAAGTACGATGGAATGAATATATGTACGAATATGTCAGATACAATTGATGTATGGTTTGTAACAAGAGTTGTAAGAGCCCCCAATAAAATGATTTCAAAAATATATTTTCAATTTGTTCTTTTTAAATACCATATATACTCATGTATAACGTGAGTTTTTCTTTTTTAATCATTTTATTGGGGGCTTATACAACTCATCACAATCCATACATCAATTGAATCAGGAATGTTTGTACATATGATGCCCTCATTCTTTTCTAGACATTTACTTTCTATTGAGCCCTTGGGATCAGCTCTTTTTTTTTCTTTTTCCCTCCTCCCCCACCCTCATAACCCCCTGATAGATTGTACACTGTTATTATTTTCATCTCTCACACTGACTGCTGTCTCCCTTCCCCCATGTTTTCTGTTGTTCTTCCCCCTGTAGAGGGGTGTATGGTTATGTGTCCATCATTGTGATCGGTTCCCCCTTTCTCCCTTCCTCTCCCCCTCTTCCCTTCTGGTATCACTATTACCACTTCTGTTCCTGGATTCTGTGTGTCGTGAGCTCCCATCCCTTTCTATACCTGTGTACATATTATGGTCTAGTCTGAATTGAGAAGCAGCACTGAGGTCAGGGTAGTGGGGGGTGAGAAAACCTCCAGGAACCAGAGGAATCCAGTGTGTTTCATTGATGCTTTACTGCACCCTGGTGACTCATCCCTTCCCTGTGACCCCTCTGTGGGGAGATTGTTCCACTGACTACAGATGGACATTGGATCCCTGCTTCAGCCCCCCCCTCGTTCTCAGTGATATGTTTTTGTTATGTTTGTTATGTGTCTACTGATGCTTATTACCTGGTCCCTATGACTCCTCATGATTGCACCAGCAGTCTGCTTCTTCCATGTGGACTTGTTGCTTAACGGTTGAATGGCGGCTTGTGTAACTTCAAGCCTTTAAGACCCCAGACACTATATCTTTTAATAGACAGGCACCATCTGCCTTCTTCACCACATTTGCTTATGTACCCATTTTGTCTTCAGCGATTGTGTTGGGAGGGTGAACAGCTCAGACTGCTGATTGGTTGGAACTAAGTTTTCTTGTATTGAGGGAGGGTATGAGCAGAGGCCCAAGTCCATCCCCTACCTCAGTGTATTGCCGTATAAATATAAGTACATGGGCCAATACCTCTATTTTTGTGGATTAATGTGTTTACATTTGTACACCGCTATGTTTATACCTCTATCCATTGCTTTGCTTCCTTGGTTCTTCCTCTGTTTCCTTTTACCTTCCTCCTGCCCCACTGTCACTTTCCCCTTATTTCTGCCTCTTGGTACCTCCTCTTAGCTAGTTTGCTGTTGCTCTGATACTCACTCCCCTTGGCTTCCTATCTCTTCCTTGTTATTGACTCCAACACCCCAGTTGTTCCAGTCTATGGTGGAGTCTGCTCACTGTCCCCTCCCCCCACCACCCATTCTTGTTGTTATTGTGCTAAACAGGTTTCAGTGGAGTGTAAGACTAAGATGGACCAGGAAGATCATCTTGGTATCTACTTCTTTCCCCACCAAAATGGCTAATAAAAACACATGGATCATAAGTGTCTATGTGGTCAAATGGATCAATGCGAATCAAAAATCAACTCTTTGAAAGCTTACAACAAAAGCAGCATGCAGGGATGTACCTTTTGACACTGATTTCTTTCAGGTAACATAATATATTTATGATTCACTAATTTTGCTGTGTGTACAATTAGTTGATTTTTAAAATACTGTATAGTATTACTTTGCACTGTTTTATTCATCAATTCAATTATTGAAATGTATTTGAGCTGTTTTCAGTTCCTGACAACTATGATTAACACTGCTCTGAATGTTCATGTAGTGTTTTTTAAATGTGAAAATGTCTTTTTATTTCACTTGGGAAAATAAGTAGGATGAGGATGAGACTTTTGAATGGTGTGTGTTTAGCTTTATAAAAAGCAGTCAAAAATTTTTTAATCATTATATAATTTTGCATTGTTTTTCATACCAATGTAGAAAAGATTGTATTAGACTACACCCATGTGGGCACTTTGTGTTGCTGGTCTTTGATTTTTCCAGCTGTTCTTTGAGGACTAAGGTATGTCTGAGCCATGCCAGGCTATTTTCGATCATCTCATATAAATATGAATAAAAAAGACCATGGAAGGTTTGGTGCCTTCTAGTTATTGCGATGTTGAAGAATATTAAATAGTGCATGGATTGCCAGATAAACAAATATATATTAGAAGAAGAATAGTCAAAATGCTCCTTGAAAAAAGAATTGTGAGACTTTGTCTCATGGTCTTTGGCCATATCATAAGGAGGGACCAGTTCCTAAAGAAGGATATCCGATTTGATAAAGCAGAGGATCAAATAAAAAGAGGCGAACCCTCAGAAAGATGAACTGATAAACTGGCTATAACCTTAGGCTTAACCATGGCAATTGTTAGGATGATAGCTCTAGACGTAGCAGTGTTTCCTTCAACAGCTACTATTAGTGCACAGATAATATTATTTATTCTAATACCACCTGATCAACAGTGACAAATATAAAGACAACGCCATGTCCTGGTAACAACAGGACATTTCAGTGCACATGAGAAAACAAAAAATGGTGGAACACACAAGTAGTGGCTTATCTAGAGAACCTGAGGATTTTTTTCCCTAAGGAATATAAAGCATTAGACCTTCCCATGAAAGAATTTAGAGGGATGATGTCCAGCTTCTTTAAGTGGATGGAGGAAACATTTGCCAGAGTTACAGAAAATGTAAAAGAGTAGATAGAAAAGATTAGGAAAGCACCAAAAGAACGATCTGACAAAACACATAAAAAATTGGGAATAATTAGTAGTGATACCGGGAGGGTGGAAGGACGGTGGGTTGGAAAGGGGGAGCCGATTACAAGGATCTACATGTGACCTCCTCCCTGGGGGATGGACAACAAGAGTGGGTGAGGGGAGATATCAGACAGGGCAAGATATGACAAAATAATAATTTATAAATTATCAAGGGTTCATGAGGGAGGGGGAGTAGGGAGGGAAGGGAAAAAAATGAGGACCTGATGCCAGGGGCTTAAGTGTAGAGCAAATGTTTTGAGAATGAAGAGGGCAATGAATGTACAAATGTGCTTTACACAATTGATGTATGTATGGATTGTGATAAGAGTTGTATGAGCCCCTAATAAAACGATTAAAAAAGAAATAAATGAAATGAAATTAAAAAATAAATAAATTTCGTTATCCAAAAAAAAGAAGGACCCCATCATACTGGGGCAAAACATTAAGGACATGCAATAGAGCAGGAAGGGGAGCAAAGTGATGAAATCCCCGGGGATACCAAAAATAGACTTTGGAGGCAGAATGTGGCACCCTATCAGACTCGACGGGAAAACACTTGCAAAGGCCAACCAACCTTAAACTATTTATAGGCTTTTCCATTTTTGTCAGTGGCTCTCATTTTGGTATTGTTATTTTGGTTTGGGTTTTTTTGGTTGATACTGGTTTGTTGAGTTTGACTTCCTTTGTTGTTTTATTTGGTTTTGCCTGTTTTTTGCACTTATTAATGTATGTGCATGTCTATCTAGGTAAGATAGGTGGGATAAATAATTCAGAGAATGGGACCAATGGTTCTGGGGGCATACGGGAGAAGGGAGATGTGCAGAACCGACCCAGGGACAAGGAAACAAGTGAACTAAAATCAATGGAAAGAAGGGCATAGGATGCCTAGTGGGGCTTAATCAAGGGCAGTGCAGCAGAGAGGAATTACTAAACCCTAATGAAGGCTGAACATGATAGTGGGACAAGAGGAAAGTAAGAGGAAATAGAAAAAAGAACCTGGAGGCAAAGGACAGTTATAGAGATCTAAATACAAGCGTGTACATATGTAAATATTTTTATAACGAGAGGTGAATAAAACTATGTACTCATATCTATATGTTAAGAATTAAGGTTGCAGATGGACATTGGGTCTCTACTCAAGTACTCCCTCAACACAACACTTTGTTCTAATAATCCACATTCTGTGATGCTCACCTTCCTGACACAATCATTGAAGACAAAATGGGTGCATAAGCAACTGTGGTAAAGAAAGCTGATAGTGCCCAGCTATCAAAAGATATAGTGTCTGGGGTCTTAAAGGCTTGAAGATAAACAAGTGGTCATCTAGCTGAGTAGTAACAAAGCCCACATGGAAGAAGCACACCAGCCTGTGTGATCATGAGGTGTCGATGGGATCATATATCAGGCATCTATACCCAGAATAAAATCATACCCAATGTGAATGGGGAGTGGCAGCAGGGAGTGGATACCCAATGCCCATCTGTAGACAATTGGACAACCCCTCACAGAGGGGTCACAGAGAAGAGATGAGCCAATCGGGATGCAGTATAGCACCGATGAAACACACAGCTTTTCTCTAGTTCTTCGGTGCTTTCTTCCCCCCAACTATGATGACCTCAATTCTACCTTACAAATTGGATTAGACCAGAACGTGCACACTACTACAGATAAGAGCCCTGATGAAAGTATGGAGGAGTGAGGGAGTGGGTAAAAAGACAAACAAACAAAAAATCTAGAGGAAAAAAATTAGAGAAACTCTAAGAAATCTATGATACATTAATTGAAAGGATCAACTTGTGTCTCATAGATGTACTGAAATACAAAGAAAAAAATACAGAGAAAATAGTTCATGAAATATTAATAGGAAATTTCCCTAACATCATCATAACGATTCAGGAAGCTGAAAGATCCATAGATATAATTGACCCCTAAAAAATCAGTAGACAGCATCATAATCAAACTTTTAACGTCAAAGAGCATTATAGGAAGTATGTAAAGTCACCAGTAAAGGTGACCCAATAAGAATAATCTTGAGTTTTTCCATGGAAACCTGCAGACTGAAGGCAATATAGCAATAGATGCCATGGAGACAGATGACTGCTATCCCAAACGCATGGACCTGGCAGACATTGGACATTGTTTCAGATCTCTTGCCTTGACGGTGCTCAATGAATGGTGGCCTGTAATTACCATATACGGTATATACTCATGTATAAGCCGAGTTTTTTCAGCACATTTGTAATTTAGTTTTTGTGATAAAATTAGGTGCCTTGGCTGATATTTAGGTTGGCTTATACTTGAGTATATACGGAACCTATTATTTTAATGTCATCCTTGATTTATTATGGCATGGATTAATCTGGTAGGTGTGACTCTGCCATTGTGAATGAATATTATTGAATGGTTTGCCACATCACCAACCCCCATTCTTGTTTGTATATAGTGTCCAGTCACTTAATAGTTTCATCTGTACAAGTCAATAATTTATGTATTGCTGGTCATATGTAGCCTATATCTGTGTGATTTCATTTTTCTAATTTCTTTTTTTCACTGGGGCTTTAGATTCTCTTCCATTGACTAAATTAAGGACACTATCAATAGAATTACCTTCTGTCACAGAGGGTGATTTATAATGTTCTCTAACATAAAATGACCATGATATTTCTAAGGTGAGCCAAAGACATGTATAAATCATAAACAAATGAATATATTTTGGGACTTGCACTTAATTCTAACCCCAAACTAAGAAAAATTAGTGCTGATGACATGACCTGGCTTGATGCTCACCCTCATAAATATATCATTAAAAATATGAATGCTATAGCAAAATATGGCAAAGAAACTAGATGATGTCCAGTTAATCAAAAGGAATAGTTTTCCTTCAAAGCAAGCAGACATCTGATTGAGATGTCAACTAAATACACATGAACGGACACAAGAAGTTGAGTGATCCAAGGTTGGTAAATAATAAAACCCAAATCCGAAGGAATGGTATCAGACAATAAATTTGGAATTCATTGTGTTCAGAAGGCTATGGATGACAGTGCAAGCGCGAAATTCATTTTCAGGGTCCACACATAGACTAGGTCTCCAGGGGCTCCCCTTTGACCATAGTCCAGGGATGTGAATAGCTTTGCTATAGAGACACCATTGGGGAATGTGAAGGGGAAGTTGGAGGGTGGGGAACGGGGAGCTACTAATGATGAGTTTTGCAAGAATAAAGAAGTTCTAAAATTGAATGTGATGATGATTGTACAACTCTTAATGTGGTTGAACTATTCAGTTGTGTGATTTGAGAATTATATGTCGATGAATCTGATTTTTTTTAAAGAAATACCATACAATCTAGAAATATCTTTGTTGGGCATGAACCCTACGGGAATAAGAGATAGAATATGAACAGCTGTCTGCTCTCCCATGTTCATAAAAGCACAGTTCACAATAGCTAGAAGCTGGAAACAGTCCAAATGCCCATGAGTAGAAGGGTTGACAGAGGAACTCAGGTACATACACAAGGGAATAGTGTGTGTACCTAAAAAACATTGCAAAACACCTGATGACATGGATGGACCTGGACATTGTTATGTTGAGTGAAGTTAGTCAGTCACCAAAAATTCAAATATTGTTTGAGGCCAGTACTATAAGGTACACACTAAGAAGAAGGCAACAAGGTAGAGAACCCAACTAGTGCTCATGAATCACTATCACCTTCTTTATATGTACATTTTAAGAAGCACTTTGACAGAGGAGACCTCACCTCTGTTGGGATCAGTTATTGAAGGTAGAAGGGAGAAGATGAGTTGCAATAAAAACTGTGCTAAGGTCACCCAAATCAATAGTCATCCCTCCAAAAGTGATAAGTGGACCTTACTGGACATTCAAGCTAAGAGGGGAGCATGTATGTCTTGGAGAAGGCAATTACAGTGCTGCTATTGGGTAAACTGGGAGGAGCAACCTTCCACTGGGGAAAAAAACCAACAACTAACAATACTGATATAGAACCCAAGGGGAGAATATTCCCTCTTTTCTGTTCCTAATTGGATACTTTAACCTAGTTAATATTCAGCCTGTGGCAGTTTGCGGTAGACTATTAGAGCCTTTGGAGTCACACAACGTCCTTCATAGGTCACCCTAGAAGGATTCAATGTGGAAATTGAACTGGGCTTAACTTCAAACATGCCTACAGTAGATTTGTGGAACTGACAAATTCTTTTGGACTGAAGGTGGAAACACCCTAGTGTGAGTAGAAGCAAATGACTGCTATTCCAAGGTTATGGAATGGCTGTACTTGGACTTTGGTTCAGATCCTGTGTAATGTAATAGCTGATCAATAAGATGGGTGCACACTCTGGCTGCAAAGATGAGCTCAAACATGGCAACAATTGTGGGGATGTTCCAAGATAGAGTAGTGTTTTGTTCTGTTACACATGGACAGCTGTGGGTCAGAGCTGACCTAATAGAGCCTAACAAGGACCACTAATGTCAATGAGCATCTTTTCATGTGCTTGTTAACAATTTCTACATCATCTTTGGTAAAATGTCTGTGTATGCCCTTTGCCACTTTTTGAGTAGGCTTTTGGTCCTTTTTTTTGTTTTTAAGTTGAAGGATTTATTTTTATATGCTGGGTATTCGACCCTAATGTTTTGAAGTTGACCTTTTCTTTATTCAATGCTTGCTTTGTTGCTATGAACTTTTGAACACTTTCTGGATTTCCAATGCAGTTCTGCTTAAATTTTATTTTTGGAGGGATTAGGGTCTGACAAGAACTGGAGGCTACTTTTGGTATTGTCTTGCTCTGGCCTTCTTCCCTGTTTAATTTTTGATTTCCATAGTTACATTTGAAAGAATAATTTATAGTGATAATTCTAATGCATCAGCAAATGTTATCGTTGTGCTTTTTAAGAAAGGCAATGAGGTTCTCATGGGTTATTTCTTTCTTATTCTAAGTTACATTTTAATGCTTTGGGACTGTATGTGGTTTTTCACATTTGCTGTTTCTCTGAGTGAAAAATCATTTGGTTAGTAAGCCTTATGAGTAATATTTCACGTTTTCTTTCATATAGAATATCTTTATAGCTTTATTTATGAATTCATAGTTTTCTCTTTTTGTGACATGGCATGTCATTGCTTTTTTATAAGGCATTTTAAAAAAACCCAATTCTGACGGTCAATGTATTTATGTCACTTGTCCACATAATTCTACTTATTTTTTAAAAGCATGGACTAAAATGGATTTGATCAGAGAAAACCTGTGGCACCTTGTCAGAGGAGCCCTGCAAGGAAATTATGTTGTGTCAGGTGAGGAGGTATAAGAGAAATAACACTTAATTAGTATTTGTAGTACATATCCTATTTAAATTTTCCATGTGATAAAGAACCTTCGAAAGAATAAGTAACTCTGTCCTAAAGTTTTCAGGACAGAATTCAAACCCTGGCTGATCATACAGACTCTTCTTTTATAATTCTGAACAATGATATTATTTAGGTTTCCATTGTGAGAGTTTTTAAGCTTTCTTTCTCATATTTTTGCTAGAAAGTATGGCAAATTGGGACTTGCATTTTGTTTGACCCTCCAATATTTCTCTAAACATCTTCACCTTCCTCTGTGCTCTGAAAAAATCTATATGGGCTATATGAATGAGTACTTCTACTTCTGGTACCTCATTAACTTCAGCCAGCTGTACATACTGATGAGTAATGAGTGGGTGGGAAGAGAGTGAGTTTCATGTATTGATTTCTTAGCTGAAGACTGGATTTTTGATGGGAGGGTACAGCTTAGCTTGGGACACCCACAGGCTGTCTCATAGATGGTGCTGAGATCACAACCAAATGACTTTTATGAAGAGGATCAGACCTTTAACATCCATCGCTATACCGGTGCTTTGTCCATCCAGTCTGATCAAGCTGCACACATGTGGTACTCACAAAATTCTGGCAAATGAAAGCTGTTTGATTACTTACAAAAATCAGACACTATAAACAACAGCAAAGATTTCATAGCGAGTGGTCCTCCCTGGTTAAAACGTTGTCAGGATGGCAATTCAGACACTTCTAATCATGCCCCCACTTTACACTGTAGGGAGGTTCCAGGAATTCTGCTCCTACCCAGTTTTGTACTCCAGGGACTAAAGGTCCTTGGGAGTGCTGCAGATAAAACACTGGTTTGCTAGCCTCAAAGACCAAGGTTAAACCCCCCAGTTGCTTTGAGGGAGTAAGATGAGGCTCTCTGCTCCCTTAAATATTTAGAATCTTTGAAATCACACCTAGGGTCACTAGGAGTCAAATCGATTAGATGGCAGTGGGTTGTTACTTGGGAATGACCCAATACACAGAGCACAATATAGATTTCCCCTCCTGTATGGTTGATCAGTTGGATGCCAAATGCTGTTTCATCACTATAGCTCTACTGCTTATTTGCACATATCAGATTTTAGAGGGAGCTGTCATTTTCCTAGAAACCTAATGGAAACAAGAGATCTGTGGGCATGGGTTGGGTGGGGACCAGCTGCATCAGGAAGAATTCTAGCTAACTATAATTCCAAGGGCCTGTATCCTCTTACACTTCTTAAGGCCACCTTCTCCATGTAGTCTGTCTGATTCCAGGTGCTGGTAGCCTTCTCTTCCCTGCCAGTTGAAAGGTAGTCCTGCTGCTAACCCCGGGGTATTGTACCATCTGTTTCATGTACATGGAGTTTTTTCCCCTTCGCATTACTGGCCAGAACTTTATACATAGATTTTTTTTTTTTATCAAACTCTCCTCCAATCATCTAGATGTTATCAGAAATTTCTATTGAGCATTGACTGCCTGTTGAATGCTGATGTCCTCATATGGTCAATACAAATGCTAAGGTCATTGTGACATAAAACTTTTTGCCCTATAGTATTTTTGGAAACATAAAAGTACCACATTTTTATTTAAAGCATAAATTCTTAACATGGTGTGCCTAGACCCTTAAGAGTTTAGCAGTTTTGTATGGCTCTGTGAACTTGGATGGGGACCATATTACCTTTATTTTCTGTAGCTTCTGAATGAAATTTAGCATTTCCCGTAATTATCAATGCAGTCAACAATGCACAGCATAGTTAATAATACTGAAGCCTTATTTCCAGGGGGTATTTTATGCCCCATTAATATTTCTGCATTATTTGTAAATACTTTTCACGCTCATTATTGTTTTAAAATTAGTGTAATTATTGTGTGTGTTTAGACTGTCAAGTACATACCGGGTCAGAGAAGCCCTCTATGACCGAGGAGAGCTGCCCCCTCTGGTTTCACGGGCAGTCGTCTTGGCCAAAGCACATCACCAGGTCTTTTCGCCTACAAACAGCTAGTGGACTCCAACTGCTCACCTTGCTGCTGAGAATAAAGAAGCTCTCAATTATTGTTTCGTCAGGGCTTCTTGTCATTTTGCACCTCCTAAATTAGTTAAAAGAATTCATTAGTAAATAAGCACCTGTGTTACTCTATCTTTAAAAAATATTGTGCTTGCTGTGTTTCAGTATATTTGCTTTTTGTTTATGTTTATTTTAATCATAACATTGAAAATATTATTCTGAGACATGACCATAACCCTATTGGACTCCACAGACCATTTGTGGTCCACGTCAATAACATGTAGTCATCTATTCACCAAACATTTTAATATATAACACCAGAAAGTGTGCATACAGGTATCCATTATTTGACTAGGATGACATAAGGGTTTCCTCTATCAATTTAACCAAAGTATTTGAATGCATGTACTATGTGCCAAAGCCCAACTAGATGTTTTAGGCACTGTGATTAGAGCTGAGAATGAGTAACTTGCAGTGTCTGGTACTTATCGTTTACTGGATGACTGGTACTTCTGGCACATGTTTTTCTATTAATCTTTACTAACACTTTGAGGTGTCTTTGTTGATGAGGTTAATCGGCTTTCTCAGCGTCACTCATCTAGTGAGTAGATGAGCTACAGCCCAAGCTCTTCGCTACTCTGCTAACTCCTAATGATAAACCCAATACACATATAGCTTCATTCGCAGTCTCAGTACTTTGCTTTAGAATGCAATAGCTTTTACCTCTCAATGTATGTGTGCTGAGAGTCTGAAAGTGTACTCACTAGACACTAAATTCATAGCATTGAAGCTAATTTAATAGCATACAGGTAAATTTGACTGGGTAGGGACAGTAAACTTTACTGTCTCGCTCTTACTATTATCTACCCCCTTGAACACACTTCTCTGTTTTTACTGCCTGT
The DNA here is from genome assembly GCF_000313985.2 of Echinops telfairi. Taxonomy (NCBI): domain Eukaryota; kingdom Metazoa; phylum Chordata; class Mammalia; order Afrosoricida; family Tenrecidae; genus Echinops; species Echinops telfairi. The sequence continues at coordinate 2,826,678 of NW_022103906.1, forward strand.
AACTTGAGGATTTGAGGAGCTGATATTTAGCATCAATGTTGGCTTGCCTATTCTGTGTGTTATAACATCACTATCCTCTCCTACCATATTCCTTGGATCAGTGTTTCATGTCCATTCTTTTGCCAACTAACAGGAATAAAGAAACTAATAGCCAACTCAATTAATTATATCACCGTGATAATTTTTCTCTTTTAACTGTTGACCCGATACACATTTAATGAATTATTAACTTGATTCTATTCAAGAATCTGTGGATAATTTTCCTCACTCTCCTGTCAGCTTAATCAATTATCTGATTGTTATGAATAAGCAAATCATAATCTTTCAGCCTCGTAAGCTATAATATAAATTGCAGGATTTGTACTGGTTATATTACCTGATATCATGGTAGTATCTTTGCTGCTTCAACATTTTTGTAAAAGATAAAATCATCAACCCTCAAAGCAGCATGGATTAATGTGTTCTTACATGACTTTGTTAGGAAGACCAAATATCATAATTTGATTGTGCTTATCAAGCTTCCTTAGCGTAAGCCCACTGCTGGTTTACAAAATTGTTCTATTTAACTTGTCTGTGCTATTTTTCATTGTGAATCATCTGTTGATTTATCCAGTCATTTGCATGACAGATATTTATCATTTGGATCCATTTGCTTATTTAATCATTTCCCAACACATGTTTGTAAAATTCACTGATCGTTTATCATGTTCTCAGCACTGTGATACTGGATATTAGATATTAAGAGTGAGATAGGACATGATGCTTAAGAATATTTATGGGGATAGGAATAATAATGGCATATTAAATAATTGAACATATTTTAAGTGTTATAAAGAAAAAAGTCTAGTGTTTATAATACATGGCTGCTAAAATTTATTCAGCTGTGTTGTATATTGAAATTTATTCAGCAGTGATTCAAAGGACTCAACATTTAGTCATATTCATGAATAATACTTATTACAGCAAAAGGACACAAAACAAAATTAGCAAAGCAAAAAGAGTCATGGGATATAGAAGAAACTAAGCATGCTTCCAAGAGTCCTCTCCTAATGGAGTCCCATAGGATGCCCTCAATTATGCTAGCATCAAATTGTGGCAATGCATGCAACAACTTAAGCTATCAGAGAAACGTGCCTGAGCCTAGCAGTTCAACATTTTTATAACAATTCTTCATATAGATACCCTCTGTGCAGCACGCAGCAAAATTCAAGAATCACAGAAGGAAAGCAGGGGTTCAGCATAGATCAAGTTGTTTGTCCTGACAGTTTAGTCAAAGCAAACCACTTTTCTCAGTTAGCCAATAGTGGCAACAATCCTGAAATCCATTTTTCCCAGACACCAGGCAAGGATCAACCTTGAAATCAGTCCTTAGGATAACAGGCACAGGTCTACCCTCTTACCACTGTTTTGTGCCATTTGTTAATCTAATTTTAATTAGTTTAACATATTATTGTCATTCTAGGATTTCATAAGAATTTATTATGTTGTAGAATCTAGGTTCCATATTGTGGGGTTACAGAACACAATAAAATATAGACAGCCCTCAGTCTGTGTTTATGCCCTCCATCCAAAAATGTCCAGGAACACCACTGAGCTTTGTAGTTCAACAGTCGGGCTTATTAGCTTGTTGCAAGTAAGGGTCGTAAGGAACATAAAGAACCAAAGGGTACCCAAGAAAGAAGGTGTTAGATAAGACTTGCTATAGTTTTAGTCTTGTGTCGGGTGATTAATTTAGAGACATGATTAAAGGTAACATAACTGTACTGTCAAACTCAGGGATAGTTCTATGATTGATGTGTCTTAGTACTTTTTCTAAAGGATGAAGACAGAACAAAATGTAATTGATAAAATCAGCAGTCATTCATATTAGCCAGTGAATGGGATTGTTTGGTGATTTCTGTAGTTGAGTACTGTCTTCAATTGAGCTGAACATAATATCATTAAGGTGTGGTCTTGCTCTGTCATGGTCACAGAACAACCTAGTATCATATGGTCTTCTGTGAAATAATTTATAATCAGAAGAAGAGCACCATGGCCTTACCATTAGAGCCAGGTGAGCTCCAAGTGGATAACAGTCAGAAGCTACTGTGAGTGACTCTTATGTGTTCCTTAGTCTGAAAGATCAGAGAAGGCTTCTATAGGGGAAGTGAAATGAGTTAGTTCTCATAGTATGATTTTGCTGAATTTTTCCCCATAGAATTGAAAAATTAAAGTTTAAATAATTTGTAAAATACAAAAAATAATATGTAGTAGAAGGAAATAATTATTCCAGCACCTCACAACCACTTCTAATATTTCAAGCTGAATTCTTTAGAGACAAAAACCAATGAAACTTTTATATATACAGAGAGGTTGGTGGAAAAGAAATGGCTTACACAATTGTAGAGGTGGGCAAAACCTGTATTAGTGTCCCATTTAGAACTTAAACAATTAAGAGTTTAATGGAAAGAAAGCACTTTGCTTGAACAAGTAGTTCATGGCAGAGCTTAGCTTTGAATGTAGGTCTTCTAACTTTAAGTCTTAGTAAATTATTTCAGGAACAAGATTGTTGTTAGCTAACCTACTATAACCTGAGTATTCTAGTTGAAGGATACTTTGTTGACTATGAAACTCTTGTAATATAGTTGGCACCAGGCCATATGACTGCTTTTAGTGAAGAGGATTGAAAAGCAGTACTGAAATATTCTTAACTATCCAGAATTTCTCATGCTTCACTCTGGCATATGATTCTTGCTCAGGATTCTTAGTTATTCAAGTAGCAAGCATGATAAAGATTCATCAAAGTCCTATTTAGTCTGGGTGCAGGTGTACAAAGGATATTTCATATGTAGTGTAACTTCCTTAAAAGACGTAAAAACATAAACATGAAAAGGAATTTAAATATCTTCCCATAATGCTAATATATTTATAATTTTGAAGTTTTGCCTTTTGGAGTACTTCAGGGTTAGTATTGATAAAAACAGATAAAAATGTTATTAACTATGCTGATGTATTTACATAATGGATTAAAGGAACAACACAAGAAATATAATTATTTATGAATTTTTAGCATGTGTTTTACCTTGCTGCTGTAGATTATGTAAGGGTTTCCAGAAGTTTTCATTATTCCTGTAGTGGCACTCCAACCACAACACTTCAAGTGTGACCTTTGTAATGCAAATTTCCACACAGAATGGTTAGAAATTAGAATGGTGCATGGTGTTTTGGGATGACTTCCCAGGTTTTGCAGAAAATCGCTTTAATTACCAGTAACTTGTTGTTGTTGCCAGCTCTTCTTTACTGATATCATCAAACGGCATATCTACCTGCCTGTTTGCAGAGGCTTACAAATAGAGACCTTCCTAAACTTCAAAAAAGTCTTCAAGACACTCAATTTATATATGGCCTTGGCTTTTCCATCCTAATGAAATAAAATATCTTCTGTCATGAACTAAATAGCTTCACAACAGTTGTGGTGAAACTGTAGGTGATTCATAATTATGAGGAAACCCTGTAAACTTCTGGTTGAGCATCTGCATCGTGATTTTCAGTTATGGCATTACAGAGATTTTCATATACTTCCTAAGTTTTTGAAGACTTAAGTCTGGTCTTGTATTTAAACCAATTACTCTTCTATTCATTTAGGAAAGTATAAGTGTGATAAAAATTCATAAGTTCTCCACTGATTCCACAGATATTTGTCTTACATATTTGTTAGGTCTGCTTCTGGGTGTTAGAGGTACAGAAGGTGGTCTCTGTTTCTAGCCTGGTTAGAGAGATAATAAGCTATGACATAATATAAATTAATGGTAATGTTTATGAACAGAATATAAAGTCAGAAAAGGGGAATTTAGAGAGATTATTTTATTTTATTTCTTAGAATTTTTAACCCTGTACTGACATTTTATTTTATTTTATTTATTTTAGCAGCTTGACATATGTCATACAATTCAGTGGTTTAATCCTATTAGAAGAGTTGTATAATCACCACCACAATCAATTTCAGAGCATTTTGTTATTTATTATACTCATTTTTGTTAACTGCATTTTCCCCAAACCTCTCCTGCCATAATCTTAAGAAACTATTAATCCAGTTACTGTCTCTGTGGATTTATTTGTCCTAGATTTCATATACAGAATAAAAACTAAAAAAAAAAAAACCAAAATAACCCAACAATCATGAAAAAATAAAATAGAGAAAAACCTCAATAGAGAAGAAAGCAGAAAATATTAAAAACTAGAACATATTTTAAATGGGTCAAAAGGGAGAACTATATCTGTATTATTCTACTTTCCATTGCACTCTGATAGCCAGATTATTCACAACTTTGGTTAATAGTAGGTTTCACTGGAGGTTTAATCTAAGTGGGGACCCGACAAATGGAATTTGGGCTTTCCCTATCATCCATATCCTTTTGCAAATTGAATGCTCAGAATTTAAGCTTTAATACCTTTCCTTCCTCTAGTCTTGAATTTTATTGTTTATAGTCCTTGGATCATACAGGCTGGTTTGTTTCTTCTGTGTGGACTTAGCTGGTAGCACAGTTAGATGACAGGTTGTTTTAAGACAAGTCTTTAAGATCTGAGACATTCTTCTTAATTAATTAATTAAGTGATTTATTTATTTATTTAAATAATTTTATTGGGCGCTTATACCGCTCTTATCACAATCCATATGTACATCCATTGTGCCATATTTGTACATTTGTTACCATCATTTTCAAAATATTTTCTTTCTACTTGAGCCTTGGTATCAGCTCCTCACTTTCCCCCTCCCTCTCCCACCCTCCCTCCTTCATGAACCTTGTTAATGTATGTATATTTTTTCATTTTGTACACTACTACTGTCTCCCTTCACCCACTTTTGTGTTGACCATTCACCTGGGATGGGGTTATATGTAGATCACTGTGATCAGTTCCTTCTTTCTCCCCCTACCTTCCCCTTCCCCCCCTGGAATTGCTACTCTCAGTATTGGTCATGTGGGGTTTATCTGCTCTAGATTCCCTGTGTTTCCATCTCTTATCTGTACCTGGGTACATGCTCTGGACTAACCTGATTTGTAAGGTAGAATTGGGGTCATGAGAGTATGGGGGAGGAAGCATTTAACAACTAGAGAAAAGTTGTATATTTCATCAGGCCTATACTGCACCCTGATTGGCTCTTCTCTTCCTCGTGACACTTCTGTAAGGCAATTATCCAATTGTCTAAAGATGAGCTTTGGGATGCCACTCTGCACTTCCCTCATTCATATTGATATGATTTTTCGTTCTGATGATGCCTGATACCTGATCCCATTGACACCTCATGATCACACAGATTGATGTGCTTTTTCCATGTGGACTTTGTTGCTTCTCAGCTAGATGGCCACTTGTTTATCTTCAAGCCTTTAAGACCCCAGATGCTGTATTGTTTGATAGCCGGGCACCATCAGCTTTCTTCACCACATTTGTTTATGTACCAATTTGTCTTCAGCGATTGTGTCGGGAAGGTGAGCATCACAGAATGCTGGATTATTAAAAGAAAGTGTTTGTGCACTGAGGAAGTACTTGTGTAGAGGCCCAATGTCTGTGTGCTACCTTCATACTTAACCTATAAATATATGTACATAGATCTATTTCCCTATCATTATATATAAATATATTTAGATATATACATGCCTGTTAACTTTTTAATAGTTAAATCATTTTATTGGGGGTTTGTACAACTCTATCACAATCCACATACACATTCATGTGTCACGCACTTTTGTACATTTGTTTCCCTCATCATCCTCAAAACATTTTGAGGCTATCTACTTGAGCCCCTGATATCAGCTCCTTATTTTTCCCTTCCCTCCCTGCTCCCCCTCCCCCTTGAACCCTTGATAATTTATAAATTATTACTATTTTGTCATATCTTACAACATCTGATGTCTCCCTTCACCCACTTCTCTGCTGCCCATCCCCCAGGGAGGAGGTTATATGTAGATCCCCGTAATCTGTTCCCCCTTTCTCCCTCACCTTCTCTCCACCCTCCTGGTATCGCCATTCTCACCACAGGTCCTGAGGACTTCATATGTCTTGATTCCCTATGTTTCCAGTTCCCTACTTTACCAGTGTACATCCTCCGGTCCAGCTGGATTTGTAAGGTAGAATTGGGATCATGATAGTGGGGATGGGGGGGAAGGATTTAAGAACTAGAGGAAAATTGTATGTTTCATCATTGCTACACTGCACCCTGACTGGCTTTTCTCCTCCCTGTGGCCCTTCTGCAAGGGGATGTCCAATTGCCCACAGATGGGCCCTAGGTCCCCACTCTGCACTCCCCCTCATTCACAATGCTATGATTTTTTTGGTCTTTGATGCCTGATACCTGATCCCTTCAATGCCTTGTGACCTCAAAGGCTGGTGTGCTTCTTCCATGTGGGCTCTGTTGTTTCTGAGCTAGATGGCCGCTTGTTTATCTACAAGCCTATAGGACTCTAGATTCTATATCTTTTGATAGCCAGGCACCATCAACTTTCTTCATCACATTTGCTTATGCACCCGCATTGTCTTCAGCGAGTATCGAGACAGGCTGGTGTGCTTCTTCCATGTGGATTCCCAGATGCTATATTTTTTATAGTTGGGTACCATCAGCTTTCTTCACCACATTTGCTTGTGTACCTGCTGTCTTCAGAGATCGTGCCAGGAAGCGGAGCATCTCAGACTGCCGAATTGTTAGAACAAAGTGTTCTTGTGTTGAGGGAGTACTTGAGTAGGGGCCCATTGTCCATCTTTTTCCTATATATGTACATAGACCTATTTCCCCCTCATTGTACATAAATATATTTACATATGTACATGCCTGTGTTTATATCTCTATAAATGCACTTTGCCTTCTCATTCTTTCTTCTATTTCTTTGTACTTTCCTCTTGTCCCACTATCATGTTCAGCCTTCATTTGGGTTTCAGGGATTCCTCCCAGTTACGTTGTCATTGATCCAGCCTTGCCAGTCCTCCTACACCCTCCTTGCTACTGATTTTGGATCGCTTGTTGTTCCCTTGTCCCTGGGTGTGTTAACACTCACTTCCTTTCCCCCACCTCCCCCTCTCCCATGTCCTCACGGAAAGGTCATCCCCTTGTTCTCTCTTCCAGGTTGTTTATCCCGCTTATCCCTTCCAAGTAGACATGCAGCAACAACAGTATGGACCATCACAAGACCGAGTACAATGAGCAATAGAAAATAAAACAGTAGCTACTACTACAACAACAACAAACCCTATAAATAATTCAAGGTCTATTTGTTGTCCTTTATGAGTGCTTTCCAGTCGAGTCTGATGGGGTGCCATGCCCTTACCCCCACATCTATCTCTGGCATTACCTGGGGACTTCATTTATCTGCTCCCCCAGCTGCTCTGCTGCATGCCCCCAGTGGCTGGCTTTGGTGTAGGGGACTCAGGGTGGGCACAATTCCCCGTCGTGTGTCCCTAGTGTTGTCCCCCATGGTCCTATGGGTCAATGAGGAACGCTGTGTCCTGTGGTGAGGTTGTCCCTGTGGTCGTCTCTGTGAATTGCTGCTCTGAGCAGAAACATTGTCCTCAGGGCTTGGTGAGCCAGGATGTGCTTCACTCTTTTTTTTTTCCTCTTCCGTGTTCATTGGCTCCTATGTGCTCTGATCAGACCTCTCCTTGAGCTATAGCTTCAGTGCCTGTTTTTAGACCTCTGTAAATGCCCTTTGCCTCCTAGTTCTTTCCTCTATTTCCTTTTACTTTCCGTTTGTCCCACTATTATTTTCAGCCTTCATTCTGGGTTCAATAATTCCTGATGATTACATTGCCCTTGATCAATCCCTACCAGGCATTTTACACCCTCCTAGCCATAGATTTTAGAACACTTGTAGTTCCCTTGTCCCTGGATTTGTTAACGCCCACTTCCTTTTCCCTTTCTTCCAGTCTCTCATGTCACCCCAGAACCGTTGGTCCCATTTTTTCTCCTCTGGATTGTGTATCCTACCTATCTTATCCCGATAGACATGCAGAGAAATAATGTGTAGAAATATAAGACAGAGCAAAACAAAATATCAAAAGCAAACAAAACAATAACAACAAAAAGAAAGGTCCATAAATGGTTCCAGGTTTGTTTGTTGACCTTTAGGAGTATTTTCCAGTCGACTCTGATGGGGTGCCATGCCCTGGCCCCAAAGTCTGTTTTTGGTATTCCCTGGGGACTTCATTGCTTTGCTCCCCTTGCTGCTCTGTTGCATGCCCTTAGCATTTCACCCAGTGTGGTGTGATCAGATCAGGCACAATTCCTGCACTGTCCCTCCAGTGTTATCCCACATAGTGCTTTGGGTCAGTGAGGGACATCATGTCTTATGGTGAGGCCAGCCCTATGGTCCTCTGTGCATTGGCTGCTCTGAGCAGGAATGTTGTCCTCCAAACTTGATGGGCCAGGATGTGTTCCACTCTCTCTCATTCCCTCTTTACTTGCTCCTGTGCTCTGAGCAGACACACCCCTCTCCCTGAACTTCTGATGGGTGGACACCACATGATTTCTTTACCATACATGACTTTAGCACCCATATGCTCAGTGCTTTCTTCATAAGAGTATCAAGTAGGGCTATGTCAAAATTACCAATTTTTCTTACATTAGAGATATGAGTGGGAAGCCAAAATCCACTGATATATCTATGACTTGTATATGTCCCTAGTTCACTTTAGAGGCGTCCTTATCATTTGGCGGGGGCATTATAAATCATCCTCATGAGGCATACACATAGTATCATTAATTTAGCCAATGATACAGAGCATCAAATGTTGTTGAGATAAGGATACTATAGGATGGCATTTTAGATTAGAATACATGGGTTGTTGACTTTTACAAATTAAAAACTTAGGTGACTGGACAAAACTCTCAACAACCCATGCCATAGCGAGCAAAGAATGAATAAAATATCAAATAAATGATGGTCTTGAGTGGCATTTATTGAGTATCCAGAGAGGGTGATGATTTTTATGGGAGAGTTTCATTTTGGGGGTGACATTTGGTGGGAGATGCACATAATCTGAGGATGAAGCCTGCTTACTCTATGGTGAGAGGATGGATATTTCAGGCAGATGGAACTAGAAGTGCAACAGCCCTGAGGGAGACGAGTGTTTGAAGTGACTGGTGAACAAGTAGAGCAAAGGGAGTGAAGAGGCAGTGATCTGGAGCTAAACAAAGACCAGAAGGTTTAGGCGACTTCCTTCCATGATAAAGACTTTGACTCGTGTTGTCATGGCGACTGGCAGTAATTGGAGGGCGTTGAACAAATGGGATGTGTTATGTGCTTTTCCTTTTGGGAGCATTGTTTCACTAGCTTCTGCAGACATTCGATGGTTCCAGAGTGACTAGGGGACCAGGCAGGAACCTGGGCTATAATATAATCCAGGATATGGTGGGTTTAGTGGAGGAGGTGGGAAAACATATTTGATTATGGATATATTTTGAAAGTAAAATGACCTAAATTTAATGATGGATTCATTGGCTGTGGAAGTGAAGATTCAAAAATGATTGTGAAACTTGTTCCATGGAGCTGAATTATTATAGGTTTCATTTACTGAAATTATTATTATTTTTTAATTTTATGAGAAAATTATTTTAAAATTTACATTTGTCGAGTGCTTATACATTGACTTTCACAATTTTATCGTGTAATTCTTTTTTTAATCACTTTTATTAGGGGCTCATACAACTCTTATCACAATCCATACATACATCAATTGTGTAAAGCACATTTGTATATTCATTGCCCTCATCAGTCTCAAAACATTTGCTCTCCACCTAAGCCCCTGGCATCATTTTATTAGTTCCATATATCTCCAGACATTTCTTTAACTAATGTTGCCCACATCAGAATATACTGTTACCTTTTCATGTCTCTTTTACTTTTTATATGTTGTATGTGTTCTGCAGTAAATGATGGTTCTCCACAAAATGCTTCTGGTTTTTAAAAGGTTCAGGCAAAAACTCCTCTTAATAAACATTCCCACATTCTATTTTACCACCATCTTCTTTCAAATTGTACCTTTATCTATTGGTTTAGCTGTCTTCGAACATCTGCTTTTAACACATATTTCTTTCTCACCACATATTAGTCAGTTTCTTGAAGGTAGGGATTTCCACCACCATGTGCAGACCCTACAGTGCCTAGCAGGCAATTGAGAATTAGTTAACTAAAATAGAGAATTAGTGGTTGAGAAACTTTACTAGCAACAAAGTCAAGATGATGGTTTTTCTAAGTCTGACATAAAGTTTTATCTGAATAGAATACTTTAGACTAAACAGTCATCAACTTCTGTGTAATTTTAAAATAAAGGACATACTATTTTTAATTATATTGTAAAATATTTCAAACACATGCTCCTCCGCTTTCTCACATCTTAATAATAATACCAACTATTCCTCTTTCCTTTTCTAAGAAATAAAAGAGATGATCCATTTATACTTTCTTCAACTCCATTTCTATTTTCTCTCCTCAGAACTTCTCTCTGTCATATATATATATATTTAATTATCATACATGATTTTACACAGATTATGTTCTGCATTCATAAATAATATGTAGATTCTGGGAAGGTGCTTCCAGGTGGACGTTTATTCATAGGAGGCAGGATGCATTTTGTTTTAAGTGCTTATTTTAACTGCTGTATAGTATTGCACTGTGCAAAAATAACTTCATTTATTTTTTTCTCGGGTTGATGGTATTTAGGTTGCTTGAATAGTTTTCACTATGATAAGCAATAATGCAACAACCAATTTCTACCTGTTTCCTTTGATCAAAGAGGAGTGTTTTCCAAAGTATGATGCCCTATCTAGCAATATCAGTATCAGTATCACCTGTGAACTAGTTAGAAATGCAAATTTTCAAGCCCCAACCCAGAACTAAGGTATTAGAAATGCTGTTTTTAAGGGGCAGCATTCTGTATTGTAGTGAGTAGGTATGATGTTGGTCTCCGTTAACGTTTGAGGTGTAATCAAAGCTACATATTCTAAAATGTAAGTTTTGAGTTGTCAGATGAAGGAGTCTTCAACTTAATTTTCAATTTGATGCCCAATGCATTTGTGCACCTTTATTATCAATATAATCCTGTATTCCTTTCAACAATTTCATCCTCTTTCATCAATTGCTACTGTATATCTTTAGTAGACTGTAGAGGTTTTCATATTTCTTCACACATTCTGGATCACTAACAAAATTGCATATGTGTTGGGGACAAAGACTATCTGCATTATATTCTCAGATAATCGTGTCTTTTTATCCTTTAGTCTATTTTTTCTGGGTATTTTTGTTTAATTTACAGGTATTCTTTATATATTTTTGGATATGGAGTCTTCATAAGTTATAATTTGTTTTATGATGAATTTTATATTTCTTTGGTCATGTATATATTTAGCATTTTAATTTTAGTTCAAGTTAAAATCTGTTCATTGTTCATTTTAAATATTAGTTTGATTTGAAATTCCTTACCTAACTCAACATTATGCCTATTATTTTCTTCTCAATGTTTTAAAGTTTACATGTGAATCTTACCCATTTAGTTTATCCAAAATTGATGTATTGGTTATGAGGTGAGAGGGAAATCTACTTTTAATTTATTTTTCAATATGGATAATAAGTGTTTCAATCCAATTTATTGACAACCCATCAATTTCTTATCAGCCTACAATATATCTTTGTTAAATACCAAATTTCTGCATAAGTATTCATCTGTTCCTAGGGTACATTATTTTATTGGTCTATTTTATAACTTCGTGGTAATGTGCCATTTCTTGCTCTTAACTACACTCAAAGTATGCTCAAAATATTTTGAGTCAAAAAACTGACTCAAAATACACATATATGGTCAAATAAAATATGTGGTCATGTAAATCTTCCCTTTCTGATAAAAATTTTAAAAATTGAATTATTCTAAGCCTTTTACTTTTCCGTATGAACACTGCTTAACAACTTTTTCATAAAACTATTGAAGTATTTCATTAAAATTAACTTGAAAGTATAGATTAATTAGCAGAAAACTGGTAGTTTTACAATAGAAGAAGCTCACAGATTACAAGGAAGTCCAGTTATTAATCTGCATGGAAGTTGAATTTGCATGTAAGTTAGAACAGTTAAGTACAGTTTGTATCAAACATCAATGTGGGGTTAAGGGGAAGAGGGAACCCCACAAAACATCACAGGTTTGGTAGGCGCAATTGTACAGCGATAATAAGTAGAGATTATAGTAAAGTCATAGAGAGCATGAGAGTTAAAGGATGGAGTCAAGTAATGGAGTCAGACGCAATTCATGGTAGCATAGCTCACCTCAGCTAAGCCTGATGGTCCTCGTGGAGGGGGCTTAGCAGTCAGAGAAGAAGCTGCTGCTTCGTCCTCCTTAGTCACCTTCTCCAGCCACCCTCCCGAGAACCAGGGAGCCTTGTTATGTATTGCTAACCACAGAAAGGGGCATACATCACAGAAAGGGGCAATACAATTCATTCTAGAACAAGTTTGATCACTCTAATGTCTCATATAATAAAACAGACAATTACTATTCTGGGAGGCATGCAAGTTCCCTGATAGTGGACAATAACCTGAGTCACCGGAGGGGTATTAACATAATCAATAGGAGGGTAATCACCTAGGGGTGTGCCTACATTTGTTGTGGGAATGACAATGGTGTCTGCTTGATCTAGACAGCTGATAATGACTATCTAACCTTGGTCACCCTTGGGCGGGTTTGCCCTCTCTGGTATCTCCTGCAAGTGAACAGACCACCATTATCCTTATCAGAAGGGAGTGGGTCTTATTTAGGGTGAGTCAGACTAATAGTCTAGCCACTATAGATGGCTGATGTTAAGGAGAATAACCTCTGACCTATTTTCGCTCATCACCTATTGTACAGTCACTCTTAAGTAGCTAAGTTTGGTACATATTTTGGGGAGACAACTTAAGAGAAATCCTTCTGTTCCCCACACATCAATCAAATGCCATTCTTTTTCCCCCCAACAGTTTTATTGGCACATAATTTACATATCATACAATTCAATTGTTCAATTGTTCAATCATATCAAGAGGCATGGTACAGTCACCACCACATCAATCTTAGAACATTTGCCTCCCCCCATGGTTAAATGGCTTTTAAATGAGTTGTGCAATCACAATCAGTTCTAGTGCTCCTTCCCCTCTCCTGCCTTCATTGTTTACTGCCTAGATCCCCTTTCCTACTTATTGCCCACCCCTTCTCCTGCATTTCCTATAACCCCTTGTATCAGTTATTCTCATTATACATCCACTCCTCCTGTGCTTCACAGCTGAGAAAACCAGCAGAAAACAATGCAAAACAAAATCAAAATAAGATGGTAAGGATAAAATAATAATAGTATAGAGACAAAATACAAATAATGTGAGGCAAGGAAAAGACACCCATCAACATTCAAAAAGCCAGGGAGGAAATTTCTGTCATGGAATAAATAAGAGATACAAATTTAGGGTGTCTATAGGGTGGGTCAACTGACCAAGTATCACGTTAGATCCAGCATAATCAAGCTCACAGTGTTCTCTGCCTGGTAGCATGGCTGTTTGAGACTTGTCTTTGGTGAGAACAGATCTGCCTGTGGCTCAGTCTGCCTGGATCCTCGGCAGATGGGTGTGGGGCTCTCACTGCCCTTGATAGTCTTCTACTAGGTGGGTGTTCTGATGCTGTTCTCTTCACCACATTTGAATTTTGTAATTGTCATCTTTGGATCACACAAGTTAATGTGCTTCTTCTGTGTGGATTTAGCTGACTTCTCACTGTTCTTAATATATAATGGATAATGTACCTGTCTATGTATAAATAGACATTAAAGAAATACTTCCTTATATGCTTAAACATCTTTAACATAATATTATGTAATAATAATTATAAAAAATGTTTTCCATACATGTCTTGATTAGCACCTGTTTGTTATTGTGAACCATTATATATACTTCAATTTTTTAATATAATAGGCTTTATGGGGGTAGGGTTTGGTTTGTAGCTGTGGGTTGTACATAAATCAGATTTTCATAACCAAAGGATTTCCTGTATTGAATTTTCCATAGTACAAGCAGTGGATCTTTCCCGTTATTCATGTTTGTTTGTGTGTTTTTTTCACGTTCTGGATAATTGTTTGCTATTTCTTTCATTTGGGTTTTGTATCTCCTAGGTTAGATTTCTGCTTAGGAAAACAGCTTATTGTTTTAGCTCTTGTTGTGCGTGAGACTATTTTTTCCTTTGTCTCTTCTGATTGGCTATTTTTCTTGTACAAGTACACTATTGAGTTTTTACTTAGAGTCCAGCAATCTTGGCAACTATTTTACTTTGTCAGTAGATTATCTTCATTTTCCATATAACTTACTGTATTACCTGAAAATAAAATGCTTTATCTACCTGTTTCCTGCTTTTTGCAGGGAGGGTATTGATGCTATAATCTATTAATTTTATTATATTTTGCTATTTAGAAGGTTTTCTTTCTTAGGCTTAATTAATACATAGACACTTGAGAGGAAAAACTTGGCCATCTACTTTCATGTATATGACTGTACTTTCTTCACCCTGATGGAGTCAGCATTACAACCAAAGTGATCTGTAGATGTGAAAAGAAATTAAAACTAATGATAATTTAGCCAGTCTATTTGAGCCGTTTAGGACACTCTTAGAGTTTTGAATTGCTAATACTCTGTCCTACTGTATGTGTCACAGGAGAACTGTGGTCACAGGGTTTTCACGACTGGTGCTTTGGAAGTCGGTCCTCAGGCCAGCTTTCCTGGCCTGCTTGCAGGTGGACTGGAGCTCCCACCATTCAGTTAGCAGCCTTTACAGATTTTCTCAATACTGTGTAACAACTTTAAAGATGGAATCAGCACATATGTTTCTTGTGTTCATAGCTCCCAGAATGGTTTTGATGCAAAACAGGTATTATTCAATGGAATAATCATAAATGGGTTGAAAACTAATAAGCTTTTATTTTAAGCAGTCATTTCGCAAGCTTTAAATATAAAATTGAAAACAAGCTTGGAAACTATTTAGAAGTTCACAAGGAATGCATATGACAATTGAATTATAGCATTACTTTATTGAAAATATTTAATTAATTAAATTGTTATTAAATTTAATAATTATTTAAATAACCCGATTAGCATGCCATTTATAGTGTCTTCAAAGAAATGTAGCAATGCTTATTTGTAATTTATATCATTTAAGTAGTAGGTCCATAATTTCCAAATCATTCTTATTACTCATCTGAAATATATATAGAAAACTGTGGCTTTTGTATTATATCTAGATAATTGAATTTGAAATAAATTAAAACATCCTTTGACTATTGTTTGAACTGTAGACTTGTATGATACATCAATACTAATGGGTAGGGATTGGAAATGTTCAAGAATTAGCTAACTGAATATTTCCACCTACAAAGAGAGCAAAAACATGATGTCTAAACACACTGAGTTATGGGTTGGGAAAAAAACCGGACCTACGCAGAAACAAGGCGCCAGTCAAAGGCTGAGTCAGCTTCATGTTACCATTTCAGCGCAGAGGGGGTTATTGCGCTCTATGGCTCCTGGTTGTGGACGTCTTGGAGAGAGCTCTGAAAAGGGAATCAGAAGTATTAGACTAATTTTATCACGAGAATAACTGAGGCCATCGACTTTATTCTTTTCAGCCTCCGTTTCTTCATCTGTAATAGAACCTTAGAGGATTTCTATAGTTGCTTCTGCTTAAATATTTTTGAGTCACTCATGGAATTGATCTTAACTTAAGCCTCAGTTTCTTGAAATGGTGATTATCTAAGTTCCCAGAAGGATGCTTTTAAATGGGGACATGTGTTGATATAAACCCTTAAATCAATAAATAAAATTTTAAAATATCACTATGTGATATTTTAAAATTTTATTTATTGATATATATAATTGAATGATAAAATTGAGACAAATATGTCAAAGTACTTTCCTCCAGTATTACCAAAAATAGAAATCATGTGGATATCTGACTCAGTACATTTAGGCCTCTACAAATTTAGATATTAGTATTACTACGACACTAAAATGATTGCAGGAATATACTTAAAATCTTGCTTATAAATTGATAACACTTACTTGAATTTATGAATTCTGTGGGAGTATTTTTAAATTATTTATTTATTATTTGTATTTTTCATAGTTGAGCAAGCTAAAACACAGAAAAGTTATTAAGTGAACGAATTAATTGAGGCTGAAAATAGCACAGGTTTTAAGCGTTACCAGTTTTCTGGATGTCCTGCTTGGGGATTCCACACATCATCTCCCACCTAACATGAGTCATATTTAAGGATTTTTTTTTCTTTAGCAGAACTGTCGTTGTTTCCTCTTTAGCTTGAATGATCCAGCTTAAAAGTAACATTGTGTCACAGATGGATTTTCTTAGGTAACAGAAATAGATTAAAACCCCAATATTTAAGACTTGGTCACTTTGAAGTTATTTTTTAGCTCTTAGTCAGTAGAAACAGATGTAGTGTCTTACTATATTATAGCATTTGGCAACTATACATACCTCTCTGAAATGCAAACTCAATATTCAGGAATGTCTTTGGCCAGAAAAATATCTGAGGGTTGATTTACTGGTTTCCAGAGGAGGCTCTATTTGTCAAGATATTTTAATTTAATAATGTATTTTGAGTTACTTTCCATTAAAGTAGTATTTTTTCCTTTTTCTTAAGAATAGGGAGCTAGCTATAAATTTAGGGTTCAAATATGGCAGTAAACATTGCTACTCTCAATAACCATTTTACAATCCTAAAAAGGTCAGTGCTCTTTGTATTTTGAAAATTCCTGGAACCACGATATGAGGCCTATGACCAGGATCCTGCAATCACAGTTATGATTTATTTTAAAAGAAATATTTTTTAAACTTAAAAAATTTACTTTGAGCTAACAATTGTTGTCGTTTTTATTGTCATTTGTGATAAAACCCAATCATATATATTTAAAAACAACACTTTTTTCCTGGTTGCACGGTGGTGAAAGCTCTTGGCTGCTAATAGCATGGTCAGCAAAGCTCTCTGTGGGACAAAAGTGCAACAGTGTGTTTTTGTAAAAACAACAGCTCTGGGAACCATGTGGGCAGCTCTCCTCGGTCACACAGGGTTACTTACTGTGAGTCAAAATTGATGTGAAGGCAGCTGATGTTTAGTTTTCTCCTTTTGGTTTTAAAATTATATGTTTTTTAATATAAGAAAATTTTCAATGGATTAAGAACCCAATGTAATCTTGTTGAATATATGATTTTTTAAAATAGGTTTACTTTCTCATATTTGAATAAGATCAATTTTAAACATTGATTTAACAGGTGAGAACTCCCTTGATATAAAATTTCATATGCAACAGAAGGACTCCACTTAAAGCATTAATTGAATGGACCTCGTACTGCCATGTCACCTTTTGCCCTCAATTAATGGGAGGCCTCTAATATCTCTGCTTTGGCTAGATTGGTGTATGGAAAGTTCCTTTAATGTATCTTCTAGTTGTCCCTATTGGAGTTCCGTTAATACAAAATGACACAGAGGAAAGTTATTACCTCTTCTAAATGCTGAGCACATCCTATAAGCCTAATGCTTTTATATTAGATTCTGGCTGTTAAGATTGATTTTAAAAGTGTAGTTTAAAGTTAGACTTTGTGGAACTTGTCTTGCTTTGTAGTTATCAGTTCTGCTTTCAAACTCCTATTACGCTTTATGCTTCTCTCGGTGTTGATCAGATTCTATAATGTGCCTAAGGCCGAGTCTACTTTGGATGCCATTGTGTGAGTGCCACAATCAATAGTTCTCCATCTGACTTTTCATCCTTTACCTCCCAAATTACTTACCTCTCTCCAGTGAGTGCTTTTTATACTATTGACTTGTTAGGAAAGATAAAGTTTATGGCTAAATACAGTTTTAAGAGCTTACTGGTCTTAATAATGTGCTCTTCTTTATATAAAGACTGTTGCTAATCCAATTATACATGTATCTCTCACCCACTTTACTCACAGCAGGTGAGTAAAAATACCTTTACTGTACTAATATTTTCACTTACTCAATTGATTTACCTGATTTACATCAGCCTGTTCCCTCCAGAAGGGTGCAGTCAGTGTAAATAGTAGGTTGTAACTATGTAATTTGCTTACTTAAAACACTAATCTCTTTATTTTGAACCCAATGTGTTAAATCTACATAAACATATATTAAAGGGAATATATAATGAGGCCTAATACACATACCACTAACTTTGTGTCATAGTTATATTTTGAAGACCAGGTTGTTATTCAAGAATCAGTGGTATTTGAAAATGAATCAAAAAATGGACAAAGACTAGATCACTACATAACTACTGAATGAGATCACAACATAAGCCCAAACTCTGGGATCCATGGACCACTCAAGTTTATACATAACTTTAATCAACACAGTCAGCAATATTCTTGCCTCACACTTTGGGATTCTTTATTGCCAGATGTAGGTCATAAATGTGCCAAACAATTGGATAGTAGATTTTTAATTATTATTTGAAATGCAAAATATAGGGTAATAAGTTAGTGGACAAGTGAAGAGTAAGTATCTTTTAATCTTATTACCCTTATTGATTTATTTTTATTTTTAAATATGTGTTAGTCCGAGTTGACTAGAGAAACAAATCCAGAAGACACTCATGTAAAAGAGAGATTTATATGGAAGAGTAATTGTATATTACTCATCTCAGATCAATGCAGATTAGCCTATATGTCTAATACCAATCTATAAAGTCCTATTCAGGCTCACAAAACACATACAATGATGCCGAATGCAGGAAGATCTTGTGGGTCCAGTGATGGTGTAAGCATCTCAGGACTGATGTGGGTCTCCACCTGGCTCTTGGACTCTAGTGTAGCTCCATGTGTCTTGTCAACAAGAATATCTCACAGCCAGTGAGCATGTGCCCCACCTCCAGTGAGCTATTTATCTCAGCGCCTCCAAATGAGGTCATCAAGCTGAGACCTGATTGACAGGATAAACTCTACCCCTTCACTCTTAAGTCTCAAATTGACAACAGATTTTGTAACTACCACATCATGTGTCCAATAATAATCGGACATGAATTCCTCTTTAGATTCACACAGCACATGCAATGATGCCAAATGTAGGAAGATCACAGGCTGGCGGGGTAGAAAGTCTGTGAATCCAATGTGAATGGAAGCATCTCAGTACTAGAATGGGTTTCCTAATGGCTCCTGCAGCTCTCTAAGTGTGGCTTCTCAACCAGAAGGGTAAGTAGAAAGAGAATGTGGCCCATCTCCATGGAGAAGGAGAGGAATTTCCCAGACTTATCATGAGAAGGCCACTCCACAAGGAGGCATCATCAGGCTGTGTCCTGATTGATAGGCTGGACTCCACCCCTACAACTGAAAATATGCAAGCCTCATTTACACATTATATTCTATGAGCAAACAAAACAAAATCATTCTATACTTAACAATTGAAGTTATGTGAACACATATCATAATCATATAATTCTATAAACCTATTTCCCCATCTATGAAAGTTTATAAGCCAGCCATGTCATGCCTTTATCCTCTCAATTTTGGTATCCAATTTTTAAGCTGTCCACTTATGTCAATCCAGTGCTCTGAGGAGACAAGCATATTGTTCAATGTAAAGAATCTTCATTCCAGTTGAAGTAAAGTCAAATCAAAACAGGCCATCCATAAAATCAGCAGCAATATGCACCAGTTCACAGGCTCAAAAATCTTCTCTTCATCTGGTCAGATTCTGGTCAACTCAATGTAGGGCACTACCTCAGCCTTACTCATTGGCCACCTTGCCTTTCAACCATGGGCCTTTTCACAAATTCTCAACAACCTTAGCCTCCTTGGGCTAGGTCATGTTCTACAAAACTCTTTAAACTTTACACCAGCCAACCCACTCTTGTATTCTCCTTAAACCCTGTGAACCAGGTCCATGGGTGTCAGTGGCAAGACTCAACCTGCTTCTTTATTGTTGGATTTCTCCCACTTCCACTCAACAAGTGGATTTAGGTGGTCACCTGGCAAGCATTTCAGGCTCCCTTTAATGTTCAGTCCTCAAGAGGCAAGTTCCTTCATGGCTCCAATTTTTTTCCATTGTTAGGCACAGACAATTTGTTGAACATTCAAAAAGGTCAAATGCCTTTTTTCTTCAGTCCAACATCATGTCTTGCTAGTTAGCAAGTCTTTTCTAATTTAAGTGTCCTAAGAACTCAAGACCCTGGGTGTGGCTTATCTTTTTAGAACTTTATTGCCTGGGGTGTACTACACCCATTTAAAGATCCAATTTGAATGGCTGAAGGCACTGAGCTTACAAACTCTCTATTTTCATATTTCTTAATAATAATTTCTACCACAATTATAACAATAACAATGGTTAGTATAAATCATTATCATCCTAGTTCTGCCAGATCCTAAACACATTCTTAAAAGTCAAATTCAATCCTATTATCATAACTATCCCATTCATATACAACATATAGCCTTAGACCTCAGGCTGCATCAAGCTAGGGCAAGGTTTTCTGTCAGCCATTTTGACTTAGCAGCATGGTCTCAGAGACGTTCAAAGGGCATTTTTCTTCTTGAGCCCAAAATATACATGATGAGAGTATTATAGATCTTCCTTGCAAGATGTTGAACTACCGTGCAAGGTGTTGAACTGTGTGAATACAAGAAACTCCATTTTGAAGAAGGAATAAAGTGTGACATTTAGGCCCAGCTTAAATGTTGCCCTACTGCCAAGAGACAACAGATGGTCTGAAGAGACATCCTGGAAAATCTGGGGGCCTCCAATGTCGTGAGTGGCACGATCAATAATTACTTATCATTCTTTGACATTTTCAAATGCTCAGTTTATTCACTGCAAACAATATAATACTCCTAATGTTAACTTAAACTATAATCTTATTTCCAACAAATATTAAGTATAGGGGCAATACACTCCATTATTATTTTAGCATCATAGTCCCAAATAAACATTGCCTTCATCGGTGTACTCACCCGGGTAGAGCTGGAGAGAGCAAGAGTTGATATCTCCTTGGTTCCTAGCTCTGTGAAAAGTCAGTATCTCTACCTGGGTTTATATAGGCAGTTCAGCTGACTTATTGACATGATTCTGGAAATTCTATGGCATCCAGCCCAGTCTTATTGGAGTCCCCCAGATTTTCCAGGGTGGCTCTTCAGACCATCTGTTGGCTTTTGGCAGTAGGTCAACATTTAAGCTGGGCCTAAATATCACACTTTATTCCTTCTTCCAAATGGAGTTTCTTGTGTTCACGCAGTTCAACATCTTGCAAGGTAGTTCAGTGTCTTTTAAGGAAGATCTATAATGCTCTCATCAATACATTTAACGTATTCATGTTCATCATTTCAGACAGGATTAACCAAAGAGAACTTCTAGGAATCCAAACCTTTACTTCCCATGTCATTTCTGGGAAAACAATTGAGTAAGCAGTGTGGTCTTAACTGACCTCTGGCTAGCCCAAGACAAACTACAGTAAGGGGCTACCCCAAGACAAACTACAGTAAGGGAGAGGTCAAACAAACATCCACTCTCCATCTTCATGATTTGTTTCTCTAGTACTCTACTCCCAAGGTACCATAATGTGCTAGACCCAGTTGACTAGAGAAGAAAATCCAGAGGACCTTCATATGTGTGTAAGAGGTAGCTTTATATGGAAGATTAATTGTATATTGATAAAACTTCCCAGAATAGGGCAGATCAATAAGTTCAATATTACCCAATATGCCTGATACTAGTCCATAAATTCCTCTTCAAACTCATGCACCACATGCAATGTTACTGAATGTAGGAAGATCATAGGCTGGTGGGTGCAAAGTCTTGGGGATCCAATGACAGTGGAGGCATCTCAGCACTGGTGTGGGCCTCCATGTGGCTCCTCCAGCTCTCTGAATGTGGCTCCTCAACTGGAAGGTGAAGCAGAGAGTGTGGCCCACCTCCCAGAAGAGAGAGAGGAAGTTCCCAGACTCCTCAGGAAAAGGGCATGCCCACAAGGAGGCATCATCAGGCTACAACCTGATTTTGACAGTTTAGACTCCACCCCTATACTTATTTATCAAACTGACATGAAATTATATAACTACCATAAATAGCAGATAAGCTAGGTTTTGGAAGTGCTTTGAGTATGACATGTGGTAGTTGAATACTCAGCTGCTAACCAAAAGATTGATGGTTGGAACCCATGAGCTCCTCCTCAGGAGACAGAAAGGGACAATAGTCTGCTTACATAAAGATTTATAGCCTTAGAAATTCAATGAGGCAGTTCTACTCTGCCTTCCAGGGTCTCTGTGGGCTAAATTGACTCAAAAATTTGGTTCTTAGATATTAGTTAAAGGCAAACTTCGCTTTTAGTAAAGAGTCATTTTGGGTCTTAATCCTTACTTGGAACCATAGGTCTTAATCACTACTGAACCACTCTAATTTTATATATTCTTTCAGTATGCCGTGGTGGCAGAGTGGTAATGCACTGGGCTGCTAAACTGCAAAGTCAGCAGTTCGAAACTGCCAGCGCCTCCACATGAGAAAGATTGAGATTTCTACTCCCATAAAGAGTTACAGTCTCAGAAACTCACAGAGACAATTCTACCCTGTCTTATTATCACTATGAGTAGGCACTGACTCAATGACAATGAGGTTTTTTGTGTCTCTTTTATTGCTGTTGTTGTTTTCATTAGGTCTTGATTTTGATTAAGAAGTAAAGTAACACTAGATGCATAAGAAATTTATCAGCATAAAATTAAATATCTTAATCCTTTTAGGAAACACCCATAAAAATACATATTGTGACAAGGTTCTATGAATATGGAACAGGCGTATGATTATCTAATTCCAGGTTGAGCATTACTTTGAGTTATCCTTGAATCAAGTTTGCCCAGAGAATAGGAAGATTCTTCACAACTGAAAATAATTTAAAACTGTTATAACATTTCTGAAGATGATTTTGAAGGAGAGTTCCAGGAATATTTAATACATGTCAGTCACTGTGGATTATTGATCTATTCTACCAAAGTATGTAATAACCTGAAGGAAATCATTTATATAGATTATGATAGGTTTACTATATATTCACGATCATTGTCTCACAGTAATACTTCAGGCAAAGAATATGATACTCTTCTCAGTGGAACATCTTTTTTTAATGTTTTTTTTAATCATTTTATTAGGGGCTCATACAACCCTTATCACAACTCTTTACACATACATCAATTGTGTAAAACACATTTGTACATTCATTGCCCTTATCATTCTCAAAACATTTGCTCTACACTTAAGTTCCTGGCATCAGCTCCTCATTTTTTCCCTTCCCTCCCTGCTCCCCTCTCCCTCATGAACTCTTGATAATTTAGAAATCATTATTTTGTCATATCTTGCCCTGTCCGATATCTCCCTTCACCCACTTTTCTGTTGTCCATTCCCCAGGGAGGAGGTCACATGTAGTTCCTTGTAATCGGTTCCCCCTTTCCAGTCCACCCTCCCTCTACTCTCCCAGTATTGCCACTCACACCACTGGTCCTGAAGGGATCATCCACCCTGGATTCCCTGGGTTTCCAGTTCCTATCTGTACCAGTGCACATCCTCTGGTCTAGCCAGATTTGTAAGGTAGAATTGGAATCATGAGAGTTGGTGGGGGGAGCATTTAGGAACTAGAGGAAAGTTGTATTTTTCATTATTGCTACATCGCACTCTGACTGGCTCGTCTCCTCTCTGATACCCTTCTGTAAGGGGATGGCCTACAAATGGGCTTTGAGTCTCCACCTCCACTCCCCACCTCATTCACTATGATAAGATTTTTTGTTCTGGTGATGCCTGATATCTGATCCCTTGGACGCCTCGTGATTGCACAGGTTGGTGTGCTTCTTCCACGTGGGCTTTGTTGCTTCTGAGCTAGATGGCCGATTGTTTACCTTCAAGCCTTTAAGACCCCAACATTATATCTTTTAATAAGCAGGCACCATCAGCTTTCTTCGCCACATTTGCTTATGCACCCATTTTTCTTCAGTGATGGTATCATAGAGGTGAGCACACTATGATATGGTTTTTTGTTCTTTGATACCTGCTAACTGATCCCTTTGGCACTCGTGATCACACAGGCTGGTGTGCTTCTTCCATGTGGGCTTCTGAGCTAGATGGCTGCTTGTTTACCTTCAAGACATTAAGACCCCAGACAATATATCTTTTGATAGCCGGGCACCATCAGCTTTCTTTGCCACATTTGCTTATTCACCCACTTTGTCTTCAGCGGTTGTGTTGGGAAGGTGTGCATCATAGAATGCCAATTTAATAGAAGAAAATATTCTTGCATAGAGGGAGTACTTGAATGGAGGCCCATTGTTCTTCTACTACCTTAATACTAAACCTATAAATATATGCACATAGATCTATTTCCCCATCCTCATATATAAATATATTTTCATATGTACATTCCTTTATCTAGACCTCTATAAATGCCCTTTGCCTGCCAGCTCTTTCCTCTATTTCCTTTGACTTTCCTCCTGTCCCACTATCATGCTCAGTCCCCACCTGGGTTTCAGCAATTCCTCTTGGTTACATTACCCTTGATCATGCCCTACCAAGCCTCCCACACCGTCCTCACCACCAATTTGGATCACTTGTTGTTCCCTTGTCCCTGGGTTTGTTAACAACATTTCCTTTCCCCCCTCCTCCCCATCTCCCATGTACCCTCGGAACTGTCGGGCCCATTGTTTTCTCCTCCAGATTGTTCATCCAGCCTATCTTATTTAGACAGACTTGTGGAGATAATAACATGCACAAAAACAAGACAGAGCAAAACCAAGCAACAATATACAGCAAAACAACAACAACAACAAACCAATGACAACAAAACAAATCACAACAAGAAAGAAAAGCTTGTAGTTGTTTCAGGGATTGTTTGTTGGCCTTTAGGAGTGTTTTCCATTCCAGTCTGTTGTGGCACCACACCCTGGCCCCAAAGGCCACGTTCAGCATTCCCTGAGGACCTCACCGCTCCGTTCAGTTGCTGTTCTGTTGCACCCCCTTAGTGTTTGGCCTCAGTGTGGCAGAATCAGATCAGGTGCAATTCCAACACTGTGTCTCTGGTGTTGTCCCCTGTAGGGCTATGGGTCAATGAGGGGTATCATGTCTCATAGTGGGGCTGGCCATGTGGTCCTCTCTTTGAACTGGCTGCTCTAATTGGGAACATCGTCCTCATGGCCTGGCAGGCCAGAATGTCCTCTGCTCTCTCCTCTTCCCCCTTCATCTGCTGCTCCGATCAGATATGTTCCTCTCCTGAAGCTACAGATTTAATGCCATCCTTTGAAATAAATTCTTCTGAGGGGAGGGGCAGGCATCCACTTAGTATTTGGGACTGGGGCCGGCCCCTCCATAATTTTTTAATGTGATGCCATCATATATTAAGAATTCCCAGAATAAAAAACAAAACAAAAAACAAACAAACAAAAAAGAACTCCCAGAATATATGAACTGGACAATAGAAATGTCACCAGTCTAGAAGTGATGGTAAAACAGAGGGTCTCGTAGTTTCCAGTGATATGTCTGCTGATTGATTTGATTTTCCACAATAAAAATGACAAATAAAAATTGATAACAGTAAAATTTCTTTCTTTGCAGAGACTTTGCCATTTGATTTATTTGGTCATGTTTTGGTCAGTAAAGAAGATTAAATTTATCTCTGTCAGTGACTGAATGCAAACTCTGAAAACATAGGACTATATGTGACCTATCCTTTCTTCACCTTTAACCTCAACCAGCCTCCCTAACGTGTTAGGAGCCCAGCCAGGACCCGTAACTTGTTAGGAGAACTTTTTTTTTTATTTTTTAAGATCTTTAACTTTTACCCCATCCATGTGGCATCTTATCATTTATGGTTTTTGTTACTTTGAGCCAATTTATTTGTTTTCCTTTTGGTTTCTATGAATACTCTCAAAGAAGAGTTTTATGGGATTTAAAGTCAGTATTTAAACCAAACAGAAATCTAATATTGGTTTGTTTTTTTCTAAAGTCTCTTCTTGATGTTAGAATACATGCAGGTGACTGACTCTGTATGGTCATCGTAATAATGAGACCCGCATGTATTTCTGTCACAGTAGTGATGTCAGCCCTTATGCTGTCCTGTAACTCATCTGCTTTTCTTAGTAGTTCTTTTTCT
Source organism: Echinops telfairi (assembly GCF_000313985.2). Classification (NCBI taxonomy): domain Eukaryota; kingdom Metazoa; phylum Chordata; class Mammalia; order Afrosoricida; family Tenrecidae; genus Echinops; species Echinops telfairi. The sequence goes on from NW_022103906.1 coordinate 2,852,843, forward strand.
GCACTTTCTCTCTTTTAGAAAAAGGAAGTTTAGTCTATATTTGTATTGTGAGAACTTGAATGTACAGTAATTAAAATAGATATTTTAAAAATTTTGCTCAGTGCAAAGTGCTAACCAGTCACTGTTAATCACTAAAATACAAAAAACACATCTTGAGCAGAGGCTTGTTTAATGACCACAAGATTTCCAGGAATATTTTCGGGCTTGTGGCTGAATTGACATAGTAAGAAAAATAAAAGACTCCTTTGCTTTACTAATGAATGTGTACAAGTTGTTTTGAATCATACTTTGGAACATTTAGGGACTAAGAACTGGTCAGGAGAGAACCTCGTGATGTTTTGAAAAAGATTGTGCCCTGAATCTAGGGCACATTATCTGGATACAGTGGCATATAATAAACGATTGAGAGAGGCCTCCAATGGGAATCCCAGTAGGTGGGACCTGTTTTGAACAGCATGACTCTGCTACTGGAAAGGGAACTAATCAAGGACTACAGAATGAGGTTATTGGTGGTTTCTTCAGGAAAGCACGAGAGCTTAGAAACTAGCTGGGAAAGATGTAATGATTAACTTGGGGGGAAGTTTCAATTTTAATATCCAAAGCTTAAGTCCTTTTTGATTCTTCATTAAACACTTGACCATTTTGTTACCTTCAGGTACATCGCTGCAATGTTTTTCTTTGACTTCTGGAATGGTACTTAATCTTAATTTTTCTCCTTTTATGGGTATTTCTTTGCCTTTTCCCTAAAACATGGATATTTTTCTAAGTTTTATAATCCATTATTTCTCATTTGACAATTGCCTCCTGGACTGTCACCTACTTTTATAACAGCAGTTATACTGCCATGCAGGTGATGCCTGTGAGTTTACGTTGCTAGTTCTGACCTTTCTTGCCATACCCGGGGGTTGGGGGTGGGGGTGGGGTGGAGGTGGGGAGGGGGGTGGCCGGGGCTTGGGAGAGGGAAATGGTTTCTGCCATAAAAAGCTGGTCCTTGGAGTTATCTTTCCTTATGTGCTTACATTTGGCAAAACACTGAGATATCTGAGAATCTTATTATTTTTTTTGAAAACCATTTCATGGGGAACTATTACAGATATCATATCATTCTATAGTTCAATTACATCGAACAGTATTGTACAATTGCTTCCACAATCAGTTTCAAAATATTTTCTTCCTTCTTCAACTCATTGATAGAATAACTCACTCTTAATGTAATGAGAATTTAAATACAATCCTCTATTAAAATAACTCATATTTCTAATATGTTACAATCTTCACTTCTAAACCAGTAAACTCATGAGTACCAAATAGATGTTTAATTAATTAAAAATTTGATAAGTTTTAACATAGTATATCTCCTAAAGACCTAACAATGAGATAGTTCTCCAGCTGTTCCCATCTCCACTATCAGTACTGCTTGTATTATTTTTGTGAAGGTACTTTCTCTTCAGTCTAAATGAAAAAAAGGAATAGTAATGAAGGTCTAGTATAGAAAGATAATTCATGTCCCATCCCAGCACGCTTCTTATAAAGATAAACAAGTTTATCAACCCAGTTTATACTGCAATTGAAATCTTGTCAATTTTAGAAAAAAAAAATTGAAAATTAAGAGTTGATGCTGCCAGTTTAATCAGAGAATTGAAATACCAATTGAAATGTTTCAACAAGCTCATTCAGCCCTGGAAGCATTCACTTGTCTACGCTAGGAAATTTGAAGACAGCTCTTTGGCCAACTGCAAATTGCAAGAGATCCATATTTGTACCATTCCAAAGAAAAGCAACCCAACAAAATTCTGGTAGCTACATAATCTGGTGTCAATTTGAGGATTAAGAGTGTATGAAACATACAACTTTCCTCTAATTCTTAAATGCTCCTCCCCACCCCACTATCATGATCCCAATTCTACCTTACAAATCCAGCTAGACCAGAGGATATACACTGGTACAGATAGGAACTGGAAACACAGGGAATCCAGGACAGATGATCCCTTCAGGACCAGTGGTGAGAGTGGTGATGCCAGAGGGGGGAGGGAAAGTGGGGTAAATAGGGGGAACCGATGACAAGGATCTACATATAATCTCCTCTCTAAGGATGGACAACAGAAAAGTGGGTGATGGGAGATATCGGACAGTGTAAGACATGACAAAATAATAATAATTCATAAATTATCAAGGGCTCATGGAGTAAGGAGTGGGGAGGGAGGGAGAAAATGAGGAGCTGATACCAAGGGCTTAAGTGGAGAGCAAATATTTTGAGAATGACGAGGGCAATGAATATACAAATGTTCTTTACACAACTGATGTATGTATGGATTGTGAGAAGAGTTGTATGGGCCCCAATAAAATGATTAAAAAAAAGTGTAGGGGTGAAGTCTAGTTGTCAATCAGGATATAACAAATGAGGCCTCTGTGTAGGCTTGTCCTTAACTTGAGAATTCTGGGAATTCCTGGAGTTCCTTCTTGGAGATGGGAGACACTTATCTCTCACTACTCACTCCCTAGGAGACTCTATAGCTGACAAGACACATGGAACTGTGCTAGTGACCTGAGCTGGAGAAGCCACATAGAGACCCCTGCCAGCACTGAGATGCTTACAATGCCACTGGATCCAGAAGATTTCCAACCCACTGGCCTGTGATCTTCCTGAACTTGGCATCATTGCATGTGTTTCATGAGTTTGAAGAGACCTTTATAGATTGGTATCGGACATATAGGCTAACATCAGACGTAAGGGCTTAGACTGGACTGGGTTGGGATGCTTTCTTAATGTATAATTACCCTTTATATCAGCGGTTCTCAACCTGTGGGTTGCGACCCCTTTGGGGGTCGGACGATCCTTTCACAGGGGTCACCCGATTCATAACAGTAGCAAAATTACAGTTATAAGGTAGCTACGAAAATAATTTTATGGTTGTGGGGGGGGGGGTCACCATAACATGAGGAACTGTATTAAAGGGTTGCAGCATTAGGAAGGTTGAAAACCAGTGCTTTATATAAAACTCTTTCTTGTACACGTGTTTGTCCATGAATTTGTTTCTCTAGTCTATCCAGACTAACACCATGATTTTCAGATTATAGAACAATATAATTAATGTCACATGCAAGTAAAATTTTGCTAAAGATTATGCAACAACAGTTGCAGCAGTACATTGATAGGAAGCTGTCAGAGGTTCAGGTGGGATTCAGAAGAGGACATGGAGCAAGGGATGTCATTACTAATGTCAGATGGATCTAGGTTTAAAGCAGAGAGTGTGAGAAAGATAATTACTTGTGTTTTATAGCCTATGCAAGGCTTTCAACTGTGTGGTTAAAAAAAATCTATAGGCAGCCTTGAGAAGAATGGGAATTGCAAAACACCTATTTGTTCTCATACAGAACCTGTGCATGGAACAGGAGGCAGGTGTGCAAGCAGAATAAGGGAATACTGCATGGTTTAAATCAGGTGTGGTTAAGGTTGTATATTTTCACTATACTTCTGACCAGAAGTTGGAGTATCTGAAGAAGCATGTGGCACCAGATTGGAAGAAGGATTATTAACAACCTGTGACAGTCAGATGACACAACCTTGCTTGCTGAAGATGATGATCCTGGACGTGAAGCACTTTCTGATAAAGATCAAGGATTGCAGCCTTCAGTATGGATTACACGTCAGTGTAAAGCCTCTCTCAATCTTGTTTCACTGAAGGTATACAGAGTCCCAGGATTGGCATTCAGGCCAAAGGTCAAGATGGTTTCCAGTGTCCTTACTTAAGTCCAATGTCCAGTCAACAGGACCTGTGGTTTTCTCAATCATTGTTCACCTACTTCACATAGGGGTCTAAGGGCCAATTTTAGTTTATCTTATGAAGGCAATAATCTGCCACCAAGAACAATCTATTCTTTGCTTTGAAGACTCTTGCTGTTTTATATGAAGCCTCGTGATCTTGACTTCAGTTCATTCCTAAGGAGGCAAGGTCACAGGGTTGGTTATTTCATTTACTTTTTGCTAATGAAAGAATGGAGTGTTTGATTTCCATCAATAAATGCTTCCTCCCCAATTTATTATTTTGTGACTTGGTAAAATTCCAAGAATAGGTTTATTTCATAACTGACTTCCTCACTCTGTATCCTAAAGAGGTTCCTATTGGAGATAACCATGTATTTGTGCAGTTGATAAGTTTTGTCGTAGAGTTGATTCTGACTCAGTTATAGGATAGAGGAGATTTGCCCAACAGTATTTCAAAGGAAGCAAATTGCTGCCTCTTTTTCCCAGAGAACAGCCTCTCTTTTAGGTAACAGCCAAGCACTTAAGCACTGTTCCATCAAGGTTTCGTTGTCAGTTAATGCTGAAGATAAGAAGTCAATCCCTACTCTACACAGGTTTCCTTGCTACTCTGGATCTTTGGTCAATTGCTTCTCCATTTCCTCCCTCTCTCTTCTCATGGAATTTTATATCTTAATATTTCTCTGTGTTCAATTTACTTGCACACAGAATAAATATTGTTGAAATATTTTGCTGATCTTTCTGCCTAACTCCTGCTAAATTGATATGAACTTGTATTTCCTTTTGAGAAGGGTCTTTCCCACGCATGGTTTTTCTGTTCATCTGTGTTCATGGTTCCCTTGCTTTCCAGTTCTTTTTCTTCTTCAGATGCTAATTCCTTTATTTTATGTATGAACCATTTCCTTTGGACACAATTGAGACATCATCCAGTTGAGTCATATCAAGAACTGTTGTACAATCATACCACAATCAGTTTTAGAACATTTTCTTCCTTCTTAATATTCCTGTTATTAGCTCTCTATTTCCCCCAAACTTTCCCTGCTATACCCCAAGGAACCCTTAATCCAGTTATTACCTGTATAGATTCACACATCCTGTGTCTCATATACTGAAAAACAGAAAATACATAACATAGAGTAAAAAAGACTACCAACAATAACAAAATATAGCAGACATAAACCCCATTTTGAAAGAAAACAAAATGTTAAAAACTAGAGCAAACTTAAAAATGTGTCAAAAGGGAGATTGAATAAGGTGCTAGATTTTAACCTGCTTACAGCTGTCCTATTCCACTTTCTGATGTGTTCTGTTGAATGCCAAGGCCATTCACATCCCTGGTCTCTGTTCCCAGGTAATTTGCCGAAAGCTTCATGCACATGCATTTTCCCTTCTCCCTGACCCCGTTTTAAAATAACTGTTAGTGCTTTTGGATGTATCACAAAGGGATCAAATCAAATGTTACACTTTAGACATTCAATTCAGATATTACATTTTAACCATTCAAATCAGATGTTCCTTTTAATCTACTATGATCATCTCTGAAATACCCTTCATCTGATAACCAGACTGTCCTTATCTATACATAAACCTCTGGTGATTTCCCTCTTCCTTCTTTTGATCTCAGACCATTAGCTATTTTCATTCTTTTCACCTTTTAAAAATATTTTGACCAGATTATTTCAACATTCTCTCAATTAATTCTATGCTGCTTCATAGTTACCATTTTATTTATTCAAGTATCTTCATCTATGGACCCATTCTTTAGAAAGGCACATCTGTTTCTGCTTGTGTAAGAGATCAACTTCACAGACAAAGGATTCTGTTATCTTGCAAGTGAATGAAAGTAATGGTCAAACTCTACCTATTGTTATTTTCTGAGATATCGCCTACTGATTCACTGACTTCTCCAAGATGTAATTTGCTCTGAGACATTCTTTCTTCCTCAAATGGTTTAGGTTTCTCTTCCTGAACTCTCTGAACTGTAAACTTGAACAGCATGCTCTCTGCTAATTTGTAACTGGTTGTACAACTTTTATCTCCAGGATCTGTAAATTAGCTGGCACTTACTTAATAGGTTCTCAGTAGTAGTTTAATCAGTGAATAAGATTTGCTTACATTTTACAAAGCTAAAGTGATATTTACAGAAACTTGTACAACAGTTGCATGAATTTTGTGTGACCTATGGTACACGTGTAATAAATACTATATTTCTTTTTAAAACAATCCAGGAAAGTTATATAATCTCAAATGAGGAGATTTACTTTTCAAAAAATTAATAGACAAAATTTATTTAAGCTATAAAACTCTTAAAGAATAATAGATTTAGCCTATACATCTAATATACCCCTCAGTTTAATAAGATATATTTGCCATTACAGTTTGCCTGGTTGTAGGATATTTTATCAAATCACATGGTTTTTTCTGTTTCTCAGGCTATTTTGTATTGGAAATGAAAGTGTTTGTTAGACAATTTTATAAATCAACAGAAATAAATGGAAAAGATTATTATATATACCTCCTGTTGTTAGGTGAGATCCAGTTGTACATACACTGTCCAATACTGCACCTTCCTCACAACTGGTATATTTTAGTCCATTGTGCTTCCCATTGTGCCTTCAGAGGAGGGCAGATAGGGTGAGGCTAGGATAGGGAGCTGTCACCTTTAATATTAATACATACAAGCCTAAATACATTTAAGATTAAGGGGGGAACAAATAATTATAGGTAGTAGGGTGGACATTGGGCCTCCTCATGCCCAGCTAAACGGTCATGATCGCTGAAGACAGATGTGTGCATAAGCACATGTGGTGAAGAAAGCTGATGGTGCCCGGCTATCAAAAGATATAGCGTCTGGGGTCTTAAAGGCTTGTAGGAAAACAAGCGGCCATCTAGCTCAGAAACAACAACTTCCACAGAGAAGAAGCACACGAGCCTGTGCGAACATGAGGTGATGAAAGGAACAGGCAGCAGACGCAAAAGAACAAAAACCATCATTGTGTGACCACCTTCCCCACATGAATGCTGAAGACGAATGTGTGCATAAGTAAGTGTGGTGAAGAAGGCTGATAGTGCCTGGCTATCAAGACCTATAGCGTCTGGGGACTTAAAGGCTTGAAAGTAAACAAACGACCATCTAGCCCAGAAGCAACAAAGCCCACATGGAAGCAGCACACCAACATGTGTGATCATGAAGGGCCGAAGGGTCCAGGCTTCAAACACCAAAGGTGGGGAGGGGGGGGAGATCATATCCTCATCAATGAGGGTGGCGCGTGATGGAGACCCAATGCCCATCTCTAGACAACTGGACATACCTTTCAGAGGGGTAGTGGGGAGATGAGTCACTTAGGGTTCAGTATAGCAATAATGAAACCCACAACCTTCCTCTAGTTCTTAAACGCTTCCTCCCCCCAACTACCATGACCCCAATTCTGCCTTGCAGACCTGGTTAGACCAGATGATGCACAGCGGTACAGATGGGAATTGGAAATGCAGGGAATCTAGGACAGATGAACCCCTCAGGACCAGGGGTGACAGTGGTGATACCAGGAGGGAAGGGGGGTGTAGAAAGGGGGAATTGATCACAGGGAGCTACATATAACCTCCTCTCTGGGGGACAGGCAGCAGAGGGGTGGGTGAATTATCAAGGGTTCATGGGGGAGGGGGGAGGGGAAAAAGGAAAATGAGCTGATTCCGGGAACCCAAGAGGAAAACGAATTTTGGGAATAATGAGGGCAACAAATGTATAGATGTGCTTTACACAAATGATCTATGTATTATGATGAATTGTATGAGCCCCAATAAATTGATTTAATAAAAAATATTAATTACCAACCCCTCATTGAGCTCCCCAATTCCAGTCAGATCAAGATTTCAGTCCTTTAGAGGCTTCCATAGTGATGAAGATTTGCACATTGATTCAACAATGTTTATGATATTTAGTCTTTGATTATATTGCTTCCTAACATGCTCAATGATGGCTTTAATTTCAGCAGAATCATAATTTCAATCTTTCAGACTCCTTTTAGTCCAACCAGCTTATGATATGAGTTCCACTGGTGGCATGCTGGTTACATGTTGGACTGAGTATCACAAGGTCAGCAGTTCAAAAACACTAGCCACTCCCCAGGAGAAATCTGAGGCTTCTACTCCCATAACAAGTTACAGTCTCCTAGTTCTAGTCTGTCCTATAGATTTCTATGAGTCAGAATTCACTTGATGGAAGTGAAAGATTATTACATACCCTACATAATCTCTAGCATTATCTGCCATTTTTTATTTCAGATACTAGAGCCCTTCCTGGTACACAGGAGAGCCAAACTTGATTGAAGTTGCAGTTGTGACTTTGACTTTGCTATAGCTGTTTCTATGCTACCTTGGCTTTAGACAGGTAAAAGATATTGGATTCCTTTTAGTACTGATTTAGTTTTACAGTTCCTTCAATCTCTTGCCCACAGTCCACAGCTCTCATAAGGCAGAGTATAGGTGTCTGGTGGCTTTTCTTCTTGTTTGGGTATAGACTGTATGAATCTTAGACTTGCTCATGCTGCCACCTTGCCTAAATCCTTCCCCATCATTCTTTTTATTGATAACATTCTTTCATCCCCAGGAAAAACTTTGTGAAATTTAATAAAAATTATATTCCCCATCTCTAGTATGACGAATTTATTCATTTATAGATATTTGAATTACACTTTTACTTTTATTGAACTATATAACACTTAAACTATGCACTATATAACACTTAAAAGTGAAATATGTATAGATCTGAAATGCTTGCTACTTGCTTTTTGTTTTGTTTTACTCACTGTAGGTCTTGAATTTGTGATGCAAGTAGTTTGGTAGTGTCTCTTGCTCCACCCCTGTGTATGTCATTGTTATGTGCTCTTGAAATAGTTCCTACTCATAGCCACTCTATGTACAACAGAATCAAAAACCAGCCTGGTCCTGCACCATCCTTACAATCATTCTTATGTTAGAGCTCATCCTTGCAGCCCTGTGACAATCCTTGTTAGGGGCATTCCTCTTTCCCACTGCCCTTCCACTTTAGCAAGAATGATGTCCTTCTCCAAAGACTGATGTCTTGACAATATGTCCAAAATATGCAAGACAAGACCTCACCATCCTTGCCCCTAATGGTCATTCTGGCTGTACTTCTTCCAAGATAGATCTGTGAATTCCTTTGGGAGTCTATAGTACTTTCAGTATTCTTTGCCAACATCATAGTTCAAATGCATTTATTTTCCTCCCATTTTGCTTATTGAATGCTCAACTTTCATATGCATATAAGGAAATTGAAAATACCATGGCTTGGGGTAGATTTACTTTAGTCTTCAAAGTAATGTCCTTGTACAGCCGCATACCCAGTGCAATGTGTCCTTTCATCACTTGCCAGCTGTTTCCATGAGTATTAATTGTGGTGAGTCCAAGCAGACAACATTCTTGACAACTTCATTTTTTCTCTCCATTTGTCATGTTGTTACCTATTGGTCCCGTTATGAATATTTTGGTTTTCTTTACATTGATTTGTAATTCATATTGAGTACTGCAATCCTTGATCTTCATTTGCAAATACTTTAAGTTCTTCTCACTTTCAGAAATCAAAGTTGTGCCATTTTCAGATCCAACATTGTTATGAAGCTATCCTCTACTCTTGGTACCACATTCTTTTTCATGTAATCCAGTTTCTCTGATTAGTAGCTCAGCACACAGATTGAATAAGTATGGTGAGAGACAACAACCCTGACACACACCTTTTCTGATTTTAACCATGCAGTATTCCCTTGTTCTGTTTGTCCAATTGCTTCTTGATCCATAGACAAGTTTGACAGGAGCACAATGAAGTGTTCTGGAATTCCCATTCTTCTCAAGGCTATCCATCGTTTATTGATAAAGCTGAATGCCTTTTCATAGTCAATAAAATACAAGTAACCATCTTTCTGGTAGTCACTGCTTTCAGCCAAGAACCATTTGGCATCTATGCCATCTTCTGAATTTAGCCTGAACTTCTAGTTTTAACACGGCGATTAGTGCTAGCAAAAACTGTACTGTAACATATTTTAAAGGGCAGACTCTTGCCTATCAGATTATCACTTGTCATATGAATGCAAGGGGAGCATTAAGATAGTAGGTATATGGTGTTTCTGGGTTCCCTGTTATTGGATGCTCATTAATTGTCATTTTCTCAGTCTTGGGGTAGCCAAGGGCGACAGGTAGTTTTGAGATAGAGCCCAGTTCATTCAGTTGGACTTACATGTTGGATAATTCTGGTGTGGCCTTTGAAGGAAGCTATGTTCCCTGTGAGACCAGTGTCTAAGGTCATCCTTGTGCTTTGTCCATGGTATGGTTCACTGAGAGTTGGGTCAATACTTATTCACGATGTCTACCCAGGAACATAGAACTGGTTTATTCTCTGTTTATGTTCCCTAAAATTATTGTTTAACATAATTTTAAACCTTGTTTAAACAAATTTTTAAACACTTACGGATATGAAGTTGCTCCTCTACATTTACTCAGCATACTCCCCAACAGAAATATAGGTGCCTCCTCTTTAATGCAGGTGTTCGCCTCCCTTAGGTTTAACTTGATTTTCCTTTTCCCACTTATTGAAGGAGTGACCCAAACCAATGTGAGATCTCCTCTTTTGAAGTGATTCTTTTTTTTAACTTTTGTTGTTTTTATTTCCTTAGTTATTTTTATCTTTTTTTCTTTACTCTCTTTTTTAAAATTCTTTTTTTAAATCATTTTATTGGGGACTTGTGCAACTCTTATCACAATCCATACATACATCCATTGTGTCAAGCACATTTGTACATTTGTTGTCATCATCATTCTCAAAGCATTTGCTTTCTGCTTGAGTCTTTGGTATCAGCTCCTCATCTTTCCCTTCCCTCCCTATTCCCCCCTCCTTCATAAACCCTTGATAATTTATAAATTATTATTATTTTGTCATATCTTACCTACTCCCTTCACCCACTTTTCTGTTGTCCATCTCCCAGGGAGGAGGTTATATGTAGATCCTTGTAATTGGCTCCCCTTTTCCATTCCACCCTTCCTCCACCCACCGGGTATCACCTCTCTCAGCACTGATCCTAAAAGGAGCATCTGTCCTGGACTCCCTGTGTTTCCAGTTTCTATCTGTACCAGTGTACATCTCTGGTCTAGCCAGATTTGTAAAGTAGAATTGGGATCATGATCGTGGCAGGGGAGGAAGCATTTAGGAACTAGAAGAAAATTGTATGTTTCATTGTTGCTACACTGCACCCTGACTGGCTCGTCTCCTCCCTGTGATCCTTCAGTAATGGGGATGTCCAGTTGCCTACAGGAGGGTCTTGGTTCCCCAATCTACACTCCCTCTCATTCTCAATGATTTGATATTTGTTCTTTGCCTGATACCTCATCCTTTTGACACCTCATGATGACACAGGCTGGCGTGCTTCTTCCATGTGGGCTTTGTTGCTTCTCTGCTAGATGGCCGCTTGTTTACCTTTAAGCCTTTAAGACCCCAGACACTATATCTTTTGATAGCCAGGCACCATCAGCTTTCTTCACCACATTTGCCTTCAGTGAACATATTGGGGAGGTGAGCACACGGTGATGTGATCTTTTGTTCTTTGATGTGTGGTACCTGATCCTTGAAGCAGTTCTTACGAAGTGTACATAAACAGGCTGACATATGCTTCATGCTGGTAGGCATTTCTACCTTTTGGGGAATTGGTCTGTAAGATTTGTTTAATTGGCATTTCTCCTTACAGTATTGTACTCATGCCATGTTTATACTTTTGTGATTGGCTAACTTCACTCATAACACTGGTTTCCAGGCCCTTCCATGTTAAGTGGTGTTTCATACTTTCATCACTTTTTTTTTAGGGATGCATAGTATTTAATTTTGTGTATGTACCATAGTTTCTTTATACATTCTTCCACATTTGGGCATTTGGGCTGCTTCTAGTTTCTTGCTATTGTCACCTGTGCTGCTATAAACCTGGGAGAGCATACATCCTCTTGGGTTGTGTCTCATTTCTTTGGGGTACATGCCTAATAGTGGTATTGCTGGATCATATGGGATTTCAATCCCAAGTTGCTTTAAGTATCACCATATCATTTTCCATAGTGGTTGTATGCATTTATGAGTCCACTCACAATGTATATGAGTTATAATTTACAAATTATGGACTAAGTTTGTGGCTGTAATCCCATTTTGGAGTGAGTTCTCTGCTGTGATGATGGAGAATATTAAGGGGTATTTGGTCTAGACTTTAGTAGAGAGTGTGAACCAAGTCAACCCTTTGTTTCCTTGTGGCATGGTCTGCTGGAAGATAAGCTACATGTAAAAGCCATTCCACTGTGTCATGACTAACAGAAGAACAGTTTCATGATCTCGGTCTGAAGTCATGGAGACTGACCCAGGAGGCAACAGAAGAGTGTAGGGAATATGGGAGAGAGCCAACGGGCTAGGCTGAGACGAGGGGGAGGCAGGAGATTCTCAGTTGGAAGTGATTTGATGGCAGTGAGTTTGGTGTGTTTTTAAATCTTTGTCACTGCTTTTGATAATTAGCATTAAAAGACTGAAAATCTTGTAAAATGTTTTATATTCTGGTATAGTGTATGTGGTTTGTTACTGTTACTCTTAGCTCTTATAAAATATTTACATTAGAAACTGAATGTTTAAGGATCATTATTCTAAATTTCCACACAACCAAGAAATGAAAATAAGTTGAGCTACACAATAATCCACAAGCTACATTGTGTATAGATTTAGGGTATAAGCAATTCATCTTGTATCTAGTACCTAGAATGACTCATACAAAAGTGAAAAGATGAAAGCTACAGTACAGTAGCCCTAAACTGCCACAATGAGAATGAACAGCCATTATATGCAAAGGGCATGGCAATCAAGGATTCCTCAATGGTAAAAATATGATTTCTATTCAGGCTGTCACTCAATAGTGAAAATATTGTAAAAGTTATTATATAGTAACCCATATCTGCTACAGTGAAAGTGATTATTATATATGATGGGAATGGCAATCACATTTTTATCAATGGTGAAAATATGATGGCTGCTAAGACCACAATTAGAAAGCAATTCTTCCTACAAAAAGGCACATACCTGACTCTACCTTATCAACAGGCATACACTGAACACAAAACCAGCTGATTTAACACAGGGCACACACTAAAGAAGATGAAGGAATTATTGCTTAGGTCTTTGGGAGTATATAAACTCTCTGCTGTCCACTCAATTTAGCTCACAATGACCATATCAGACAGAGTAGAATGCTCCATAGAGTTATAGAAACTTCAAATCTTTAAGAAAGGAGGCTGTACCATTTTTCTCCCATAGATTTGCCGATGGGTTCAAGCCACCAACTTTTTGGTTAGTAGCCCAATGCTTAACCTACTGAATCACCAGGTTCCTCAGCATATATACTAAGGAGAAAATATTATCAATCATTTGATCAACATCAATAAAACTCAACTTATGGCATTATTTTTTAATGAATATTTATATGTAGATTGATGTAGATGCATTGATAGAAAAATGTGTGGTGATTAGATTTCATGTCAAATTGTACCTGTGTGAAAATAAGGATGGGGTCTAACCTATAAATGGTGTCACAACCTGGTGATGCTTCCTTGAAAGTTTGACCTTTTTGTAAGAGAGACACTAAAAATCCTCTCTTTTGGGCCTCTTCACTTTCCTGCTTGCTTGGATTTTGTTTCTGGCTCTGGAAATGACTGATGTGGCCTGCCATACCCGGGAGCTGTTGGCATCCTACCATGTTCCTAGGGACCTTGGATTCAAGCAAATTTGTACCCACTGGCCTGTTATTTCTCAGCGTCTCACTTCTCCTTCCTGCTTAATCCTCTGGCAGCAGCTGCATGAGTCTGAGAGTCTCTAGCTAAGATCTGACCCATGGACTTGGGTTGAGCAAGGGGACTTTCTTAATATAGAATTATATTTTATATATAAAGTTCTTTCTTCCACATCTATTAGTGTCACTGGTTTTGTTTCTTTAGAAAATCCAGCCTAACATGCAATCCAACCTTTAAATGCTAAGAATCAAGCAGTTAAAAAACACTATCAATCACAGAGGAAAGATAAGAACTATTTGGATCATTATATTAGAGAGTTCAAAAAAGACTAAATCACAAATGCTCAGTTAAAAATGGTTTCTATTTGTTGTCCGGTAAATAGCTACTTGAATTAAATAAAAATCCCACCGGATCTCAATTTATGTCTGCTACATATAATAATACTTATGTATGTAATAACTGTGAGCAAAAATGGTGGAGTGGCCATTGGTGATCATATATGGCCTCCTCTGGCTTCCCTATTGCCTGGAGACAGAAGTCAGACATTTCTCCAGCTTCTATCTTTCTTTACCTACTCTGAGACCACCATTCCTCCCATGCAATCAACTTCAATGCTGGTTTCCATAATTAATTGCAATGGCCACACAGAATTCATGGAAAATGCTCACAATTCTTGGGGTTTAGTAGGGAAGTTAATAAGTTACCACAAGGTGGAGGGAGGGTGGGGTGGAAAAGGGGAACTGATTACAGGGATTTACATATAACCTCTTCCCTGGGGGATGGACAACAGAAAAGTGGGTGAAGGGAGAGACCAGACAGTGTAAGACATGACAAAATAATAATTTATAAATTATCAAGGGTTCATGAGGGAGGGGAAACAGGGAGGGAGGGGGAAATGAGGAGCTGATGCCAGGGGCTTAAGTGGAGAGCAAATTTTTTTTTGTCATTTTATTGGACGCTCGTACAATGTCCATCACAATCCATACATACATCCATTGTGTCAAGCACATATGTACATTTGTTGCCATCATCATTCTCAAAACACTTGCCTTCCACCTGAGCCCTTAATATTGGCTGTTCATTTTTCCCCCTCCCTCCGCCCTCCCCCTTCCCTCATGAACCCTTCATAATTCACAAATTATTATTATTTTGTCATATGTTACACTGTCTGATGACTCTCCTTCCCTTTTTCTGCTGTCCATCCCTCAGGGAAGAGACTATATGTAGATTCTTGTAGTCAGTTCCCCTTTCCACCCCACATTCCCTCCACCCTCCAGGCATCACCACTCTCACCACTGGTCCTGAAGGAGTCATCTGTCCTCGATTCCCTGTGTTTCCAGTTGCTATCTGTACCAGTGCATATCCTCTGGTCTAGCCAGATTTATAAGGTAGAATTGGGATCACGATAGTGGGAGGGAGGAAGCATTTAAGAACTAGAGGAAAGTTATATGTTTCATCATTGCTATCCTGCACCCGACTGGCTCATCTCCTCCCCACAATCCTTCAGTAAGGGGGTGTCCAGTTGCCTACACTGATGGGCATTGAATCTCCACTCTGTACACACCCACATTTACAATGATACAATTTTTTGTTCTTTGATGCTTGATACCTGATCCCTTCAACAACTCATGGTTACACAGGCTGGTGTGCTTCTTCCATGTGGGCTTTGTTGCTTCTGAGCTAAATGGCCGCTTGTTTATCTTCATGCCTTTAAGAATGCAGACGCTATATCTTTTGATAGCTGGGCACCATTAGCTTTCTATGCACACATTTTTCTTCAGCAATCGTGTCGGGAAGGTGTGCATCCTGGAATGCCAATTTAATAGAACAACATGTTATTGCATTGAGTAAGTCCTTGAGTGGAGACCCAATGTTCATCTGCTGCCTTAATTCTAAACCTATAAATATATTCACACCGATCTGTTTCCCCACACTCCCATATAAATATATTTACATATGTACATTCCAGTCTTTAGATCTCTATAAATACCCTTTGTCGCCTAGTTCATTCCTCTATTTCCCTTTACTTTCCTCTTGTCCCATTATCATGCTCAGCCTTCATTTGGGTTTCAGTGATTTCTCTCGGTTACATTGCCCTTGCTGAATCCCTACCAGGCCTCTCACACCCTCCTTGCCACTGATTTTGGGTCACTTGTTGCTCAACCCTTGTCCCTGGGTTGGTCAGCGCCACCTCCTTACCTCTGCCTCCCCCTCTCCCGTGTCCCCCGGAACCATTCGTCCCATTGTTTTCTCCTCCAGACTATTCATCCAGTCTATTTGATCTAGATAGATCTGTAGAGATAATAATATGCACATAAATCAAGCCATAGCAAGATAGGCGATGAATGAGAACACAGCGATGACAACAAAAAGGAAAACCAATGACCCATAGAAGAATAAATTAATTAAAAGAAAAAAATTTAAACAGAAAAAAAACCTGTAAATAGATCAAGGTCTGATTTTTGATCTCTAGGCATGTCCTTCAGTCAGGACTGATGGGGTACCATGCTCTGGCCCCAGAGTCTGTCCTTTGTACTCCTTAGGGGGCTCCCTGCTCTGCTCCCATGGTTGCTCTGCCATACGCCTTTAGCAGTTTGCCTCGGTGTCGCGTGGTCAGTCTGGGCCAGTCCGACACTGAGTCTCCAGTGTTGTCCCCCTTAGGGCCCTGGGCCATCAAGGGATCGTTTGCCTCATAATGAGAACAGCCATATTGTCCACTCTGTGCTTTGACTGTTCAGATCAGGGATGTCGTCCTGGTGGGCCAGGTGTGTTCCACTCTCTCTTCCTCCCCCTTCATTTGCTCCTGTTTGCTCTGATCAGACATTTCCCTCTCCCCTAGCTGCAGCTTCAGTGCTGTCCTCTCAAGTAAGTTCTTCTGCGGGGAGGGGCAGCTGGTATGGGGGCCAATCCCTCAAGCCCCTCCACTGGATCCCCATTCCTTGCCAGCACACTGCATTCATCTGGCACTGGATTTAAATCTAGTCCTTCTTTCCTTGTGGAGACACAAACAATAGCCTCCCCTTGGGTGGGTCAGTGCCCTGGTCCCCCACCATACATCTTTTATTTTTTTTTCTTTCCCTTTTCCTCCCTCCCTACCCCCTTTTTAGTTGGCTACCATATGTACCCCTGGATTTGGTCTGGCCCCTGCCATACTACCTGGACCTCACCCCTGGAGTGTTTGTATACAGTAGCTTTTTCCCTGTGCCCCTTTTGCATTTACCTTTCTGTTCTTTCCTTTTATATATATATAAACTTACCTCAGTGGGCTCATGCTATACTTGTCCTTTTGTGCTTAACTTACTTCACTTAGCATAATTTCCTCCAGTTCTTCCCATGCGACGATATGCTTCATGAGTTCATCACTGCTATTTACGATGCATAGTACTCCATTTTATGTATGTACCACAGTTTTTTAATCCATTCATCTGTTGATGGAAATTTGGGTTGTTTCCAACTCCTTGCAATTGTGAACTGTGCTGCAATACACATTGGAGCACAGATGTCTGGCTGTGGTTTGTTTCCTGCCTCTCCTGAGTATATGCCCAGTAGGAGGATTGCTGGGTCATATGATAGCTCAATTTTCATCTGTTTGAGAAATCGCCAAATCGATTTCCATAGTGGCTGTACATATCTACAAGCCCACCAGCAGTGGATGAGAGTTACTATCTCATCACAGTCCCTCCAACACTTGTTTCTTTCTGGTTTTTTGAATTGGGCTATCTTTGAGGGTATTAGGTGGTATCTCATAGTTGTTTTGATTTGCATTTCTCTTATGGCTAATGATTGGGAACATTTTCTCATATGTCTATTGGCCATTCAGATTTCAGACTTTGTGAAACTTCTGTTCAGGTCCTTTGCCCACCTCCTCAGTGGGCAATTAGTTTTTCTCTTATTGTAAGCTTGCAAAGTATTGTAAATTTTAGTAATGAGGCCATTGTTTGATATGTCATTGCTAAAGATGTTTTCCCAGTTGGTGGAATCTTTTATTATTCTCTTGGTGAATTCTTTCAATGTACACAAGTGTCTTATCTTCAGTATATCCACTTGTCTATTTGAGATTCCTCTGTATTTGTATCCTTCCCTATTTCTGATAGCCTATGTATTCCCTGTGCCAAGGTTCTCAGGTTTGTCCCAATTCCTTCATTAATGGCCCTAATTGTTTGGGGTTTTATCTCTAGGTCTGTGATCCACCTTGAATTTATTCTTGTGCTTGGAGTGAGGTAAGGTTCTTGCTTCATTTTTCTGCAGATAGATATACATTTTTTCCAGGACCATTTATTGAAGATGGCATCTGCTTCCCATTTAATATTTTTGGGGCCCTTATCAAAGATCAGTTGCCTGTATGCAAGCAAATGATTTGAGAATGATGATGGCAATGAATGTACAAATGTTCTTGATACAATGGATGGGTGTATAGATTGTGATAAGAGTTGTATGTGCCCCCAGTAAAATGATTTAAAAATAAATAAGTTACCACAAGTCATGATGAGGAAACAACAAGAATACAATCATTGGTCCAAAGTGACTCCTCTCCTTCACTGGCAGCCCAGTCTCTCTGGTCTTTCCCCCTCAGCTGTGTGGTCCATTGGCCCCTGCTTTTGTGGAGGAGGAAGCCCACCTGTCACTCAGCTTCACAGAGTAAAACTGCCCCTGTGGTTTTCCAAGACTATAAATCTTTTTCTTCTTTTAAACAGTTTCATTGGCACATAATTTATATATCATACAATTCAATCATTCAATCATATCAAGGAGAATTGTACACTCATTACCACATCAATTTTAGAATACCCTCCCCCACCCCCATGATTAAATCACCTTTAAAATGAGTTGTGTAGTCACAATCAGTTCTAGTGCTCCCTTCCCCCCTCCCACATTCATTTTTTATTCCTGAAATCCCCTTTCCCTCCCTATCACCTACTCCCTACCCCTGCATCCCCTGCCAACCAATGTATCAGACATAATCACTGCATCCTCTCCTCCTGTATATCACCAACTGGGAAACCCATTGAAAACCAAAATTGAAATAAGGTGGTAAAGATTAAATAGTAGTAATATAAAGACCAAAATATAAATAATGAGTAAGAAAGAAAAGACCCTCATCCACATTCCAAAAGCTAGGGAGCAAGTAAGAGATACTTGCACCCAGAACCAACTCAAGTTGGGTCTATAGGGAGGTCCCCTGGCCATGTATCAAGTTCAATCCAGCATAATCAAGATTACAATGGTCTCTGCCTGATAGTAAAGCTGTTTGACACACTTGCCTGTGGCTAGAGGGGATCTGCCATTGGCTTAATATGACTAGCTACTCTGCAGATGGTTTGGGGGCTCCCGCTGCCCCCCATAGCCATCTACAAATTAGGTGTTCACAATTTAGGCTCTAATACTTTTCTCTTCATTATATTTGAACTTTGTTATTGTCCTCTTTGGATCACACAAACTGATATGCTTCTTTGGTGTGAACTTAGTTGACCCCTCACTTAGATGGCTGCTTGTTTGAATACAAACCTTGAAAGTCCAAGACACTATTCTGATTGATAGTCAGTCACCATCTACTTTCTTCACCACACTTTGCTCTAGCACCCTCATCTTCAGTGATCCTTTCTTGAAGGTGAGTATAGAGCAGGGCCATGTTATCAGAACTAGCTGTTCTTGAATTGGGGCTAGAGTTAAGTAGTTGATCAGACTCCATCTGCTTGTCAATGGGCTTTGCACGTCTCAAGTTTACTTGGCAGTCGTAATGTCACAAAATCTCAACTGCATCAATAGCATCCATAAGCCAAGCAGCAACCAAACAGACAAACACACACCTAAAAAGAAAAAAGGAAAAAACCAAAAAAGAGAAAAAGACGAAGGAAGTAAAAACAAACACAAAAAAACAAGCTCAAGTAGGAAAGCAAAAACCCATATAAGCAAGGAAGTACCGCAGTGTCAGTCATCAACCTGGGGTATGAGTCAATTGCACTATTATCATCAACAATTTTCCCAGTGATCCAGCACTCCAGACACCATCGGTGTGAAGAGTCTATGTGAGCAAATTTCTACCTTGAGCCTCAACCCACAAGTTTTGTCCCACCCAATTCAGTCTCTCATTCAATTGAGGTCTATTGACCCTGAGTTTCGGGATTGATGCCAGTGGGGACCTTCCTTGGTCAATTCTTCTAAGTGGATTTCCCTGCTTGTTGTGTCACTGCAGGTGGGCATTGAGGTACTACATGTATGGTGATCCTGGGCCCCTTCCCATTGGATGCCTACTGAGCCAGGGGTTCCCCCCAAGGTCCAGTGACTGCCACTTCCACAAACTTGGGGTGGCCACTCTCTGGTTCCTCTGCTCTCCAAGTACCTCAGCCCTCAGTCCAAGGGTACAGGCAGCTTTGAGCTAGGGTGAACGTAATTCAGTGGGGACTCTATATTAAGTCTTTCTGGTATAGTTCCTGAGCTGTGCCCTGTTGCCTGCCAGGTCAGCCTCTGTGATCCTCCTGGTGCTTGCTTATTCAATGGTGTGGTTCACCAAAGGCTGGGTAGAAACAAATTTGTAGTGTTTACCCAGGTACCTAAAAATCTGACCCATTGTCTTCCTTGGTTCCTTATACTCATTGGTTAGCATCCCCCACCATCCTCACCAACAGAATCTCCTCCACAATGTAGGTGGTCCCCTCTTCTAGTAACAGCTTGAATTTCCAGAAAGCTTCTCCTTCCATTTCTGCTGTGAGGCCCATTGATTTGTTCCAGCCTTGTTTCAATGTTGTATAGCCTTATGTGGATGGTCATCTCCCAGTTCTCCCTTCTTGAAGGAGTGACCCCAGACAATGTGGGGTCTCCTCCTTCATGTCGGTACTTGTGAAGTGTACACAAGAGAGGGTAATATATGGTTCATGGCTGGTGGGTAGCCTTCTCTTCTTTTGTTTTGGAATTGGTTCCTAAGATTGGTTAACTTAGTGTTTTTTCTTATAGTAGTGCACTCATGCAATACTTTGTCCTTTTGTGATTTACTTACTTCACTCATTCATGGCCTGAGGGGCAGGGAGCAGGCTCTGAGGTGGTGTGTGAGCCTCCTGTAGTGAATGATGGTGGGTGGTCTGCTGAAAGCTAACTCCAGCTTGCAGACCACTGGCAGCAAGCTGCAGGCAGTCAGTGCATGCAGATGTTGCCAGGGACCAAGTCACATCCACAATAGCTGGGTTTGGGTGGGGGCGGGGGCAGGGAGGATCAATGTTGCCAGGAAGGTTAAAGGACATGCCAGAGCAGACCCCTGTGGTGCTGCCAGGTGCAACTACACTTCCAGGACCTCCCTCTCAGCTGCCCATTGCTCAGGAATCCCCCAATACAGTTCCCTCTACCTTGCTGCCATTTTCCCAGAACCATTCTTTTTATTTCCAGCCCATTGCTGTTACCTTGAGATTTTGAATTACAATTACCTTGTAGGACAGAAGAATACTGCTCCTCATGGTTCCCAAGCTGCAGTTCTTGGTAGAGCAACTGGCATCTCTTCCTCCCATAGAAAAGCTGGTAGGTTTGAACTTTAGCAGTAGAACATTTAACCTCTGTACCCCCATGCCTCCTCCCTTATTATTAGAGTCTATTTTTGACTTGCAGATCTGGAGATCCTTAACCATGTCGATCTCTCTTAGGGCTGTCCTCACGTCACACCTTGAACGGATAGGTACTGGGCTATTTCTGTACCTGTCCTTACATCCAGTAGGCACTTTAAAAATTTTCAGTTAATGAATGAATGAAACACCTTTGGTAAGAGATGTATAAAGGATACAATTAGTATCCTAAGAGAGGTTTCAGTCTAACTATGAAATACACTTTATGGCACTGCTGGTAGGCAATAATGTTTAAAAGATAAAAGCAACAAAAACAGAAAAGGAATGAAAAATTCAAGGAGAATGTTTCATTTAAAGTGTTTTGGGGAAAAAAGCTCAGTGTTTCAATAGATGGAAGAGTGGGAAAGGAGACTCGATAGAGGTTGAGAAACAGCAAATGTTCAAAAGGTAAGGCTGTGTGAATATTGGAAGTGCAGTCATTAATCAGAGGCATGCATGAAAGGAAAAGCAGTCACTCCTTTATGGATTTCTTTCTGTTCTCAGGAGTTAGGAGTGCTGGGGATTCTGGGAACACAGACACTTGACTAGGTGATACTTTTTACCCACAAATGTGATCTGCTATAGGGCCGGTTAAGAGGGTGTGGGTGGGAATTCTGACAGAGGACTGTAATGCAGGGCTTCTCTATGTCTCAGAGCAAACCTGAGAACTACCCTTACAGAGGTTAGGGTTAGCTTCAGAATGTGGTCAGTTTGGGGAACAGAGAGAGGAATATGAGAGTGTAGGAATACAAAAGGAATTAAACATTTCATGAATGGAATAAAAAAATAATGGCATTTTCCCACAAAGGGTTTGAAGCCCTCTCATATACACATGCAGCATAGGGATGCTTGAAATAGAGGTGGCGTACTGTAAGAGAAATTCTAAACTGTATTATAGAATTAAATTATTGTGTGCATGCGATGATAGCATATGGCAGCATAGCCTAGGAGTTTATGTAAAGAATCATGAGACCCCACATGGGCAGTTGTTGTTCGGTGCCATTGGGTCAGTTGTGACTCATAGAGCCCCAATGTACAACTGAACAAAGCACTGGCTGGTCCTGCACCCTCTTCACAGTGTGCTTCATCTGCTTGAGCCCATTGGTACAGCAAATATGTAAGTCTTTCTTGTGGAGGCCTTCCTCTTTTTCTGCCCCTCTACTTTACTAGGCATGATGTCGTTGCCATGGGCGGTACAATAAACATCACTCACTGACTTTAAGTCGATTCTGACTCACAGCAATGCTACAGGACAGGGTAGAACTGCCCCTGTGATTTTTTTTGAGACTGACTCTTTCTGGTAGTAGAAAGCCCAATCTTTCTCCTATTGATTGGCTTGTGGTTTCAAACTACTGAACCTGTAGTTTGCAGCTTAACATATAACCCATGGGCCATAGGGAAGTGATATTCTAAAACTATTTGTGTGTCACAGAGAATTTATTTGTGTGTGTGTGTGTGGTAATGGAGATGCACTCTACTTTTACATAATGTTGTATAAGTTTGCATAAGTGATGACAAAGAAAAAGTTAGTTATTTGTTTTGTTTCTTTTTAATTATTTCTTCCACATAATTAAGTACTGTGCTTAAAGTAATATGTTTCAGGCTTAAAAGGAAATTTTTTCCTCCCAAATTCAGTCCCTCATTGTACTCAATTGGTAAATTAATAGACTTTTTGGAGTACAAATGGCTAATACAGGTTTAGATAAATACTTAAGGTAGTGCTATGCAATTTGCCTCACCTGTGATATGTAAATAACAGTTTATTATAGAAATGAGAGCTCTGACTTGGCAAAATCAAGCTTTTTCATGTAGTGACAAAGGGGGCAAAGGACAATCTCTTTGATTTAATCTACAATTTGCAAAGTGATGTGTCTGTGGAGGGAGTTCCATGTTGTACACATGTACATGTTTAAAATTGAGATCTGTGAAATATCTTGTTCTTCTTAAAGGAATGTATAAATAACCAAGACTTATGAACAAGTCTCCCAACTCCTCATGTTATTTTCCCCATGTGTAAAATGACTAGGTTTTACAAATGGCAACCTCTAGGCATTCAAGTTTCAATACTTTCTATTCAATAGAAAGGAAGAGAAAACACCATGGAACAACCTTGACAAATTGTTTCGTGTGTTTTAACTATTCCAAGATGATGGATTAAAATGAGCATGCACTTGTGATTTATCTCAGTTATGTATGGTTTGTGCACTCAAATTTAATTACACTGTAAAGAAATTCAATTAAATAGATGAAGAAAATATGCATGTTTGTCAAAAGGGCGTGGGGTGAGGGGAAGTAGGGGCCATGTGCTACCAGAGAAGAGGCCTTTGCTTAAAGGCCATTCTCCTGGACTTGGATAAATAAGTCCCTTGGGAGGGGCCCGCTGAAGTTTGCGCAGTTCTGTATCACAGAGCAGGCGGGCTTCTAGGAAGAACCTTTAAGAGGAAAGCCCTTTAAGTGGATGCCTTCATCTCCTAGAACTGCCACAGTAAAATACTACCAAGTGGGGCGGCTTTACACGTAAGAACTTAATTTTTTTATGGTTCGTGAGACTGGAAGTAAGTGTTTGGGGTTTTGACAGTGTTAATCCTTTCTAAGGACTTTGAAAAGAACTGGCCCATGCTTCTCTCCTAGTTTCTATTAACTAATTGAAATCATTGGCTTCTTTAGCTACTACAGAAGCATATCCCTCGATCATCACACGGCAGTCATTTTCCTACTCTGTGTGTTTGGTATTGTTTGCTCTCTCCTATAAGGTATCAGTAAAAAGGGATTTGAGTAAGAACTAGCCCACACTTACATGATTTCAAAAGCTTAACTGTTGACATCTGTGGGGAAAATCTATTTCCCCAGACATGGTCATATTCACTGGTGAAAAAGTTATAGCTTATGAATATCTTTTTGTGTGAGGGAGCAATTCAATCTTTAATAGTAGAACAGAATTTTTTTTATGTTACTCTCTAACCATTTTGTTATTTGGGTTATTGAGTTATTATTAAGTCTATTAATTATTGATTCTTTCCAAAAACCTTTATGAGACATTTTTTCCAGTTCCTAGAGGTCAGTAATATGTAAATTAAGTCTGGATTTTCACTTCTACTGGGCATAGTGACTCATAATCAATCAGTAAATCAATCGTATTAGGTCTAGCTATATATCATGCATTTACATAGCTCTCCCACTGGTCTGTCATTTTGTCCTGTTGTGGTGGCATTTATGTTGCTATGATGCTATGCCATTAGTATGTCATATGCCATCAGGGTCATCCAACATGAATGCATTTTTCAGAGCAGATTACAATGAAGGAATAGACGGTCCGTTTCAGGTGGATTGGCCAGTGAAAATCCTATGGATTGCACTGAAACATTGTCAGTTACCGAAAAATTTATGAATAGAAGGAGAACATCGTCAGAGATAGTGCCAGAAGATAAGCCCCTCAAGTCGAAGGCACTCAAAATATGACAGAGGAAGAGCTGTCTTCTTAATGTCAAGTTGACCAAAGTGACATGGATGGAGTAAAGTCTGTGGAAGTAAAGCCTTTGGACCTTCATTTCCTGTTGGGATATGACTCAAAATGAGAAGTAACAGCTACAAACATCCATTGGTTACTAAAATATGGAATGTACAGAGTATGAATACAGAGTAGGAAAATTGGAAGTCAACGCAAATGAAGATCGATAACCTAGGCATTAATGGCTAGCCTGAAATGGACTGGTATTGGCCATTTCAAATTAGAAAGTCATAGGGCTTATTATGCTGTGAATGAATAATCAACAATAATGAGATAATATTCATCATAAAAAATATATTTTAATTTGTTCTTCGTCAGTGGATTGATGTTGTTGCTGTTTTGTTGTACAGTGTTGCTTGGTTTTGCTCTGTCTTGTTTTTATGCATGTTGTCT
>NW_022103906.1:2880186-2917529 GCF_000313985.2 Echinops telfairi
AGAAAATGTTTTGAGAATGATGTTCAAATGCGCTTTACACAATTGATGTGTGTATGGATTGTGATAAGAGTTGTATGAGCCCCTAATAAAATGATTTTTAAAAAAAGTATATTTCAAGAACTGTCTTGAAGCACAATATTGTCTGTGACAGGATATTGTCTATCTGCATACAAGGATATCCAGTCAATACAGCTATTACTCAGATTTATGCACCAACCACTAAAGGTAGTTATTCAGAAGTTGAAGAATTCTCCCAATGTTTTCTGCGTGAAATTGATCAAACATGCAATCAAGATGTATTGATAATTACTGTTGATTGGAATGTAAAAATTGGAATAAGATGAAGGAACTACTGTTGGAAAATATGATAAAAATTAAGCTGGAGATTACATGATAGAATTGCAAGACCAATGACTTGTTCATAGAAAATACTTTCTGTCAATAACACAAAAGGTGACTATGCACATGGACTTCTTCGGGGGGAATACACAGATATCAAATGGACTACATCTGTGCAAAGAGATTCTGGAGACACTCAATATCAGCACCTAAAACCAGGGGCTGATTGTGCAGCCTGCCCATGAATCAAGAGGCACTAGTCTGAACAGAACAGGGAATGCTGCTTGGTTTAAAATGAGGAAAGTTGTATGTCAGTACTGTGTATTCTCATCATAGTTATTCAAACTGTATGCTGAGAAAATCATCAGATAGATTGGATTATATAAAGAAGAATGTTTCAGGTTTGAAGGAAGGCTTACTAACAACTAGTGATATGCAAATAACACAACCTTTCTTGCTTAAATTGAAGCACTTGCTGATGAAGATCAAGGATTTCAGCCTTCAGTATGGATTACAACACACTGCAAAGAAGATCAAAATCCTCATAACAATACCAGTATCTGATATCAGATAAATGGAAAATAAGGTAGAGTTGTTAAGGATTTTGTCTTGCTTGGATCCAAAATCAATGTCCACAGAAGCAGCAGTTGAGAGACAATGCGACCTTACACTGGGTAAATCTTTTGGGTAAACCTCTTTAAAGCACTGATAAGCAAGGATCTCTTGTGTGAGAGGACTGACAAATCTAAAACATGTAGGTCAGGTAGAGGGCTAGAGACTCCTGCTAGATCATCTGCTTATGGAAGCCTGGTTGGTACAACAATGGAAAATGTGCTGAATGGGAAGAGAAAGGAAGTGCTGCAAAAATGTATATTCATAGTTTCAAAGCAGACCACTAAAGAAATCATCTTTCAACTGATTGATTTTTAAATTGGCTAGCTAGCACAAAAGGTGACCGCATTATACTGCACTAGATTTTCATATGGAACAATGAATATTTTAGTGCTTGGGAAACCACTGGGACCCAGTTTGACACATAAAGTTAGCCATAGTATCTCCCCTCTTCCCTGGCCACAAGAACTATTTTAGATGATAGAGAATTGGCCAGTGTGGTTTCCTGAGGGTAGAAAAAGTAGGGCATGTACCACTTTATCTTTCCAAATCTGAGATGGCCACACAGAGTATGTAAAACTAAAATTCTGTGGTTTGAAGCCAACACTAATTGGTCAGTTAGTCATTTTGTGGTGGTCTGATGCTACCTGATGCTGGAGGCATGCCACTGGTG
This sequence comes from Echinops telfairi, assembly GCF_000313985.2. Taxonomy (NCBI): domain Eukaryota; kingdom Metazoa; phylum Chordata; class Mammalia; order Afrosoricida; family Tenrecidae; genus Echinops; species Echinops telfairi. The sequence goes on from NW_022103906.1 coordinate 2,881,811, forward strand.
TTTCAAATGCCAGCGGGGTCACTCATGGTGGACAAATTTCAGCAGGGCTTCAAATTTAAGACACAGTAGGAAGAAGGACCTGGTGATATACTTCTGAAGAAAACATTGGCCAGTCAAAAGCTTATGAAGAGCCGCAGAGCACTGTCTGATATACTGCAGGAAAATGAGCTTCTCCAGTTGAGGGCACTCAAAATACAACTGGGAAGAGTTGTCCCATTAATAAATGGTTGTAGCATTTTAAATCTTCACTCATGTATGCCAAGAGAATTATAAGACTACTAGTCTGCTGAATGCAAGAGATCCATATTTGTGTCTATTTTAGAGTAAAATGAAACAATAGATACTATTGAAAACTATTATTCATAGCACATATTAATAGTAAAATTTTGCTGCAGATACATTTAAAATAATTGCAGCAGTACACAGACAAGGAACTTTCAGAAATTCAAACCATGTTTAGAAGATGTCTAATGAGGGACATCATTGTTGATGTCAGATGTACATGGCTGAAAACCGAGAATACCAGAAAGAGGTTTACTTGTGTTTTATTGACTATGCCAAGGCACATATACTGTGTGAATGGTGACAAATTATGGAAAACACTAGGAAGAATGGGAATTTCAGAGCATTTCATTGTGCTTATGCGGAACTTTACATGGTCTAACAGGCAGTCATTTTCATAGTACACGGGGATAATGTATATTTTAAAATTAGGAACTGTGTGTCAGGATTGCATCCCTTCACATATTTTTTCAAACTGTATGCTAAGTGAACATAAGAAGCTGGCCATTTGAAGAATGTGGCATCAGGTTAGAAGGATGACTTGTTTAACAACCTGGGATATAACCTTCCTTTCTGGATGCGATCATAATTTGAAGCACTTACTTTTTGAAGACAACAGCCTTCTATATGTTTTACATCCTTTTTCATTATTTTTTGGGGGCTCATACACTCTTATCACAATCCATACATACTTCAGTTGTATAAAGCACACCCGTACATTCGTTACCCTCATCATTCTCAAAACATCTGCTCTCCATGTAAGCCCCTGGCATCAGCTCCTCATTTTCTTCCTCCCTCCCTGCTCCCCCCTCCCTCATGAACCCTAGATAATTTATAAATTATTATTTTGTCATATCTTACACTGTCTGACGTCTCCCTTCACCCACTTTTCTGCTGTCTGACCCCTAGGGAGGAAGTTATATGTAGATCCTTAGAACTGGTTCCCCCTCTACCCCACCCTCCCTCTACTCTCCCTGTATCGCCACTCTCACCACTGGTCCTGAAGGGGTCATCCATCCTGGATTCCCTGTGTTTCCAGTTCCTATCTGTACCAGTGTACATCTTCTGGTCTAGCCAAATTTTTAAGGTAGAATTGGGATCATGATAGGTGGCAGGGGTGGTGGGTGGTGGTGGGGAGTGGGGTGGTAGAAGGAAGGAAGCTTTTAGGAACTAGAGGAAAGGTGTATTGCTACATTGCCCCCAGACTGGCTCGTCTCCTCTCTGTGACCCTTCCATAAGGGGATGTCCAGGTGGTCTTTGGGCCACCACTCTGTACTCCGCCTCATTCATAATGATATGATTTTTTGTTCTTTGATACCTGATACCTCACCCCTTAGACACCATGTGATCACACAGGCTGGTGTGCTTCTTTCATGTGGGCTTTGTTGCTTCTGAGCTAGATGGCCACTTGTTTACCTTCAAGCCTTTAAGACCCCAGATGCTATATCTTTTGATAGCTGGGCACCATCAGCTTTCTTCACCACATTTGCTTATGCATCCGCTATGTCTTCACCAATCATGTCGGGAAGGTGAGCATCATGGAATGCCAGGTTAATATTCTTGCATCAAAGGAGTGCTTGAGTGGAGGCCCAATGTCCATCTGCTACCTTAATACTAAACCTGTAAGTAGATTACATAGATCTATTTCTCCATCCTCATATAGAAACATATTTACATATGTACATGCCTTTATTTAGATTTCTATAAATGCCCTTTGCCTCCTAGCTCTTTCCTCTATTTCCTTTTACTTTCCTCTTGTCCCATTATCATGCTCAGCCTTCATTTGGGTTTCAGTAATTCCTCTTGGTTACATTACCCTTGATAACACCATACCAGCCTCCCACACCCTCCTCACCACCAATTTGGAACACTTGTTGTTCCCTTGTCCCTGGGTTTGTTAACACCACTTCCTTTCCCCCCACCTCCCCCTCTCCCATGTCCACCCAGAACTGTCAGTCCTGCTGTTTTCTCCTCCAGAGAGAGGAGACGTATTACATCTTAAGATGTAAGATGTATTACATCTTAACACAAAGAAAACACAAATCCTCACAACTTGGTTAATGAGAAATATAACTATAAATGTAGAAAATAATGAAATTGTCAAGAATACCATTTTACATGAATTCACAACTAATACCCATGGACACTGCAGTCACAAAAACAAAAGGCATGTAATATCAGGGCAAATCTGTTGCAAAGATCACTGTAAGATGTCAAAAAGCAACAATAGCACTTTGCGGACTAAGGTATGTCTGACACACGGCATAGAACAGAGAAGACTGAGAAGAGTTGCTGTTCATTGATTTCTGTATTTTTGAAAAGTGGTAAATGTGAGTATGTCAGGGATTACCAGAAGAATGAGGCAATGTGCACTGCAATAAGTACAGCCAGGGTCCTCCTTAGGATGGTGAGATGTCATCTCGTGTAATTTAGCCATGTTACCACGGTAAGAGGGTGGCAGTCCTCTGAGAAGGGTATCATGCTTGAGAGATAAAAGTCATGAAAGAAAAGCAGTACCATCTAAGGAATGGATTGATAGCAGCTGCAACGACGGGCTCCACGTAGCAGGTTATCCGGATTCACTCTCTCTGTCGATGAGGCCTTAGAATTGTTACACGGGATATAACTCAAAAGAGTTCTTTTCCTACAAGGCCACACATGATGGGAGCCATTTGTGGGGAGAGGAGAGTGCCCAACAAGTCATCACAGGTCCGGTAGGCGCAATTGTACAGCGATAATATGTAAAGATTATAGTAAAGTCATAGAGAGCATGAGAGATAGAAATAATGGAGTCAGACACAATTCATGGTAGCATGCTCACCTCAGCCCCACTTGGTGGTCCTCATGGGGGGAACCCAGCCACGAGAGCCAGAGAGAGCCCCCAGGTGTGAGAACTGGAGAGAGCCCCCAGGTGCGAGAGCCGGAGACAGCCTCAACTTTATTGCTAACCAAGGGTTATATCTCATTAGGGGGACATGATTACAGGTAACCACATGTCACAGGAAGGGGCAGTACAATAGGCGTACACATTGTAGGAAGGGGATGTATGATAGGCATAAGCGTAACAGGAAGGGGATGAGCTAGGGGTGTGCCCATAGGAATGGGAAGGTCTAAGAGTATACATATGACAAGATGGGTGGACCCTACATTCATGATGGCAGCCTAACTTTTGTCATCCTTGGGTGGGTTTGACCTCTCTGGTGTCTCCTACAAGGAAACAGACAACTACTATCTTATCAGAAGGGAGTGGGCCCTACTCCTTGTGGGATAAACAGTGGTGTCTGCTTACTCCAGATGGCTACTCCTGATGACCTCCAAGTGTATAATCATTCACAAGCAGCTAAGTTTGGCATATATTTGGGGGAGACAACTTGGGAGAAATCCTTCTGTTTCCCATATGAGATGATGGTATAGGACCGGCAGTATATGTGTTGTCCCATTATACAGTGGGTTTATAGCAGTGCGGACTCACTTAATAGCACCTGACTACACTACCGAGAAAAACAAACAAACAAAAAAACCAAACAAGTCTTTTGGGGTTTGCTTTCAAAAGGCATTTTAACTTTGACAAATACAATTCTAAGCAACATTTGTTATTGGGAATTTAATACTATATTATTAGCCAAAATTAGTTTATATTTTGGTTGGTAAGTATGTTTTTTGAGGTTAAAAATGCTTGGATTAATTCCTACTTTACCACTTACTTGCTGTTCTACATTTCAAATGGTTTTTCATTTTTACTGCATTCACTTCTTTATCTTTAAAATAGGCTAAAAGAGGAATTGCCATAAATTGTTGCAAATATTGAATCAAACAATGGAAGTGAAAGTTAATGGACGTTCTTAACTGTGCATGTTCTTCCCATACTCTGAAATAATTAGCAATTGCAGCGCCATTTTATTTGTCTAATCTTTCTGGTGCTGCTATTATACAAAATACCCCAAGGAAGTGGCTTTCATGAAAAGAAATTCATTTTTCTCTATCACAGTTCAGGAGGTTAGATATCTGAATTCTGGTCATGGTTGTAGATGTTGGTTCTATTAAGGACTAAGTGCTCTGGGAAGCCTTCAGACCTTTTTTAGCAGAATATGACACGATGTGATTTAAGATTTTTAAAGAATCATTTTTTTCTTACCATACAAAGAATAGATTATAGGAGATCGAGAATGAGAGGAGGGAGACCAGTTGGAAGTCTTTGAACTATTCAATGAAAAATATTGAATTACTTGGGCTAGGGTACTGGTGATGGGGGAGAAATAGTCAGATTTTGGGTATATTTAAAATATTTGCTGATTTGGTATGATGGAGTGAATGCAGATTTTAAAGATGAATCAAAGATCTCTTTGACCTAATTGAATGGGAATCATGGTGCCGTTTACTGACCTTGGGTAGCAATGGAAGAGGCAAAGTTGATGGGAATACAATTTGTTTGTTTGGGCCATGTTCATGTCAGAAATCCAGGTGGCAGCAACAACTCAGCAACTGGACTGACAATTTAAAAATCCAGGGGAGAAAAAGAGCTAAAATGAAAATTTTAAGAATCATCAGGACACGGGTGAAGTTAGTACCAGTGGCTCAGTTAAGATTACTTAAGAGATGAATGTAGATGAAGACCAAACCAGGGGACTATGTCCAGAATTAGAGACCAGAGAGAAGACTCAGCAGAGGAGGCTGTAAGGGAGCAGTCAAGGGACAGAAGGAAAACTGGGAAGCCACGTGAAAAACCTTGTTTCAAAAAGGAAGGAAGGGCACCTATTTAAAATGCTGTTCAGATGCGAGGTAAGCTGTGAATGGAGTACAGACTATTAAGTTTTTCAAATGGGAATGTTTTTTGGTGATAATGAAAAAGAGTAGTTACAGTGGAATCCTGGGAAGGACAATCTGAGTTACTTTGTTGAGTAGCTGAACAGAGAGGGTGGTAACTAGAGAGGGCATGGAGTAAGTGATTTGATTTGTGGCATTAAATGTATATTGTTTTAATTTTCATAGAATATAGTGGCCAAAATTTTCACAAGAATCCTGATATTCAAAGCCCCACAAGCAATTTTGAAACACCAAAACTTTCACCTCCTTGTATCTCTATGTAGTGAATGCTCTGAAGCAGTTAAAACATCCCGCATTTAAGAGAGAGAGCTATAAATAGTGATGCTAAATGATCAATAACCTAAGTAATCTCGTCCTTTTCAATGATCTGTAAAACTGAAACTAGAAATTATGTTGGTTCTCATGAATTGCTATGGCTTTTCTAATCTGTTTATAGGAATTCAGATTCTTAATTAGTTTTAACTATGTCAATCAATAGTCACTGAAATTTAGAAGAACAATTTGAGCACTGAAGTTTTGAAAAGAGCCAGTCTGAACTCATTAAGAAACAATTTCTGCTATTTTTAAGCCCAGATAAATGTTCTGTAAAATTAAGTTAAATGGTCCCTTTTATAAAAAGGGAAGTTTGTTGCAACTTTTCTTGATTATCTTCCATTGGAAAGGCTATAATAATTCTGGGGAAAAATGAATGTTGTTATTTTTTCCTCTTGGACTTCCTAATATACATATCTAAATAGCCTTCCCAATGCAGCAATATAGTGTTCAATTTGTTACTTCAGGAATGAAATTATTGGCACCACAGTGAGACAATAGCTTCCAAAGCCAAGCTGTTTTCGGAGATGGTGGTGGTTTTGGAGCTAGCTTTCGTCTCATGGCAGCCTCCTGGGCAGTGCAGTGAAACACTGTCTTGTTTTTCTTATAAGTCATGGCTCATCCCAAGGTATTACAAATTGACCACAGCCAGATTATTAGCAAAGGAGTCCTGGTAACACAATCAGGTAAGCAGTGGACTGCTAACTGCAAGGTCAGCTGTTCAAACCATTCTGTGGGAGAAAGTTCAGGCGATCAGCTCCTGTTTTATAAGGTCAGTCTGAGTCAGAATAGACTTGATGAGAGTGTTTGTGTAGGGATGAGAGTCTTAATATGGAGGAAAACCTCTGTGTTGTTTAATTTGTCAGTGGTGTCAACTTGGTGATCTAGAGGGGTTTTATATATGTGTAGACTTTAAGTGGTAATTCTCTATTCATTTAAGAGGCTGACAAAGGGCCCCCCCCCCCCCCCCCCCCCACATTTATCCTTTTTCTAAAACAGCAGGCAAAATGTTGTTTGGTGTTAGATAATTTGTGCTATGACATTGGGCATAGCTTTTTATTTTGATGGTTTTCTCATATGGTCAGATCAAGGGGTATATTTATTTTATATTATTTTATCTATTATCACACAATTATCACATGGTTTTCATCAGATGGCCTCAGTAGGTTATGCCAAGGCTGTGGGTTAGCACTGGTGATGGGGGTGGCTCAAGTTTGATATGTATAAATATGTGGTAAGTTAGATTTGTAGTTTCAATGTATTAAGGCAAAAAGTGGGGGTGATATAATTGTTAGCTTAGGTTCACCAAGCATTTAAAAGAAATATATCTCATTTAATGATATGATTAATGATACATTTATGTATATCAAACTGAAATAACAATAGTTAATACCTACCATTTTACTGAGCACTGTAATAGGCAATGTGCTAAATGTCAGGGGTATAGAGAGAAACAAACACACCAATACACACACACACAATGGCAAATTAAAAAGTTCTTCTTAATGGTTATCAGGTTTTGATTCATAGCAGCTTTTGATTCATAGTGTACAACAGAAAGAAACATTATTATATTTGAGCCCATTCGTTGTTGCAGTCACTGTGTCAATCCATCACCTTAAGAATTTCCCTTTCTTGCGGACCCTCCACTTACAAAGAATGCTGTCCCTTTGTGAACATTGGTCTCTCTCGATGTGTCCCAAGTCCAGGAGATTACGTCTCAGCAGCCATGCTTGTAAGGAACACTAGCTGGCCTTCCTCAGTCTGTGGGACCTTCTTTACCGACACCGTAATTCAAATGCATTCAATTTTCTCCAGTCCTCTTTATGCACCATCCAATTTCCACATGCATTCACGGCAGTGAAAAACACCATGGCTTTGCTCAGCTGTACTTCAGTCATTAAAATGACTCCTGTACACATTAACATATTAAAGAGATCTTTTGCATTTTGCATAAAAATTTGATTTTTTTTAACAAATCATTTTTGGGGCCTCTTACATATATTATAACAAACCATATGGCCATTCTCTCAAGCAGACATTACAATTAATGGCATCAATAATTTCTAAATATTATCTTTCTACTTGAGCCCTTTCACACTAGCTCCTCCTTCCCCCCCTCCTTTCTCCACCCTGCCACCTCCTTGAACTCTTAATATATTATGTATTGTTATTATTATTTATACATATCTTACACTGCCCATTGTATCCCATCATCTACTATCCTGGTATTCTTCCCCTGAGAGGGTTTATTTTGCCATCATTGCTATCCATTCTGAGTGGTGTATTTAAAACAAACAAACAAACATCTTTTCTGTGTAAGAAAGACACTGTTAGTAAGTTGGAGTTAAAGCATACTTCCCTCAAGGGCAATAGTTAGCTTGCTTGCCTGTGAACTGAAAAGACGAAGGCTCATACCAGTCCACAGAGAGCCACCTCCGAAGCAAGACCTGGCAATGTACTTCTGAAAATGTCCTTATTGAAAGCCCTGTGGAGCACTGTGCTGCACCGACACACATGGGGTTGCCAACTTGGTGGCAACTGCATTAAATATATGGATATAGATAAGAGTTTAGTGAACTGTTTGGAGTAGCAATTGATCAGAGTAATTGGAGCGATTATTATCCCGTGGATGCTAGGAAAGATTTGATATGTTTTTGTACATACTTCATGAATTGTATAGTCTTGAAGTGAAGAAAAGAGAGTTTTTATAGTTTGCATGGAAAATATAGTCTGGGTATTGCTGTGTGGTTTGTTTTTTTTTAATACAATATAGTAATGAGTTGGAGCCTTTAATTTGGTCTATTGAGATAATCTTGGTCTTTCCTTTTGCTGATTTCAGTATTTAATGTTAATGTTACATTTTTTATTACCCAATATGATTTGAAAAATTCACTCTTTAAATAAAGTGTCTATATGATTTTTTTCTTTTGAATGAGACTATATAGATGGTTTTTAAACCTGAGGTTTATTTTGCAATGAACCTTGCAAAAGCTTTGGCCAGTGAAATGGCCTCAAGTTTTATGTAGGTAGAGATAATAAATTGCTCTCTTCTTTCTTCATGTTTACTGAACACAGCCCAAGTCACTCAGTATGCAGCAGAGCTCCCGTATGCATGCTGGCATCCAATCTGAAAACCTTTACCTTCACCAGCTTTGAGTGCACAGCCGACTGGGGCGATATCAGCAGTACTGTTTCTGTAAACTATATGGCAAAACATTTAAAATTCAACTGGGATGCTTGAATTTTACTTAAAATATAAACACTTGAACTCATTCTTAATTCCTTATTGCATAGCTGTTTATCAGAAAGTGACTCTGAATTAAACCAAAACTTGCTTAAATTTAGTTAAAGCTGTATATCCAGTGTTTGTGTTTTTCCGAGTTTACTGGATACATGTCTTGAATAAGGAGGTAAAGACTATTAAATGCTTAAAGGTTTAATGAGAAAACTATTCAAGTGTCTAGTAGAAATACATTCATTCAATATTGGTTTCCTTTTATTTTCAAATTTCTTTCTTTAGGGCTTTTCAGCACTATTGCCTCAAATAGTTGTAAAAAGCAATTGCAAAAAATTGCCCTTTTGTTTTATGCTCATTAATTTTATTTAGTTTTTAAAATCATTTTATTAGGGGCTCTTATAACATTCCATACATCAATTGTACCAAATATACTTTTACATATGCTTCCATTATCATTTTCTAGACATTTACTTTCTACTTAGCCTTTGGTATTAGCTCCTTTTTTTCCCCTCCCTCCCCAGCTCCCACTCTCATGACTCCTTGATAAATTACATATTATTATGATTTTCATATCTTACACTCACTACTGTCTCCCTTCACCCATGTTTCTGTTGTTTGTCCCCCTCGGGGAGGGGTATGTGTTGATCATGGTAATCAGTTCCCCTTCTTCCACTCCTCCCCCACCTTCTCTCTACCCTCCTGGTATCACTACTCCCATTTCTGTTCATGAGGGGATGCTCTGGTCTAGCCAGAACTGAAAAGCAGGCGTGGGGTCATGATAGTGGGGGTAAGGAAGCCTCAAAGAACCAGTGGAATACTGTGTTTGTTATCGTGCTGTACTGTGCCCTGGTTGACTCTTCCCTTCCTTATGTCCCTTTTGTGAGGGGATGTCCTATTGTCTACAGATGGGTTTACAGTTTCTGCTCCAATCCCCTCATTCTCAACAACATGTTTTTTGTTGTTATTTGTTTGTTAGTTTGGGGGTCTTCTGGTGCCTATTATCAGATTCTGTCAATACCTCATGAACACACAGTCTGGTATGTTTCTTCTATGTGTGCTTATTGTGTCTCTGCTAGAAGGCCGTTTGTTTAACTTCAAGCCTTTAAGACCCCAGACACTCTATCTTTTGATAGCTGGGCACCATAAGCTTTCTTCACCACATTTGCTTATGCACCCATTTTGTATTCAGTGATTGTGCTGGGATGGTGAGCATCACAGAATGAATGCCAGGTTGTTAGAACAAAGTGATCTTGTGTTGAGGGAGGACTTGAGCAGAGGTCAATGTCCGTCCACTTCCTCAATGTATTGCCATATAAATCTATGTATCTATGCCATTACCTCTATTTTTATGAATTAATATATTTGCATAAGTGCACATCTATGTTTATACCTCTATCCATAGCTTTTCTTCCTAGATCTTTCCTATTTCCTTTTGCCTTCCACCAGCCCCACATCACCCTTGCCCTTCTTTTGCCTCTTACTAATTCCTCTCAGCTAGGTTGCTGTTACACCAACACTCCCTGGATCTCTACATCCTCCATGTTGTTGCTTTCAATTTCCTAGTTGCTCCCCTGTCTATGGCATTGGTTGCTCACTGCTCATTTCCTCCACCTCATCCTCCCCACAAATCCCTGTGGAACCATCAGCCCCATTGTTTTCTCCTTGGTCTTGCTGGTTAATTTTAATTTAATGTAATTAATACATAAAATACAGTTGATGGCAGTCCCTCCACTGCCATTGAGTCAATTCCGATTCATCACAACCCTACAGGACAGGGTAGGACTGCCCTCAGTGAGTTTCTGCAACTGTGGATTTTTACAGAGGCAGACTGCCCAAGCTTTCTCTTATGGAGCAACTGGTGCTTTCAAACTGGTGATCGTTTGATTAGCTGCTCAACTCTTAACTTATGCCCCATGAGGGCTCCTACATTAATAAATATTCATATACTATAAAAGGAAGGTAGGTATGCAATACATATGAATATCTGCAGTCTTCTGCTCCACCTTCACACCACAATGCCTGCTACCCAAAGGCCACTATTTCCATATTTAGTTCTCTTAACAATTTTACTCCTTGATAAGTTATTTTTCTTACCTTATCCATGTTAGTCTTAATTTTAGTTTCTTATTATGGTTTATGAGGACTCAGTTCTCCAACCCTATTTCTATTTCTGCTTCCCATATGCTCTACATGGTTATATCCTCATTTCTTTAGAAGTCAGTAGTTAATACTTATATTAAATTTGCATGATTATGTTTCTCTTTGTAACAACTTTCATGAAATGTTAATTACTTATCTTTGCCCTGTGTTCAAACACAATTGATTTAAGTTCCCTCTTCACCATCCTCCTGAGATTCTCTGCCTCTTTCTGTTCAACAGGTTCTGGAGTCTCAGCTTTATTTCTAGGATGCCCCACCCCCACCCCACCTCCCACCCCCGCCCCCGGCACAACCTTGATTTTCTTCTCAGTTGTGGGGGAGCCCATCTTCTAGCTTCGTGTTAAAATTATGTGGAGCCATTGTAGAAAGGCATTGCTTTTTCTCCTAACATGTCTCAAATGTCTTCTCTCATTGATCACTTAAGTTGGGAGTTAGTTTTCCCCACTCAGAATTTCCAAAGCACTGTTTTTTACCTTTTCTTTAAAAAAAAATGTTTTAAATCATTTTATTAGGGGCTCATACAACTCTTATCATAATCCATACATACATCAATTGTGTAAAGCACATATGTACATTCATTGCCCTAATCATTCTCAAAACATTTGATCTCCATGTAAGCCCTTGGCATCAGCTCCTTATTTTCCCCCCTCCCTTACCGCTTCCCCTCCTGTTTCTTTATGGTCTGGCTCTCCATATCTGTGAAGTGCATTTATGGATTCACAGATTTTGAATACATTTGGAACATTCATTTTAGTTTCATTCTTCACACTACCGTGTTAGTTTGTCATATTCATGGTGCCTGGTACTTAAGGGCCTATTGTATCTGATGTTCATTTCGTTTAGGTATATGGATTTATGTTAGCTTGTTTGACAGTCCCTTGCTTTTGATTTCCATGACTCTTTTTATTCTGGACATCTCATCGACAAGGTATGACACATCTGTGCTATTTTGTCTTTTTCGCAACTCTTTTTTTTCCACCTTACTTTCTGAAATTTATGTTTTCAATTCTGAATTTTTTTGAGGTCTGCTATTTTTCATTTTTCCAAGTCATTTTTGCCACATACATTTTTCTTTCATATGATTAGAATCCTATCCTCAAATCATAGGTAAAATATTTTATATTTCTGAAATATCATTATTATTGTAAATTCTTTTTTGTTTTTGTAATGTTTTTTTCCTTCCATTTAATTTTTTTCTGTTTGTTTTAGTTTCTCTTAAGTTAGAGGATTTCTTTAGATTTATGATGATTATGGCTCTAGGTATTTTTATGTATGAAACATGAAAAAAAGCGTGAAAGTATTACTGTGATTGGTGGAATTTATCACAGAGAATCTAGTAACAAGCCCAAATTTCAAATAGGAAGCCATCCATATATTAGTTGGAGCAAAGTTTTCTTGTTATTTCATATTTGCCATTAAAAAGGGAAGCTTTTTTGAAAAAATTTAATCGTCTGCTTGGGTTGGATGAGGGGTGAAATACAGGAAAGTTGAGCTTAGCCATCTACAGAAAGATGTGGAAAGGTTTGGACAGCAGTAGTACTATTTACTGTTCCAATTTAAATTTTTAAAATTTGTTTACTGTGTTTATTATTGAGCCTGGCCATGCTGCCTGGTAAACCTTGGGCTGCTAGCAGCAAGGGCAGTGGTTCAAACCCAGCAGCCATGCCTCAGGAGCAAGATAAGGTTCTCTGCTCCCATAACATTTTACAGTCTTGGATTCCCAGTGTCATTAGGAGTCAGAATCTATTTTATGGTAGTAGAACGTTTTGCTCTGAGGGCTCACTCCCAAATCCAGTTCTGTATCTGCCTTCTTTAGGTCACTGACTCTCTGACTCATTTTCTATAGAGGCTCTAACTTTAGTTTCATGGCGGTGATTTGAGGAATATTCTTCAGGGATGCTGGAACAGAATTGGATTTGTAGCACTTTTGTATGTAAGTGTTCAGCCAGTTGTCTCATTCTTATGCCCAAACGTTTCCATCTTGATGCCAACGAGCCTATAATCATCAATTCTCATTCTCTTTGGAGCATCCGATGGGTGCTTGATTTCTGTGTACCTTTAAATAAGACTTCTTCCTGCTTACTGTCTTCCATAAATGAGGTTACATATTTTCTGATATTATATATTATTCAGTTTTCTCTGTGGTTGTGAGTTTTAACCTTAGCCATTCTTCTACTTTAAAATCATGCATTGAATCAAGCTTTAAATGAATTATTCAATTAAATATAATTCTGTACTTACTCTAGGTATAATCCTTTGTGTTATTAGTTCTCTGAATATGTTTCATAGTCAAGTATCATCAGTATTGCTTGGAAAATTATTAAACATGTCAACTCTTGGCCTCACAGCAGAGCCAGTCATTCAGGAACACCAGGGCAGTGCTCTAGCTGCTCGTGTTTCAGCACGCCTTCCACGGGGTTCTGATACATGCTACAGTGTGAGAGCATTTTACCCCTTTGCGATGTATGAGCATAAGTAAGGAAATAATGCTATTCGGGTTTCAGTTCATACAAGCACTGATTTATTTCAAAGAAAAAGAGTTTTCTGTGAATAGTGGATCACAGCAGAAAACTTGTTTTAGTCTTATTTGGGTTCCTTAAGGAAACTCACTGCCTTCAGGTCAATGTTGACGCATAGTGACCCTATAAGACAGGCTAGAAACAGGAGCTTTTGAAGCTATCTGCCGAACAATGTAAACTAAAAGAGAGGTCAGCTAAGAAAGTGATGAGGATTGTTTTTTGAGTTTCCAAAAGGAAGATCCGGATGGATTTCTCAAATGACTTGTGGGGCTTTTGTGGAAGAAGTTCTGAGAAAGTTGAAAATTGCATTTGTGAGGAAAAGGCTAAGATATATATATATTTGGCCTTCTTTGCAACAACGTACCTGCCTATTCTCCAAGAATAGAATTGGCTATTTTTTGAAAATTTCATCGAAAAAAATTTACCCTTTCCAGCCTTAGATGTGTTTGTTTTGCAAACTTGAATATGATTTAAGATAATTAAGAATGATAAAAGTACCATTTTGATATAGCATAAGTTGAAAAGTGCAGAATGCTTTTGGGGAAAAATTAGAGATGGAAATACCACCTTTAGAAGTGTTTAGGCCTACCAGAAACAAAATAATTCACATTTGATATTTTTGTCTAATAAAGGTTTCTATGATTTTTCAGCAATACTTTTTACTTACCCTGTACTCTCTGTGCTACTTCCAGTTCAGGGCTAAGTTAGTGAGAAAGAATTCACTGACACTGTACAGAATTTGACTCTCTCTCAGAGGCTCAGCATGTTCAATTGCTTAGTATTGTTTTATACATTTAACAACATACATTAGGTAAATGAACCACAGAAAATAAAATTGGGTGGAACTTGCAGTTAATTATAATATATTCAACTTTATATTTTGTTTCCTGTAATGTCAAGTAGGATTATGAAAAAGGAATTAAGAAGGAATCTACTTTCAAAGTCAAAAGGATTAGGTAAAGAAAAGAGAAGGTATATATATATTTACATATATACATATGTAAATATGCAAAACTAGAACAAAGAACACTTGCATTCCAGGTGATGTTCAGTTCTCAAGTATCACATCTATGGGCACACAAGGTTTATCTTTCTTTAAAATGGTGTTCCTTTTCATCACATTGTCATTAGTGTTCCCCCAGTGAATAATTACCAATAATTAGTGTTTTATTTTTCTCCTTGCTAGTAATAGTCTGACGATAGGGACACACTTTAATTCCCTGTAAATATGCATTTCCCTGTCAAAAAGTTTCCTTGTATTTAGCATCCATTAATGATTCTTGCTTGATTGCATATTTACTATGATGGCTATAGCAAGCCATCATTTCCACTCTCTCCACATTTACTATTCAGCCATCAGATTTCTGCTCTAAGTAGAATAATCAATTAATTAGTTAGAGTGTTGTCAGTATGGGCTTACAAATTCTAATTTTTAATCTGGTTTATAATTCATTAGCGTTCTAAAATTTTTTTGCATTCAAATTACCCCAGATTTGGTGAGTATAAAACCTTCCAACTATTTTGAATTCTATTATTTTTAGTTTTTACTTACTTGGTGCAATAACATGATGTTTTCAGCTCATCTTATGTAGGCCTCACTCCAGTTCCTATTTATCTGAGGGACCCCTAGTCCTTCTAGTGGGGAATGATTAGAGAGGGGAAATTTTGACTGTCAAAACAAACAAACAAACAAACAAACAAACACCTGTATATTCATACAGACATGTATGAAAACAGACATTTATGTACATATTTTAGAGACCATGTATTTACACCAATTCTTTTAATTCCAATGTGCTCTTAATTTTAGAGTAGCTAAGGCAAATTGAAGAAATGATGAAGTCAAAGAGCTAACCAGAAAATTTGAAAGGGCAGTTTGAGAAGACAAAAAGAAGTATAATGAAATATGAACAGCCCTAGAGTTAAAAAACCAAAAGGGAAGAAACACTTAGTATGTTTTAAACTGAAAGAACTCAAGAAAAAAATTCAAGATTTATTGAAAGATTCTAAGGGCAAACTATTGAATGTTGCAGAAAGCATCAAAAGAAGATGGAAAGAACAGTCAACTACTTGACACTCTCAAGTTCAGGAGGCAACATGAACAAGAACCAATGGAAGTCAAGGAAGAAGTCCAGTCTGCACTGAAAGTATTAGCCAGAAACACGGCTCTAGGAATTGTCAGAACACCAACTGAAATACTTCAACAAGCTGAAGAAGTATTAGATGTACTCCCTTGTTTATGTCAGGAAATATGGAAGACAGCCCCTTGGGGCCAATTATTGGAAGAGATCCATTTGTACCCATTCCAAAGAAAGGTAACCTAAAAAAATGTTCAAATTATTGAACATTATCATTGATGCCACATGCAAGTAAAATTTTGCTGAAGATCATCTAACAAGAGCTGCAGAAGTATATTGACAGGGAGTTGCCAGAAGTACAGGTCTGTCAGAAGAGAATATGGAAAAAGCAATATCGTTGCTGGTGTCAGATGGATCTTGGTTGAAAGCAGAGAATACCAGAAAGACATTTACTTGTGCTGTATTGACTATACAATGGCATTTAACTGTGTGGATCATAACAAACTATGGAAAACCTTGAGAAGAACGGGAGTTCCGGAACACAGCATTGTGCTTATGCAGAACTCACATACAAATCAAGAGGCAGTTGTGCAAACAGAACAAGGTCATGCTTCATGGTCTCAAAACAGGAAAGGTGTTTTTCAGGGTTGTTTCACTGACCTTACTTATTCAATATGTATGCTGAGTACTAATCAGAGAAACTGAATTATATGAAGGAGAATATGGCATCATATTCTTATAAGTATTATAATTGCCTGAAATATGCAGATGACAGACTTTGCTTCCTTAAAATGAGGAGCTCATGCAGCACTTGCTCATGAAGATCAATGATTACAGCCTTCATTATGGATTAGAACTCTATGTAAAGTAAAAAAAAAAAATCCTTATACCTGGAACCAAATGTAACATGATGGTAAACAGAGAAAAAAATTGAAGTTTTTAAGGATGTTATCTTGCTTGAATCTACAATGCATGTTTATGGAAGCAGCAGTCACGAGCTCTAACTACACATTGCATTGGGTAAATCTGTTACACAAGAACTCTTTAAAAAGTTGAAAAGCAAGGTTGTTACTTTGAGAACTGAGGTATGCCCGGTGAAAGCCATTGCACTCGCCATTGCCTCATATGCATGTGAAATGGGACACTGAGTAAGAATGGAGAAGAACTGATGCATTTGAATTGTGGTGCTGGGGAAGAGTACTGAAAGTACCATGTCCTGCTAACTTACTGCCAGGTACTCCTTAGAGGTAAGGATGGCGAGACTCCTCTTACATACTCAGGAGAGACCAGTCCCTGGAGAAAGACATCATGCTCAGTAATTAGAGGAGCAGTGGAAGAGAGAAAGTCTTGGAATGAGATGGATTGACATAGTAGCTGCAACTATGGGCTCAAATATAAGAACAATTGTGAGGATGGTACAGGGCCAGGCATGGCAGTATTTTGTTCTGTTGTGCTTAAGGGCATTATGTCTAAGAACTGACTTAATGGCACTTAACAACAACAGCATTCATTCACACCAAATTCTTCCAATTCCAGTACACACCACAGGCTCCAATCATGCATTTTCAGTTATTCCTTATTCCTTCTACCACCCTGAGAACTTTAGCACCCTCCATTGCAGTTAGACATTTGCTCAGCCCTATCATACATTAAGATAGTGTAGGGATTGGGCTGTTAACCAAATGTTAACCAAACCCATCAGCTAAGTCACAGAAGAAAGATGGGATGAAATAGCATCTGGAGCCTTAAACACTTGTTTCCGAACAAGCAGCCATAGCCATCTAGCTGAGTTGTCAACTAAGTCCACATGGAATATATCCAATATCAGTGGATATATTCCACTGAAATAGTCCAATATCAGTGACTAAAGGATTGCAATTCATATAATACGAAGCCAAAGGAGGAAATAGTATCAGAGCCCAAATTGTGAGATTCTGGTTTGCAGAAGGCAATTGAAGATAGTAGTAGGAGACCAAGATACCTTTGTGAGATCTGTACAGGAAATAAACCTCCAGTGATTTCCCTCTATACATAATACACTGGTTAAAAGACAGTACACTGAGAGATGACTTTAAGAGATCAAAATGATAAACCTGACTTGAACATTGAACAGTTAAAACCTGATCCCTCCCATACAGGTCAGGGCTTGATCTGGTTTCCAACATTTTGTGTTTTTAATTTTTTTATATTGGGATTTAGCTCTACTGTATTTTGCCATGGGCGATAGCCCTTTTGCATTTTTGCTATGTTTTTCTGATTTTTGGTACATGAAACCCAGGATTGATGAAGCTGTAGAGACAGCAGGTAGAATAAGGGTTCCTAGCAGGTACAGTGGGGAAAGGTTGGGGGTAAAGGGGAGATGACATCAGGGAGTATAAGAATAAAGAGAATGTTTTTAAACTGGTTGTGGTATCAATTGTACAATACTGCTTGATGCGATTGAACTATGGAATGATGTAATATCTGTATTACCTCCATATAAAAAAGGTTTTGGAAAGAAAGAAGGAAGAAATGATGGGATTGCTTGCTTCCATGGAGCAGGCTCAGAGACCTTGTGGTGCAGTTTGACTCGACTCTCTAGAGTCACTGTGCATTGAAATAAACTCAGTGGCAGCGATTTTTTTTTTAATGCTACACTAAGGAGACTTCATGACACAGTGATTAAGCTCTCAGCTACTAACTGAAAGACTGGAAGTTCGAACTCACCAGTTACTCCATAGGAGAAAGTCATCGCAGTGGAAACCATACAGGATGCCTCATCTCTGGCCTATGCATTGCTATCAGTCAGAATCAATTTGATGGCAAATAAAAAAAAATATGTCTAAAATAGTTTCAGAAATTCTTGGCTCAAATCACTATAGTAAACAAATTAACTGAAAAGACTTCAGGAGGTGTTTGAAATTAACAAAGTTTTAAAAACTGAATATCAAGTGAAAAACTTATGTATGAATATTCTGACCAGAGTTAAGTCTATTTCTAAAACTGAACTTGTCGCTAGGGGAGGTCCAGAAACAATCTCATAAAATCCACTTGGGCTAGGGTTATAGATTAATGTGCCACTGAAGGGAGTTTTGAAATGGAGCAAAAGCTGTGAAGACTAAGGTGACCAGACGTCCCGCTTTTGGCGGGACAGTCCTGATTTTTGGCATTTTAAAAAAGTCCCGATTTTTTTGAAAGAATGCATGACAAGCTAGGGAATGGTCTATTTGGTCCATATAGACCAAATTTTTAATCAAGACCCCCGCCCCTGGTCAATGGTATCCCGCTTTAAATCTGGTCACCTTAGTGAAGACGGTTTCTTAGTTTTTCTAATTTTCTAGATTCCCTGATTCTATTTTGTCCCGTGTAGCTGGATGACAAATTCCCCTGCTCTGGCGAAAGATTTGACATTAATTTCCTGGAGTCGTGGGCCTGAAGGGCTCTATTAGGAGGACACATTCACATAAATATATATATAGTAAATGTCAAATACCAAGGATCATCAAAGTTTGACAAAATGAGGCCATTTGAAAAGGAAGTAAATAAGTAAACAGAAAAAAGAAATGATCTGTAAACAGAGCCAATGCAAAACCATAAGAAAAATAAATAGCACTTGATAGCCTCAGAGAGATAAGAGCAGATCCTGAATCTGTAAGGCAAGAATATTGCTGGGTACTGTCAAGTTGATTTTTCACCATCGTGACACAGTGTGAGAAAGTACAACTGTCCCATAAGTTCTCCTAGCTGTACTCCTTAGGGCAGCAGCTTGCCAGGTGCTATTTCCTATGGAAGTGCTGATAGTGGTATCAATTGGACAGTTAATACCACAATCAGTTTCAAAACATTCTCTTACTTCTTAAATTCCTTGATGCCATCTCCCCTTTATCTCCTCACCTTCTGCTACTGTACCTGCCAGGAATCTTTATTATACTTGCTATCTTTATAGGTGCATTGTGTTAGTCTGGGTACATTAGACAAACAAATCCACAGAAACTCATATGTATAAGAGAGAGTTCTATATAAAGGGTAAGTGCACATCAAGAAAATATCGTAACCCAGTGCTGTCCAAGTCCACAAGTCTAACATTAGCCCATATGTCCGACACCAATCCATAAAGTCCTCCTCCATCTCACAAAACACACGCAGTGATGCCAACTGCAGGAGGAAAGCCGAATCAGTGAATGTGTAAGCATCTCAGTGCTGGCAGGGGTCACCACACAGCTGCTCCAGCATCCAGGGATGCATTGGGGTAGGTCCATGCAGCTTCTCCTCAGCGATGTCTTGCAGGAATTGAGCCTTGCCAGCTGAAGCATGGAACTGGCTAACGCAGCTGCACCCTCTGGTCCGACTGTCAGAAAGCAAGACACCTGAGAAGTAGAAAGGTGAGGCTCACTGAGCCATTTATTTCTCTGCCCTTCAATTAACCCTACATGTGTTTATCAGCCAGGTTGACACAATAAACTTTATCTCATGCATTGATCTTGGGTTTCATATACCAAAAAACTTTTCCATTAGCAACTTCATGCTTATTTGGAAGTCCTTATGTTAGCCAGTAATGTACCATAAATAAAGGAACATTCATAGGTAAGCAAATTCTTATAAAGTTAATGATAGTATTACATGAGTTAAAAAATTAGAAGGATTATAAAATCTAAATTTGAAAAAAATTTCTATAAACTAGAACAAAAAGCAGTGGAAAATAAAGATATTAAAGTTAAAAAATTAGGTTCAGTAGGTCCAATATCTGAATAAGACAAATGCCAGTAATAGGGACTGAAATATTTAGAATAAAAGGATGAGATTTTTTATTATCATTGCTTTATATATGTATATGTGTATGTGTACATGTATGTATATGTGTGAACATATGTGTGTGCCTATGTATGTATGTAAGGAGTGCTGTTATCTCTTGTTCCATACCTTCTTCTGAATCCAGCTTGAATGTCCAGCAGTTTCCTGTCACTATACTGCTGCAAACATTTTAAATTATTTTCAGTAAACTTTTACTTGCATATAGTAATGATATTGCCCCATGAAGTTGTTGTGTGCTATTGAGTTGGTTCCAATGCAAGGCATTATTTACAATCAAACAAAGCATCATCTGACCCTGTGCCATCCTCACATTAGTTGTTATGCTTGAGCCCATTGTTATTACCACAGTGTCAATCCATCTTATTAAGAGTCTTCACCGTTTTTGCTGACCCTCTATTTTACCAAGTATAATGTCCGTTTCCATGGAATTGCCTCTCATTGTAACAAGTCCAAGTACATGAGACAAGATGCACCACTCTAAAGAGATTTCTGCTGCCCTTCTTCCAAGATAGCTTTGTTTGCTTTTTGGTAGTCCACCGTATATTCAGTGTTCTCTATCAACTCCATAATTCAAAGGCATTAATTCTTCTGCAATGTCCTTTTTCATTGAAAAAATGTCACATGCATACAAGGCAGTTGGAAGTTTTCTTTTATAAGGTGCACCTTAGTTTTCAAAGTAAAATAATGAATTGCTCTTCAAAGATTTTAAAGATGTTTCATGTAGAGGTTCCTCCAATGCCAGGAGTCCTTTGATTTCTTCGCTGTTGTCTTCATTACTGCTGTGAAGCCGTTACTTCCATTGTTCAGAAAAGGTACGAGGGTTCAGAGACAGCATTTTGCACAAGAGTTGCAGCTAAGTTTGGAGTGAGTTCTGTAGGATCCCAGTGTCCATGCTCCTGCATTCTACTGTATGCAATTTCCAGTTCTGGGCATGGGGTAGGGAAGAAGCTTGACTAGAGTGAAAGGACCCTCTTGTCTACTACTGGAATGTTTAACTCTAAGATTCTGCAGTAAGATCAACTTATTTGATCAAATGAAGCCCTGGTGAGCCAGGAGTAGTGCACACATTTAGAAATAATATTCAGGTAATAAGATGTAGACTGGATGAGAAGAATGATAGACTAGCAGAGGCTTTTACACTAACACCGAAAAATATTAATGAAATTTCCAATCACCAACTGAAAGTTGTCTCCTCACTTTGAATTGTCTAGTTCTATTCTGGTTCATCTCCTAGAGCTCTTATCTAGCTCACCTTATATACTCTTCATGCATAGATGATACATGACACATAGTAGATATACATCATGAAATTCTTGTTGAATTTGTGAATGAAGACATGTAATGCAATAGTCATGATCCTATCACAGAGGTAATTTGTGTTAGTCTGGGTACTTTAGAGAAACAAATCCACAGAAATTCATGTATAAGAGAGAGTTTTATATAAAGGTTAAGGGCTCATCAAGAAAACATCCCAACCCAGTGCTGTCCAAGCCCACAAGTCCAACATTAACCCATTAAACCAGATGTCCAACACCAATCCACAAAGTCCTCCTCCATCTCACAAAACAGACGCAGTGATACCAACTGCAGGAGGAAAGGTGAGTCAGTGAGTGTGTAAGCATCTCAGCTCTGGCAGGAGTCTCCACATGGCTGCTCCAGCACTCAGGGCTGCATCAGTGTAGGTCCATGTGGCTTCTCCTCAGGGATGTCTTGCAGGAAGCGAGCATTGCCAGCTAAAGTAGGGAACTGGCTAAGGCAGCTACACCCTGGTCCGACCATCAGAAAGCAAGAGACCCAAGAACTAGAAAGGCGAGGCTCACTGAGCCATTTATCTCTCTGCCATTCAATTAACCCCACATGTGTATATCAGCCAGGTTGACACAATAAACCTAGTACCTCACAATTGTGGAGGGACGAATTTGAGTTTACTGGAATTTTCTCATCTGCAAATCACAAGTAAACTCATGCAGTTTATAGGTTTTACTACAAGTTAGATTATGTCTACTATGTACATAAAACTGAGTTATATGCACTCCAAGCCTGACCTGAGCAAGGAGGAGTGTTGGTGGGGGCATGGAGCAGAAGCAAACAAGTAGATTAATATATAAGAAACTAGAGTTTAATGTATAGCAGTTGAATATAGTGGCATAATGCTAATTCAACCAATGTAAATAGAAAGTCTTTATAGAGAATATATTTGAACTATATTTTATAGAAACATCAGGCATGCATATTACTATAATCATTGTGATTTTTGCCCCTAGCCATTGTATGTTCTTTAATGTAGTTCTATTCCTTGGTTTCTTGAAATAGTAAAAAATTGGTTCAGAGAAAGAATTATAAAACCCACAGAGGTAGTTCTACTTGGTCCCATAGGGTCACCTAAAAGGTGACCTATAGGCCCACCAATAGGAGCCTATGAGCAGAAACCAACTGAGTGGCAGTGAAAGCAGTATACAGTGTGTGTGCGTGTATCGTATATACTGGAGGATAAGCCAACCCAAGTATCAGCCAAGGCACCTAATTTTACCACAAAAAAACTGCATTAACAATGTGCTGAAAAACTCAGCTTATACACATGTTTATAGGTATATAATTTTACTCCAAAACATTTTTCAACAGCTTTATTGGCACATAATTTACATATCATACAACTGAATAGTTCAATCATTCAATCACATCAAGGAGAATTGTGTAATCAGCACCACATCTATCTTAGAGCCTCCCCCACCCGGGGTTTAATCACTTTTAAACTGTGAGTTGTGCAATCATCAGTTCTAGTGCTCTCTCCTCTCCCTTGTCTTCATTATTTACTGGCGAAATATAGCTATTGTTAAAATAATATATTTACTTCTTTTACACTATTCCTTATGAATTTATTTCATTTTGTGGATAAGAAAATGGGACTCATAGAATTTAACAGTAAAATTAAGCCTGACCTCCTGACCCCCTGACTTTAATTGACTATACTGCTAAAGTATACCATATCATAAACTATTTGTCAACTCAATGTGTACTTCACACTAATAAATGACCCATATTCTCTACTCCAGTCTTCTCTTTTCCCTGGCTGTGAGAAAGTGGTAGAGAGAGCCAGAGGGCAGAAGAACTAACCTAATGTTGAAGATAGTATGAGGAGACCGGCGGGGAGAGTGGGCAGGATAGCATCTATGGGAACACAGTTCTCCAGTATATGAGAGAATAGGGTAGGGTCATGAGGCAGCGGAGGGAATACACTGTCTATATGCCTGGACCACTAGCTTTCTGGGTCTTGTTTCTTCATCTGGAAAATAAGGAAAACATTCACCATTTGCATAGCCAATACGGTAGTCTCTACCCACATGTAGTTATTGAACACTTGAGTTACCAGTCTGGTAAAGGCTTACATTTTACTATTTAATTAATGTATGCACTTTAAATTTATGCTGATGTAAATTTGTGTGGCTAGTGATTATACTGGATAAGTAGGATTGGTCTGAGAGTGATGAAACACCAATCTTGTTTTATTATAAAGATAAAATAAGGTAAATTACATCTATGCGCAGATAGCACTAGGTAAGTATTAGTCTTTGTGATGGAACAATATTTGAAATCTGTGTTTTTAGGAATTTTCTGTGCAAAAATCTGAGTAATAACACAGAAGACACAAGCAGAACTGAGTTCTCAAATTGTGTGGTTCTGGGGTTTAGTTGTGATGACTTGGCCAGGCACTGATGGAAGAATCTGTGAAATGGTTGAGTATATTTTGTTTAACCTCAGCTGCTGTGTTATGGCAGAGCACAGTGTCTCCCAACTATTCTTAGCAGTTAAACACTCTCCTACAACAGGCAGGTTGAGTAGAATTGAACTTTTAAAAAGTGCCTTGGGGCAAGAGGGATCATTTCATTCTTCTTCACTGTCCTCTGTAAATCTTTCTGAGAGGAAAAAATAACCCTATTAGAGTCCCGCCTTTTGGCTTCCCTTCAGCTGAAGTTGGTTGTGAGGCAGTGGGGTTGTGTGCTTAACATTCTCAGAGGCTGTGGTTCAATCTAAGATTCAGCTCGAGCATCTTACCTGTGCCCATAGCGATGAGAAAATTGTCAAGATTAGATATGAGTGTCAGTTTTGAAAACAAATTGTCTGCCTTTAGGAAAGTCAAAACTGAAAAACTGAATTATACCAGGAATTGGTTATGATTTCTTGTGAAACTTTATGTTTTCCTGATGGGAGTAACATAAAAAAAATAAATTTACATTGTCAAGAAAGGTTTATAAAAGTGTTGGTTTGACGAAGTTGTTTAAAGAGATTCTTAGATTGAGCAAGTGGATATGCTGGTTAGTATCAGTTTGTGGCAGCCACGTCGCTTCTCCACACTGGATAAGAAAGGCAACCTGGAAAGTTGAACTGGAAGGCTCTCTGTGATCTGGGATAGACAACTTAATTATAATAAACTAAGGGAAGGGGTACCTAGGAGCTGCATAATTTTAAAAAAATTTAGTTACATGATTTGTGTTTAGACTCTTTTATAAAATATATTGACCAATACATTAGTTAAAATCAGTGGTTTTCCTGCTACTCTTTCTCCAACACGTGTCCTACAGTGACCCCCACTCAGAAGGCAGCTTAGGACCAGTGATACTGATTAACTGGCTGAATGCCTCAGAAGCTCAGCAATGAGGATTCTGCAAGTTTTCAAAAGACTTATTTGAAATTGGATGCCTCACTGGGTAAAAATCATTGACCCTAAAGGGATGCCAAATGTCTACTTTGGTCTACCCCACAATCACAATCTTCTGTGGTTCCTTGTAACATTCACAATCCCTGCTTTAGGAGGTTTAATCAAAATATTAGGTTTACAAGGCATAATTGACAACTAATCTGTCATTTGATTGAACTGTGGTGGCTCGCACACTTGTTGTGATGCTGGAAATGACACCATGGGTATTTCAAATAGCAGCAGCTCACACAGGATGGACAGATTTCAGCAGAGGTGCCAGATTAAGATGAAATAGGAAGGATAATCCGGTTGATCTACTTATTTAAAAGAAGTCCACTGGAACCTATGAATACTGCAGACCGTTGTCTCCTACAGCACTGAAAGATGACCACCTCAGGTTGGAAGGCACTCAAAATATGAGCAGGGAAGACTTGCCTCTCCAAAATAAGAGTCAACATTAAGGACATGGATGGAGTACAGTTTTTACACCTTTTGCTTGTGTGACTGGACAGGGAATTAGAAGAACCCACTGCAAACATTCATCAATAATCAGAGTATGGAATGTGCATAGTATGAATGTAGGGAAAGTGGAAGTCATCAAAAATGAAATAGAACACATAAAGATAGGCATTGTAGACATCATTAAGGTGAAATGGACAGGTATTGGCCACTTTGAGACAATGATATGGTCTACTGTCTTAGGGCCACCACCTACCTGTCAGTTTTTCTTATTGTGGTGGCTTATATGCTGGTGTGGTGCTAGAAGCTATGTCACTGGTCTTTCAAATTCCAACAGGTCCAACCAAAGTGAACAGGTTTCAGCAGAGCTTCCAGACTAAAAACAGATGAAAAGGAAGGAATAGACCACCTATTTCTGAGGAATTAGCCACTGAAAACTCTATGGAAAGAATGACAATACTATCAGATACTGAAAACTTCATGTTGGAGATGGTGCCAGAAGATGACCCCCTCAGGTCAGAAGCCATTCAACCGATGACGGAGGAAGAGCTGCCTTCTCTAAGTAACGAATTGGATGAAGTAAAACCTGTAGGAGTAAAGCCTTCAGAACCTTCATTTTCTGAGGAGCATGAACCTTTAATCTACCAAGTATTAATCTAGCAAAATTTGAAGTTGTAAAAGTGGAATACAACTGAAATGGATTGGTATTAGCCACTTTGAATCAGAAAAGCATGATTTATTATGCTGGGATCAAAACAATTAAAAGACATTGCATTCAAATTACAAAAGGATATCTCATGACCTATGTGAAGTATATGCTGTCTGTTCTACTATACCTCTCTGGTGGCTCTAAGTCAGAATCAACTAGATGGCAAAGTTTGTTTTTGTTGTCTAGCTTAGTAGAGTGTGTGGCTCAAGTCAGACCCTTAGTTTCCTTGGGGGCATTTTTAAGATTCTACCTTAGGAGAGAGGATGACTTAGACACCATCCTTAGTTTTCTCTGGATGGGTATCTATACCAATTCTACCATACTGTTCTTTCACATATCCCACCACCTGGAATGGCATACTTCTGTTTACTGAATGAGCTTTGCTAGACATTTTTTCCTTTTGGCTCTGGACCCTGCATTTGACTCACCTCCGACTGAACTTTGTGTTTGGACTGAACAGCATCCACCACCATACATGTTGACCAGTTTCTGTGGGACGTTGCCAGTGAATCACAGAACCCAGGGAGGAGAAGGGCTGGGGGTGGGGCGGAGAGGAACAGATTCATGTTTTGGAAACATTGAACATTTTTGGATATTTTAAATTTTAACTGCTTGAAATTATTTTCATATTAATTCTTTAATATAAATTATTACCACAGTCGAGGTGAAACCGAAGGAAATGAAAACAAGTCCATGAGGGCCAAGATATTTTCTTGACTATATCCCACCTGAATTAAGAGAGCATCTCAAGAGTAGATTTGATGCTTATTTATGACTGAGCACCAGATGAATAATGTGATGATATCAAGAACCACATAAACAAAGAAAACAAAAAGAGAGAAAGAAAGAGAGAAACAAAGAAAGAAAGGAAGAAAGAAAGAAAGAAAGAACAGATCATAGGGGATGTCAGTAGGGACATTTAAACTTGTTTTGGAATGTAGATTATCTAAAGCAAAAGGAAAAAATATGAAATAAATGAGCTGGACAGATAGTTCAAAAGGTGACTTGAGAAGACAAAATAAAGTATTTTAAGGATATGTATAAAGACCAAGAATGAGCAATCCATAAGGAAAAAGCACAATCAGAATTTCTCAAATTGAAAGAACTGAAATAAAAATTCAAACTCAAGTTACAATATTCAAGTATTTCATGGGTGAAATATTCAACAAGGCAGTGAGTTAGTCTGGGTAAACTAGTGAAACAAATTCACAGACACTTATATTTATAAGAGAGGGTTTTATATAAAGAGTAAGTGTACATTAAGAAAGCATCCCAATCCAGTGCTGTCCATGCCCCTATGTCTGACACCAATCCACAAAGTCCTCTTCTATCTCACAAAACAGATGCAATGAACCTGCTCCAGCACCCAGGGCTGCATCAGGGTAGGTCCATGCGGCTTCTCCTAGGGAATGTCTTGCAGGAAGTGAGCCTTGCCAGCTGAAGAAGGGAACTGGCTAAGGCAGCTGCACCCTGGTCTGACCATCATAGAACAAGAGACCCGAGAACTAGAAAGGCGAGGCTCTTCGAGCCATTTATCCCTCCACCCTTCAATTAACCCCACATGTGTTTATTGGCCAGGTTGGCACAATAAACCTTAACTACCTCAGGCAGTAAACATATTAAAAAAAAAAGTTGAAAGGAATACACAGAATCACTATACCAAAAATATATAGCTGACATTCAGTCATGTTAAGAGTTATGATATGGCAATAGTATTGAAGGGGGAAAAAAAGTCCACACTGTACTGAAAAATGGGCTTTATGATTGACTGAATACCAATTGAGGTTTTTCAACAAACAGG
This sequence comes from Echinops telfairi, assembly GCF_000313985.2. Lineage (NCBI taxonomy): Eukaryota > Metazoa > Chordata > Mammalia > Afrosoricida > Tenrecidae > Echinops > Echinops telfairi. Next base: position 2,909,682 of record NW_022103906.1, read on the forward strand.
TACATTGTTGAGAGTACTCACTTATCGATGCCAAGAAATTTAGAAGGCAAACTACCTGTTCAATCTATTGGAAGAGATCTGTATTTGTGCCCATTTCAAAGAAAAATGATCCAATATAATACAGAAATTATTTTAAAAAGAATATTCCCAAATAGCACACACAGCTAAAGTTTTGATGAAGATTATTTTTTAAAAGTGCCTGTAGTAGTACATCAATAGGACACTGCCAGAAACTCAAGCCAGATTAATCTTTTCTCTTCTTCTAAATTTCTATTGATTTTTTCTCTGCCCTTTGTTTGAAATAGCTAACAATTATTCTTCTAAACTCCCTCGTAAGAAGATACCGGTTTTTCTCCATCTAAGATACCTTCTCGATCTAATTTTGTGTGTAGTCCACTCAGTCGTGCCATCTTTTCTTGTTCTCTCATGTACGTAGGCAAGCCAAATTTAGAAGAGGGCACTGAATGTGGGATACCATTGCTGATGTCAAATGGATCTTGGCTGAAAGCAGAGAATACAAGAAAAATATTTACTTATTTTTTTATTCACAGTACAAAGGGATTTCAACTGTAGATCATATCAAATTATGAATAACACCAAGAAGAATAGAGATTTCAGCATACTTATTTTTGTTCCTTGGAATCTGTGCATGGGTCAAACTTCTCTGTTAGAACAGAATGGAAGGATACTACCATATGGCTCAAAACCAGGAAATGCATCAGGGTTGTGCCCTTTAAACATTTTTATTTAATCTGCATGCTGAGCAAGTAATCCAAGAAACTGGACTGTGTGAAAAATAGTGTACCATTAGGATTGGAAAAGACTTATTATAATCGGATATATGCAGATGAAATATTCAACCTTGAATATAATTGGAGATATAATTGGAGATTCACCCTTGCCTGCTGAAAGTGAAGAAACTTCGGGCATTTGATGATGAAGATCAAGTATTATACTCAGTAAGGATTACAATTCAATGTAAACAAAACCAAAATCTTTACAGCTGGACCAGTAGACAACACCATGATCATTGGAGAGAAGATTGAAGTTGTTAAAGATTTTATTTTACTTAGATAAACATTTAAAGCCCTAGGAATCAACAGTTAGGAAATCAAATGATGCATTGTATTGGGCCACTCAGCTACAGAAGATCCATTTGAGCGGTGAAGAGTAAAGATGTAATTTTGAGGATGAAATTGTACCATGGTGTTTTCAATCAGCTTATATCAAAGTTGGACAGTGAATAGTGAGGACTGAAGAATTTATACCTTTGGATTATGGTTTTGAGGATGAAAATTAAATATACCATTGTTAGAATCATGAACAAATCTATGTTGGAAGAAGTATAGCCAGAGTGCTCCTTAGAAGGGAAGATGGTGAGACTTCATTTTACATACTTTTAAACATAGTATCACGAGGGAGCAGTCCTGGGAGTAAGCCATAATGCTTAGCAAAGTAGTGAGGCACAAAAGAGAAGAAGACCCTCAAGGAAATGGGTTGACCGGGTAGCTTCACTATCTTTACAAAAGTTAAATTTGAGCTCCCTGTTGCAGCCTCTGAGCCAATCCACTTCCTTGAAGTTCTTCCTCTGTTTTTGCTGACTCTCTCCCAAGCTTGTTTTTATTCTGTTTTATATCGGATCATTATGAATTGGAGCCTCCTACAGAGCAACTGCTAATAGTAACAATTCTCGGACTACCAGGTCAGATAAGGGAGCTAGCTATGGCATAATGCTGAGTATAGTTATACAAATATTTCATACTCTTCATTCCTCTTACAGAATGATCAGCAATTTAAGTAGAGTGCCCTCTTTTCTCTCCCCAAACGCCTTTGTGCTGATTTATGAGCGTCTCTGAAGCTATTACAAATTGGAAAAGACTTATTATAATCGGATATATGCAGATGAAATATTCAACCTTGAATATGGGGGGTTTCATGCTATAGTTTTATCAACCCATACTTGCATTTCTTAAGCATGTATTTGTGGAGCAGGGTATGTCACATTTGATTAGGACAAGTGGTAGGCTCCAGGGAACATTGAGGAAGCATCTAGTATTCCATTGTGAACATTGCTATTGTTTTTAGCAATAATTCCTTGGAAGACTTTATCTAGCAGCAGCAATTGCATCGTTTCATTGGGGAGTACAGTGCAGGTAGAGAGACCAATTAAATGATTTTGTAGTTGACTCAGTCAGCATTTTTCCCCACTGGATGTTAGTAGGTGGCAGGAAAAGGAAGATTTTTATGGTTAAATAGGTTTAACTCAGAATTGGTAAACTTTTATTATAGGAGTTTGTAATTTCATCCTCTAATTGGAATATAGTAGATGCAGCATTTTTCTGATTTATTGGGTCATTTAAAATGCTCTGAGAGGGGGATGTCTCTAGGCCTCTGTTAACCTGGAAGATCCTTTGGTAAGTGCTCGCAGAGCCATATGAACTAGTGTGAGGGCCGTGGAATGCACAGGAAGGCAGAGTCACAAGTTTCTTAAATGGATCCATGACCAGGGTATGTGAATATTTGTGCCTGTTCCACCTAATCCTCATTTATCACATAGTTTATTAACTGACATTAGGATTCATGGTAATGGTAAAGAAAATATTTACTCTGTTTTGCATATTGCTAACATATGCCTCATAAGTAACAAAAGCTAGGCAAGAGCATTGATCACTGTGGGGTAGGCTTTGTGTGAACTTTGCAAGACCATATTTGGAATAGTCTGGCAGATTTGTAATTATGCAAATTGGGAGTCATTCCTCCATTTCTTGATTTGATGTGGTCTTCCTCCATTTTCACAGAGTGCTGACTTTTGCTTAATGACTTGGGTTTTGGTACCTAACTATGTAGATAAGTAAGAGGTGGGTGTACTCCTGACCTGTAGGTGGTAATAAAGGAGAGGAAACCAAACCATATCCATTGAGTTAATTCCCACCCAGAGTGTAGCTTTAGGACCAAGTAGAAGCTTCCTATAAAGTTTCCAAGGCTGTAAATCTTTACAGAAACTGCCTCAACTTTTGCCAATGGAGTAGCTAATGGATTCAAACAACTGACAGTTTGAGTGTTTTCACAATTAAATTACAAAACCTATTTTAAAAGAGAGGAGTGTGGGAAAACAATTAAAATTTCAGAATATTTATGTGATTTCAGGAATTCAGGATCTTCTTTTTATTGTCATGAGATTTAATGTTTGTTTGATCTTTAATTGCTTCACAATTACTCATTTTTTGTGGCCCAACTAACCTCCTTGAAAGTAAGAAAAATGTTTTTCTTATATTATATTTTATTTGTTTTCTTATTGAAGTTTGTGTTATTTTATTATGTAAATAAAACTGTTAACAGTACATATTGATGGCATGCGCTAGGTCATAATGAAAGGGGTTGATGCACTAGCAACAGCAACAGACTTGAATGTATTAGCAGTAATAACAATGGCACGGGACGCAGCAACATTTGGTCATCATGGTTTGACATCACATTGACAGCATATAAACAACAATTTGGCTTTTACTTTACTTTTTTGTTTCTGTTTCTGTTAGATTTGTTCAAAGTTTAAACTTGGTAATAGAATCTGGATTATGGACTATTACATTTGGGAAATAATTACTTTATTACTTTACACTACCCCTAGTCTCCACACACACCCACTTCCCCATCTTTACTCACTGCCCTACACACACACACACACACACACACACACACACACACATCACAAGGAGAGAGCCAGGCAAGCATGGAGGAGAAGGGCTCTAGAGAGAAATTTCTGTCCTTTCAGTTAATTAGAACCTGCTGTATACACAGCAATACTGAAAGCAATTCAAGTTGACTGCAAGTTGGTCAAGGGAGCATTCTGATTTGTTTCATTGTGATATCCCCTTTCATATCTCTATGCTGAGCAAATTGTTTTAGAAATGGATTATGTACTTGCTGGCTGGAAGCTTTTGGTCACTTCTTCATGTGGAGTATTTAACATGAAAGTTTGGCTTTTACTCTATATGAACTTAGAAAGCACAATCTGCTATTTCCCATAGAAATCCCTTCAGTTGAAAATTCTTTCAATTAGTGTTTTGTAATTGCCTCACATTGCTGATTTTTTAAAATATCATTTTCTGTTATTTTCACCTACTTTTACTTATTGAGTAAGAGATGCCCTTCACCTTTTCCTACCAACCTGAGAATGTAAATGCAGACATTGTCACGTTTCTGTGACTTATCCTTGATCAAAGCTTCCCTGCCTTAGATCCTAGAAGAAACAAAAGACCCAGTGTTCTGCCTCAATTTCCATCTCATATTTTAAAAGCCATCAGAAAAATTGGTGGGCCATTTACCTCATTGTAGGAGTCCCCTGAGTGCAGCTTTCAGGACTCTCTCAGGACCCATTAGGGACACACATTAAACTGACCTGTGGACCCATTCTAGGAACAGCATCCGTATGTAATAAGCGCATTTACCTGATTAACCTGCTTTTATGAAAAGTGTGTGTCATCGAAATGCCCTGTGCTGTTTAATGTATTAGACCATTCTGGGTGGGATGAGTGAACCACGTTAAACGACCTTATTAGAAAGACACTTGCAACAGTTAACAAGATGCCTTGCTCTACCTAAATGATAACCAAATGCATTTTTTTAATTTATTTGTTTCAAATAGGTTTTGCCTGGCATTCTGCAGAAGCATTGCTGTATCTTACCGGACAGGAATACAGGTAAACACATTTTCTTTTCCTGATTTCTGATTATAGTTGTTGGTGGGTTTTTATGGCTGGAAATTGTGAAATGTTATTGCCTAATTTAGATATTTAGTTATTGTTGTTTTTCAAGTTGGTGACTTTTGGTGCAGCGTTAGAGTAATTTATTCTCTGAGAAAAAATTTTTAAATGAGATAGGGAAATAGAGATAATCAGTCTGATGGTTGCTATCTGAGTTCAGAGACTTTTAAAAAAATTTACTAAGGAAAATTTTTTTGATAATTATTGTGTTTGAGTATTAAGGGAAGGTACTTGCTTTATTAAGTTGGATATATTGGTTTCAAGGTTGTTTGTTTTACTAATTATACTTATTTACAAAAACAGCCATGCTGTTATGGGCTAGCTTGGAATGTTTGTGTATTTGGAGTCTGTTGATGATCAAGGCATTTCTTTGTAATCACAGTAGGAACTGGCTGTCGTATTCTAAAGAGCTTGAGGATCTCAATGCACAGACAAATGGATTGCATGTCCTGAAGTGGGAAATTGAACCATGATGTGATTTTTAACTGTGGAGCAGAGAGGTGTAGCTGCAAGTTGTATGTGTGGAATTTTGCGTTATTTTTAAGGATGCATAATAGAGTAAAAAATAAAATATAAGTGTTAAACTTTGTTTTAATGAAAGTAATGGAGAGCTACTTGTTTGCATGTTATCCTGTGTTCTTCTGCTTAGAGCTTCCAATTTAAGTGATTTCCATGAGGAAATTATATGTCAGGAGGAAAAAGGAAACGGAGTGTGCTTTGTTTGCTCTTCACCTCTTATTTTAGAGTATATGCATTTCTAAGTCAGTCGTGGGATCTCAAGTATGTCTGTTTGTATTCCAGATCATTCTGTTGGGCATGAAGCAGACACTTGCCAGTATTTCCCTCTTTGTTTTCTAGCTCTTGGAATATTAATCCTAGACGACTCCTCTGCAAAAATCAAGAGAAATAATTGCACTGAGATTTATTCTAGTTTTAATGATAAACAGTATCGCAACCAGTTGATTGCGTAGAGTTTCCTTCTTAAGTGGTTGATAAGTTATTACATTGTGTTATGCATTCCAGTGTAAAATATTGAGCAATTTTCGGGAAAGCAGGATTTTTATTTTTCACTGAAAACATGGACAGATTGCTTTTTCAAAATCTTCATAGACCTTGCTCTATTTTGTTTGCTTCTTTTTGCGCATGCAAATATATTCTGACTGAATATAAGAATAATTATTATTCGCAGGAAAGTGAATTGAGAACAAGATTAGGTATACTTTTAGCCTATTTGATTTCTCAAAGTCTTTGTTCAGAATGAAAAGAATAAAAAATTAGTAATGAACAATTCATATGTGAATAATTCACACACACACACACATATATATATACACACACATGTATAAATTTACTTCCAAACTGTGCCCATTAATAGCACAATTTACAAGAAGGAATTAATTTTTCACCTTAGTCATTGGCAGGAAAGTCATTACTCTAAGATCTATAAATAATAATGACAAACTCAAAGTTCAGTATAGTTCTTGGGGAATATTTATATATTTTAAACATTTAAATGAGTTTTCTTTAATATTTGTTCATTATATAAAAAGCTGTGGATGATATTGTCAAGTTGAGATGTTTTATTTGCTTAAAAATTCTAAGTAATCAATATTTTGGGTGAAGGAGATTGTCTCCCATTAAGATCTGAATATTGAGGAAATTGGTTAGGTAATTTTCTTCAAAATGATTTTATATTATAGAGGGTTTCATTTTAAAATCAGGTTATACAGAACCTACGGATATAGCATGAAGTATGTAGCAAGGAAAGAATTACACCAAATGAGAAGAGAAAAAGTTGGCTGAAATTATAACTCTTAAAAATGTAAGTTTATTTATATGAAGGGTTTGAAATTAGTAGCTCTTAACATGTAATTTGATTTAATATATATGAAGGCAGCTTAGTTTTCTAGAAAATATTGTTTTAAAATGTCTTCAGTCTCAAACTCTGTGGTTATTGCTTTTGCATTGTAATGGCACATATGAGTATTTTATTAACTTGAATATAATTCATTTTTAGAATAGTGATTTTGGTACAAGGCTCTTCACACTTTTTTTTTGAGTGAGATGATAAATTTGTGGAAGAATTATTCCTTTCACTGTATGGTTTTAACAATGTCACATTTGTATATTTTTATTTCTTTTAGAAATTCTGTATTCTTCATTTTATTTGTACATGTGGTATATGGTATAATATGTTTTGAGTTAAGTTGTTCACAGCAGACTGCATAGCCAGTTTCATAAACAGCTAATACTGTATTTTAGTATTTAGAAAAAGACTTGCGTAGTCTCAGCTGTATCTCATTGTTACAGAGCTATGGTATTTAACACTGGATGAAATGAATTGCCTACAGCCAGAAAATGTATTTTAAAATCCCTATTCTGAATTAAACATGCTTTCTTTGAAAGACAAAGAAACCATTATTTTCTCTTATGCTTTTGATAATGTCTGATAATTGTGGTTAATGATGAGAAGTGGAGGGAAATGTGTTGATTACTTCTCTAGATTATTGTGTATATTTGTTTTCAGGTACAAGGTAGAACAGCTAAAGTATGTTTATGTAGTGTAATAGAAATGTGGCTAATTAGCACCAATCCTTATTTCAATACCAATATGAATGTACACATTGATTTTTTAAATAAATTTACATAAACCTTTACTTTATTTCCAAACAGTCTTTCTATTTAAGAAAAAAAAGCCCTGTCGTTTTAAAATCATTTAATGTTTGCTATGCCTTCAATTTGGAAGTTACCTGGAAAGTTCCATCTATTGAGCTGTGTGTGTGGAATGAGTGTCTACACTGAGAACCTATGCAAGGTGGAGCAAGTGAGGAAAACCTAGAATGCCACTGGTGTTTGGAATCTTTTTTTTTTCAATCAAGTTATTGGGACTCATACAATTCATCACAATACAAAGATCAATTGTGTAAAGCACACCTGTACATTTGTTGCCCTCATTACTCCCAAAATTCGCTTTCCTCTTGGGTTCCCAGAATCAGCTCATTTTCCTTTTCCCCCCTCCCCCTTACTCCCCCCCCCATGAAGCCTTAATAATTTATAAATTATTATTATATCTTATATTATACTG
>NW_022103906.1:2918439-2945835 GCF_000313985.2 Echinops telfairi
CATGAGGAGGCCCAATGTCCACCTGCCACCCTACTACCAAACCTATAATTATTTGCACCTAGGTCCGTTCCCCCCATAATCTTAAATATATTTACATATGTATATGCCTGTATTTAGGCTTGTATATATGCCCTTTGCCTTGGAGGACTTGTAGGGAGTGACCAAGGGCAAGGCAACTGCGAGGAACTACCAAAACCAGAATGAAAGCTGAACATGGTAATGGGACAGGAGGAAAGCGTAAAGAAATAGAGGAAAGAAGTAGGGGGTGTTTGGAATCTTAGTAGTTGTCTTTGATTTGAATCCAGCATGACTTTTTATTAGAATTGGTTGATAAGATGGTGTCTTTTGGGCCTTCCCCCTTCATATTCTTTTTTGGGTCAGTTACCTATAAAAGGGATCACCAAACAGGGTGGTTTCTTAGGACACACTTTCCTAGACAGTCTGCATTATTTCAATTCAATGATGGCTGGTCTACACCTAATTCAGGCGGACTCGCTACTTCTCTGGGACTCTGGATATTGTGCAGTAAAATAGTCCAATATCTTTGCTGTGCTTATGTAGTTTTGAGCAATAACGTATTCACTAATATAATTTCGTTATGATTGACTGTTTTCTGACTAGCATTATCGTATTTTAAAATTTTCATAGATTTTTCATCTGAACAATATCCTTCTCTTACTGTTATCCTAATATTTTCCACCTTTAAATTATTAAGGGTAGGAACTTTGATGTAAAAAGTTACTTGTAATACAAGTGACTCCTCATTCCATGTCTAATACATTTTGTATATAATTTATATATAATCATTTTTAGGTAAACTAGCAATGACAACCTTCCATAGTAGAATGTATTAATTATGAATCTATGTTTCTCTGAAAATGACATTTTTTGCAGTGGTGTTAGGAGCTATTTAGTTCTTAGAAGGTCCATTTTTCTTATCTTGCTTATCAGTAGATTTCGTGCTATCCCCTGTAAAAAAAAAAAAAAAAAGAGAATTGCCATTTGGGAAAATCAACCTAAGGGGGAAGTGAGTATAATAAATTCTTTTATATTTAGATTGCACAATTGGCTAGATTTCCAGATTTTAGTTAACTGACTCATGACATTTATCCCATACCTATCAGGAGAAAAACCAAATTGCTGCCAAAAATAATTTGCAGTTCTAAGAATCATCTGATTCTGTACTACAGCTGTATAATCACTTATTCAAACTCTGATAACAACTAAAAAATGAAATCTCAAACAGATAAAGCATGTGGTAATATTTTAATTTTGACATACAATTTACTTCTACTTGACAGCAATTGCAAAATGATTGTTAAATAATTTGTATTCAAAATTTGCCATGGAAGATGAATTAAAGGCTTGCTGTATATTTGGGGGTACTGATTGCTGCCCATTTGTGACTATGTGCTGTAATGTACCCTGAAGACACATGCATTACTACCTCTGATGTTAGTTCCGACAAGTAGTGTCCGGGTAAACACTTAATGCCCATTTTTCTTGAGGCTGGTGAGGGGAACAGGGAGAGATGCCCTGATTTGCTGTTTACCCATTTCTGTGACGTAGACAGCCCCACCATGACCGATTTCAAGCAAGAACCATGAAGTTACTAAAAATGGGTATGCGTGAAAGATGCACACCCAAAATTCCACAAGCTGGGACAGCAGATTCCAGCACACTACTGGTTCCTACTCACTGCTTGTATAGCCTTCCTAAAGTACTCAGTGGCTCAGTATGTGCTCTCTGAATGATGTTTGGTTGTTTAGTTATGTCTTAGCTGAATGAAATATTTTATTAGAGTACAGTATTTTAACAGAGTATTTGTTTTAAAATGTCTACACAGATTAAACACATATTTTGGTTATTTGTCTTTGGATGTTGAGTATAGATGCATTGTTACAAAGGATTTTTAAAGCCTATCAGGAGGCAAACCTAATTACTATTTATAGTAGTATTCAACAAGGGTAGCTATTGAAATATGAACAGCTACTGGGGTGATTTGCATGTTTAATCCACGAAGGGAAAAGGAAACTAATTGTTGAAAAGATTGAGCTTGGTGCTCCTGAATTTCTGAAGTTTCTTTGCTAAAAGTTTTAAAGAACTTTTAATGTCATGATGGACTAATGAAGGAAAAGCCAATGATTGAGTTTGCTCCTTCATGCCAAGGCGTGTCTGAGGAAAACTGGTTAGTAGTAACTGGATGCTATAAAAGTTTGCCAGAGAGTATACTTGGGGAAGTAAAGTTCCATAATTTTACATCTAACTTGCATGGCATTCGTAATGATATATAGATAGTGGGCTTGCATTTCCCTTCTAACATTAATAGTGGATACTTTATCCAGTGCTGTCTAGTTTACATTAACTTTTACATCAACTGGGGTAAGTGCTCAACTGCCTTATGAGATAGCGTTTATTTTCCCAGTTTCTGAGATGAGAGAATGGATCCAAAGGTGCATGCAACTTTCCATTGCGAGAGATGGTAAATCTTCTGCTGTAATTCAAATAAAGATTGTCTTGCTATAAATGAGCACGTTTCCATAATGTCTCTTACTTATATCTTAATTATCCAAGTCCTACTTTTCTCTTAAATATGGTACTGAACAATTAGAGAATAGACTGAAGATACTAATGGTCATTTAGACAAAAGTGGAATTTTACACTATGAGGCCACAAACATATCAGAAGGATTTTGTTCCTAAAAAAAATATGTTTCATTATGTGGAAAATTTATACACGTGCAATATTTAGCTATTTTATAATTTTGAATGAATGGGATTTCAGCATACCATGCTAAAGGTAATATCTCACTTTTCATAAAGACTAAATATTCCAAATGTTTTTTAACCCAGATACTGAAATTATTTATAATACCTTTATTTATTTATTTCCAAAAAGAATTGAGGTTGTGCAACTAGAGTGCCATATGATATGATTCATAAACTAAGAATAACAAAGACAAAATAAGAGTGGAACTAAATGAAGACAAATATATATATATACCATAAACATCTTTTTTCCTTTGTGTCTGTGTGTTAATGACCCAGTGTTGCTTTCCAATGACAGAATGTAAGGTTTCTTGCTTTCTTTCTCCCTGTTCACCAAGCACAAATGGAAACAAAAGATTTCTTATATACTCAAAGAGATTTTCTTTAACACATCCAAAATTACTTTATTAGAAAATTGAAAATTCTATTTATGTACTCTCTGGGTTCCTGGTGGCATAACGGGTTATGCATTGGATTGCTCACTACAAGGTCAGCAGTTTGAAATCACCAACTGATTCCTGGCAGAAAGATGAGACTTCTGACTCTTGTAAAGACTTAGAATCTTCAATACCCACAGGGACATTCTTGCTCTGTCCTATGGAGTCGCTATGGGTCATAATTGACTGGATGGCAGGGAGTTTGTATTTTTGCATATTTATATCCGATCAGAAGAAAGCTATGATCAGTTGTTTTAGGATAAAAACTGTCGTGTTCGTTGTGGTTTGTCTTTATCCCCTAGGGTCGCCTTCTACTGTAGATGGACTCTGCCAATCAGAAAATGTACATCCATTGGGCAACTGCAACCCATAAATGAGTGTTGGTTCTCAGCTCGCCAGTATACATGGAGCAGTCACTGTTATGTAGAGAACAAATTATACAATAATAAATGATGACCTTTTCAATTCTGGAATTAGTTAATACATAGGCTTACTTAGATTTATGAGTTACTACCGGTTTAATATGGAAACACAAGGAAGTTACATAATCAGTGTTGAACATTCTACTAATACTTTCTGTACTAAGAAGTTGTATGACTCAATTTGGTGGCTTGACTATCTTTGCTTTAATAAAATACCAGTAATCCATCTCTGGTACCATCCTAGGTGACACGGATCTTTGAGGATAGAGGTATTGCCTTGGGGCAGAGTCTTACCTACTCTGATTTCCCAAGAGGGAAGGAGAAAGCAAATGCACATCAATCCAAGGGCAATCCCTGTGAAGTGAAGCACAGACATGACCTGCATCCTCCACTTCCCTTACCAAGCCTGACACCAAACATTTCTCTATTAACACCCTGAACTATTCTGCTGGGTTTGAACATTTATTGTATTGGTCATACAGAACTCACAGACAGCTCATGAAAACTCAGGTGTATTAGGGAAGTCGCCAGGTTACAATTCAGGATCAGAAATGTTCCACGTATGGTGATTTGGTCAGGAACAGAAATGTGCACTGCCTACATGCACATTTCTCTCTGGTCTAACCATGTGGCATCTGAGCTGCTTGGAAAATGTTACAAAACCCTTTTAGTGTTGCTGATAAATTCCCAAAGGACAATCCACTCTGTCTAAAGCAAGCCTCATCTTGAAGGATTCAGCTTTAGCTAGATGGTTCAGCAAACTTAACTCCCCTGATTAACTCCCCTGAAAGGCACCCCATTATGTAAGCAAACCTCCTGCCCAGTGGTCCTAAGGTCTATCTGCGCTCTTGGCTGGGAAGCACATCACTATCTCATGCTCTTGGTTCTGCTGTGCTGTGCCTTTGCCATGCCTCTGTTGCTTCTCTTTTGTCATAGGCCTGTCTCTTGGATCTAGGAGGTTCATTGTCCAGAGATCTCAATAGCACAAATAACAGGTTCCATTCTTGGCTTATCTTTCTTGAGGATAACATGACCCTCCGTTCCGATTTCTGATGTCTCATTTTATGCTCAGCAGGTGTCAAATTAACCAATCCCCACATTAGAGTTCCAGGTTTCATATTCATATTGAACTGTGCTAACAATCACCAAGAACTAAGTCATATAATTATATCAGCATCTTCCTCCATCTTCTTTTAGCCAAACCTGCAGGATAAGAGAAAATACTCCTAATCCACGTGGTTCCAAGCAATTTCATTTTTAATTGATTTACAAAGACTATGGCTAGAAAAACCATTTTAAGTAATTTATGGTCCCACAGAGGCCTTTAGCACTATATCACTTGAATGCTAGAGTAGAACAAAAATGCTTCCTGACTGTACTTGGACATTCATCCGAAGTTTTGGCCACTCCTAAATTGGGGAAGTTAGATATATATTACATTTTATCATCCTTCACAATCCCTAGCTTAACTGAATGCTAACCTAGGATGTATTTAACTAGCAATATAGCGTGTATTGCAGATATTTGTGAAAGAATGCACTGTAGTTTTTAGCACTCTATTTTTTCCAAAGCTCTCTAGAAAGAAACTATATATATGGGGAGACAGCCTACAGTTATAGAAACTCCTTTCTTTGGGGTATTCTAAAATATTTTTCTAAATTGTACCAACTTTGGAGTCAGCTGTATCATTTTCAATATATTCCTTCTACTTCACCATGCACTGGTTTCATTCAGTTTGCTATAGTGTTATGTCATCAAATTCCCATGGGAACAATAAGCAACTGAGGAAACTCATTGCTGGAGTAAGAATATTGTTTAGTATTCTTCAGCTACCTTGCAGGAGCCACCCCGGCCTTAAAAATTCTGATTTATTATTATGTTACTTGTACTGTGCACCATGTGCCTGATCGTGCATTTGTGTTGGTTGGGGACAAAAGAAAAGCAACAGTGTGGCCAGCTTTTAACATCTTCATATATGTTTATCACTCTGTCTAATCAGTTATTAAGCTGTCTCCCTGGACTTCCCATAGCATGTGTTTTTAGTTTATAGTGCCTGGTTTTGTTTTACTCTTTGCTTCCTCCCCACCCACTTTTCCCTATTTTCTCACTCATTTACTTATAATTCTATACTTAAATGAACCATAATCTGCTAACTCCACTGCTATAGAGTGAATTCTGACTCATAGTAGGTTATGAAGTGCCATAATATTCTTTTAGTATAAGGCGATCATATTTACTTACACACATTCAAATATACATACAAGCAATGGCAAGGATAGGGGTTGATATCAGTACAATGGGTAGTCGTTTAGCTCAATCTAAGTTTTATAGCCATCAGAATTTCTAGAAATTAGATTTGGAAGCTTGGGGACTTTGTCTTTTGTTTTATAATGTGTGTGTGTCATTTTGATTAAAGAACATTACATTTCCTTAAGATTATGTGTGTTTATACTTCATTGTAGTCTTCAGAACAAAATAAAGTAATATTTGGGACCAGGCCCAAAGGAGGGTGAAACTCCCTGTGAATAGATGCTGAGTGTAGTGTTGCATCCAGAAACGTCCAACTGGACAGGAAAAGATCGGCCAACAGGGTAGCTGTGGGTGTTTTCTGAGTGCAGTGAGTTCCTGAAACATTTGCACTTTGACTTTAGGCAACCTCATGGTTAGGCTGCTACAATTGTGTGTACTGCACTCTCTGCTTGTGAAAAGGGGGTGGGGGAAACGCTCACAGTGTGTGCGGAGCAAGTTGTGTGGTGAGCCAACAGACTCCAGAAATGGCTACTTAGTTGAATTATAGCCATTTTGGAGCACTAGCGAGTGTCCATGTAAATAATATATTAATTCACAGATTGATGAGAGTTTGATGAGTTTGATAATATATGTACCTGTTGCAGTACATATATTATTTGTAAAATATCAACATTTAGTTTTCGTTTTTAATTGAAGCAGCATTTGAAAGTCTATGGAATAAGCATTGAAATGCTTCATCATCAAAATGTGTCCACCTAGATCTTGAATAGAGTTTTACTTGGTATTCAATGTGGCCATTTGTATTGCTATCCTCTGAACAATGAACTATGATAATACCTGGTGGATAGAGTGGCAATTGCTATAGATTTGTTTTCAGGATGACGATTATGTGACACACACAGTTATTCAGCTTAAGTTGTTAACTGAGTAACTATTGTTCATCCTTTTATTTTCTTGCTAACTATTTAGACAATGGAGGTGTTCACATGAGGCAAACTATGTGGACAGGACTGAAGATAAACTCAAATAGTTCATTTTTAATGAATTGTTGAAAGCATCGTAGTATATCGTTTTAAAAGGTGGAAATACATCTATTGACTAAAATTTAGAACCCATGCATTTAAAATAAAAATGTTGGCATCTTGGATTACTTTGGGGCCTGCTAAGTCCAAGGTGAGCATTTTTATTCTACTAGTTACTCCTTGGGAGAAACAGGAGGCATTCTGCTCTGTAAATATATTTACAGCCCTGGAAACCAAAAGGGGCAATTCTGCTGTGGCATATAGGATTTTCATGTAGCAAAGTAGACTCAGTAGTGGTGAGCTTGGTTTTTGTGTTTTCTGTAGCAAGTATTAGGTATGTCCAGCCTGGGAAAGGAACGAGGAGCAGAGAAAGAGATGTTGTTGAACACCCTGCTGAAGTGCAAAAGAAATTAAAATTCAGGTTCATTGTAATGCTCATTTAGTGTCACCACTGGCCAATTTAAAACTAAATTGATCTTTGTAAAGATGTCTAAAGTTCACACTGATGCTTGAGAACAAGAGGAGAGATATCATTGAAGCTGAGACAAAATTGTAGAATCAAGATTTATCTTATATAAACTGGGACGGATGGTCACCCTACTTATGAGTTTTATGTATCTCCATAAAAAAAGGTGGTAAAAGAAGAGAGTGAAATACAGTAAATGAAAAACACCAGTGGTGTTGGGGCTGTTCGTTAATTCTTCAATAGAATAACCAATTCGGACCTTTGAGCGACATCTGCCACTTGTTTCCTTATGTCAAATGCCTCTTTGCCATTTTATTTTTTTTGCCCTTGAACGAATTTTCTCTTACTGTGATCACCTTTACTACGGAAATACTTTCAGAACTGAAATGTCTCCTAGACTTTGTCTAGCAGGGTTATTAACCGTCTTCACCCACCTCTATTTTGGTATTGGGAGTCTACATCACTCACGCCCATATTAGATGATGTACTGAAGAGACTCAGAGGTCCTACCAAAAAGCTATCTCATGGATAAAATGTATTATGGTTAAAGAATACAAAGCAAAATCAGTCCAGGGAAAGGCAAATGAAGGAAAGTCCAGAGAAATTGAGTCTCATGCTTTGAAGAGTCCTTTGCCAGTGGAGTTCATGCAGGTGAGAAATTGTTTTAAATTGTTCTGCAATGCAGATCTCTGGTTTTCCTGGAGGCCAGGGGAACCCACACCGCTGTTGTCCTTAGTTGCCTTTCTGAACATTGAGTCTGGAGAAAACTAGTTCCTAAAACCATTTTTGAGTCAAACAACAACTGAAAGGATAGGTTTTGCCTCTGGATATGTGGTCTTTAGAACCATTCAGCTTTGGGAAACAAACTCCGAGGTTCAGCCTGGCAGTGATGTTTTTAGAGTACATCTGTACTTAATTGTTCTTCAAGACAGTGCTGTATGAAAAGTCTTGACCACAGATGTGTTGATCGGTCTGGTCTCGTTCATGCCGATCGAGGCCTGTAAGCTTCGGTGCATGAGTGTGTCCAGCTTGTCTCATTTATGGAACATCATTAACTCTCTTGTTGAAATTTCATCCCCATTTCCAAATTATAGATTGATTAAATTTCAAACAATTTCTGTTACTTGCTTAATGTGATTTTTGTTTTTACAAGGGATGCATTCACTTTCTCCAGCGAATTGTTGTGACCTTGTGTGTGACGTGCTGCCTGCCAGGGAAGCTCCTTATTGATTCAGTGGCCAAATTTTAACCTGTGACTGTCTTGTGACACCCTCTACCTGCCCCTTAACAAAATTCTAGAAGGCTAGTGATTGTTTAGCCAATCTCACATTGTTTACATGAAGGGTTTAGGTGTAGCAAATCAGTCAGGGATTGCTGCTGAAGCTGAGATCCCCGGATGCCAACTAGAGCCTCCTTTCAAGCAGTTCTATCTAATGAAAGCAGATTCAGACATGCTATGTTAAACTTGTATTGCATAACAACCATAAATAAACCCACAATATCTTCTTGCAAACATCTCTTCATATACATGTTGCAAGGTGTCATGCAGAACAGAACATGATACTGATAATTTTGCTTACAGTCTATTTTTATAAGCATTGATAGTTATAATAAGAGTCTCCATTTGCATGTTGTCTGCCCTTTTTACTGCTGACTCTCATTTCTTTCATATTCTGGAATGCCACTTGAACTTGGTTTTCCATATCACAGAATTATTTTTCTGAAGTGTAAATTATGCTTTTTATTGCCTCTGTGCAGACTTAATGATGGTATTGTTATTTATTTTCTTTTTCATTGCATTCCTATTTAACTCAATAGCCATTTCCATTACATCCCATCCTTCCTCCATCCCCCCACCTCCCACCATGTTACTAGTATCCGTGCTTTGCTTTCTGTGTGGAATTTCCCAACACCTTTTCTTTTAGTTTTTCAAAGATAAGCAGTTTTATAGCATCTACTTTCTAGGGTTTAGAATTGAAATGTGGCTCAGTCAGTTTATGTTGCAGTGTTTTGTGTGTAGTTGTTAGTTGCCTGTTGAGGCGTTTCTGACTCATGTGGATCCCATGTGTACAGAGCAGAATTGTGTTTCATAAGATTTTCAGGGATTTGATCTTTCCCAGGCTTATTCTTTGAAGTACCTCTGGATGATGAGAACTTCCGATCTTTCAGCTTGTTATTGAGTGCTTAAATATGTGTGCCACACAGGGATTCTTATTTCGTTTGTATGTGTACTTGCACGTGTCCACTGGCTTAAGTGTCTGTGAACTAGGCTACATTTCTAAAACAGCAAACATATCCTTGTACATATGACTTATATTGTTTCTGTGGAAAGGGAGGTTTGGGGGAAGAAAATTGGACAGTTGTTTGCAGGCATGCTCTCTCTCTCCAGGGTTGCAGTTGGAAGTAATCTATAGACTGCATTTCTGAAACAACAAGCATTGGTAAAAGGATAAAAGTTTTAACTCATCCCTGCTTGGACAAAGTATAGTTAAACCAGAGATTGCCCTTTCAAATCCAGTGTGAGCTTATGGTTTCAAAATTAGCAGAATTTGTTTCTAGATTCTTGCAAAAAACTGATTTTCTATCTTGCTTTCAATTGTGGTGTGTATTTCAAAAATTTTACGTGTTTTTTTTAATCATTTTATTGGGTGCTCGTACAACTCTTATCACAATCCATATCCATTGTGTCGAGCACATTTGTACATTTGTACATTTGTTGCCATCATCATTCTCAAAACATTTGCTTTCTACTTGAGCCCTTGATATCAGCTCCTCATTTTCCCCCTCCCTCCCCACTCCCCTCTCCCTCATGAACCCTTGATAATTTATAAATTATTATTATTTTGTCATATCTTACACTGTCCGATGTCTCCCTTCACCCACTTTTCTGTTGTCCATCCCTCAGGGAGGAGGTTATATGTAGATCCTTATAATCAGTTCCCCCTTTCTACCCAATCTTCCCTCCACCCTCCAGGTATCACCACTCTCACCACTGGTCCTGAAGGGATCAACTGTCCTGGATTCCCTGTGTTTCCAGTTTCTATCTGTACCAATGTACATCCTCTGGTCTAGCTGGATTTGTAAGGTAGATGTGTTTTCTTAGGCAGTTTAGTAGGAAATCATATGGCACAGTGTCAAAGTTGTTTGCCCAATGCCACTTTAAATATGATGCCTGCTTTGTTGTCTGACCTGCTAACACTATTCCCTTTGTAATATGTCATTGCTGTTGCATTCTGAGAGAGCAGTGATATTTTCAGCACAGGGAGGACATTCTGCTATTTCTTGTGGAAGGAATTCTAAAAGATATTTAACTCGTACTTAATTCTTTTGATATTAGTGAGAGTTTTAATATTTGCCCCCAAACACTTTCAGATAATTTTGAGAAGGCATCTTATAATGAAATTCTCTGTATTAAAGGTTATGGAACTATGACCTTTAAAAGTCTTTGTCAAAAAGGCTTATTCAGTGAGTTGTAAAATAAATATATATTTCTGAACACAGCCTGACTATATGTTCTGTGATGACCTTTGTTTTTCAAATCTTGTATTCAGGGAAGCCTTTATTGTCTGCAGCCACAGACCACCATATATTTAAAAAGTAATTGTACTTTGTGTTTCCTTACATAGCTTTAAAGTTAAAGGAAAACATTAGATAGCAACAGTGGGACTTTTCCCACAGGAGTTGGCTTATTTGCAGTGCAGTTCCGTTGCTAAGGAGGTATTCACATGATACATATATCACATAGAAAATCCTCGCTTGTTCTTCAGGTACGAGGTGGGTCAAAGTGCAGTGATATTAAGGACTGATGCACAAAGAAAGAAAGAAAGAAAGAAAGAAAAGAAAAGGTTTTTCTGTAGCAAGTGAATCAAGGGCACGTGGAATGCAAAGGTGCACCAAATTGTGAGTCAGCATCCTTGGATATGAATGTGCTGTGCTCTGCTGTGCTCGCATGTGACGAGAGGTGACCTTGTTCATTGTGTGTCATCATATGAGTATCTGGGAATGAGAAGTCGGATCTCAGTCTAAGTCAGCAGGAAGGATTTTTTTTTTCCTTGTGGTTGAGGTAATATCTTCTTGGAATAATGTATGCAGAAAGATTTTGATGGATGGATTACTGTGATGGGTAAATGTCCTTTGCCAAGGGTGTGAGTATGGTATTAATGCCCTCAAAGACATTTGTTTTATTATTTTCTAGCTTTGTTCCAAAATCTGAAGATGTTGGTACAGTTAATTCTAGACTTAGACTCTTTCTGAATTTTCCACTTTAAGTTCCCGGCCCTGAAATTTGTTTCACTATTTAGGGTATTTGTTACTAAGAAAAAACACTTTTTGACATCATAAATGTTTCTTTTCAAAGGTATCAAATAAGAGTCTTTGGGGTCAGGATTGTAATTTACCATCCTTAATGCTGGGTACATAGAGAACAGCCAATACAAGAAATCTTAAATTGAATTGAAATGAGCATCTACTTGTACCAGACTCTCATGCCTTGTTATTGCAGAAATAATGCCAGAGAAAAAGCATAACTAATTAAAATGAAGTGTCTTAGATAAAGGCTTTTATAATAATTAAAAAATCAAGCACTGCCAAAGATCTAAAGTTTATTAGTTGCATGTCCAAGTAATTTAGGGGTTATGTAGCATGATAAAATGGCCTATAACTGATTTCAGGGTCAGATCTAACATAATCATTGTCTTGTAAAGAGAAAGAGTAATGAACTATTTTTAATATACTGAATAAAACTATAAATTCTACTTTGAGTTGATTATCCACCTATATAAACTATAGCATAACTTATATATAGATGCCCATTGATATTAGAATGTTAATATGTAAATGTGCACATTTGGAAGGAATGGGTCACAAATCATTTTTCTTGGCTTTTAATTTATGGTCATTTATATACTGGGATTGTTTCAGTCAGGCTTGCTATTGGTTGGTAGTTGTTAGATGCTTATGATCTGAAGGAAAATGACATTAATTCAATTAATCCTTTAGAGAACTGAGCACTTCACTAGACTCTGAGGATATAAAGATAATGAGATTACCCCTCTCCTCAAGGAGTTTATGCTTTTAGAGCCAAGATATCAGGGACCACAACAATGTCCTGTGACAGGTGCTGTGATGGCAATGAACCTAAGAAACCCTGTATTTAGACGTTAGGTAGACGTGGCTAGGGACGGCTTTATAAAGGAGGAAGGGTTGAGTTTCATGTTAAGGATGGAAGGGATATACAAGCTTATAAAGGCGAAGATTGGGACTAGTCTGTTTAAAGGCACTGAATCTCAAAAATCAAGGGTAGATTTCATAGACTGCCAACATTTTGGCACTGTTTGCTTGTTATACATTGTTTTCAGTTATTAAATTCAGTTATTCTAAATATTTCAATGAGCTATTTGATGAATTAAAAAATATTGAGCGTGATGGTAATGAAATATTATGGTATTGGAAAGTTCGGATGCTTTTGTATATGGAATGGGTATATGTTTAAAAAAATTCCTCCTCTCAGTGAACTGAGGCATATGAGATAGATTGAGGGGAAAGATGTTTTACTGTTTGGATTACTGGAGATCAGGAGATCAGTAACATTGTCAGTAGACTCATTGAGCTCTAATTAACACTCTTAAGTTGTTCATGTAGTATAACCTGACACTGCTGTCTTTGCTATAGAACAGGGATGTCAAACTCAATTAAAAAGCATGGGCCACTTGTGCAACAGGCAAAATTCACGTGGGCCACATCACATTTGCACATTTTGTTTATATTTTGAAGTGATGATTCAGGAATATGGATAGGATAATTAAAATACTATATAATTGCTTTTATTTAAACATTTGTTTTATTTAATGTATTTCTAAAACTAAAATTATTGTTCTTTACCCCAAACTTGCCAGCGTTTTCCTCCTACTAGTTTTCACTTACCTCTTATGTTGTGACAGAAAATATAACAAAGTAACTAATAAAAAACCCAAAATATTGGACAGCTGACAAATGTGATGCACAATCATAATGGCTTCCCTCAAAAAATGTTAACTAGCCCTACCATTAGGTATGACTCATAACAGCACAACCCAGAGTGCTCTTTGTAGCCGTTTCACTATTGGGATCAGTTTACATTACGTGACACTGAGAGTGGCAGACATATCACTTCCAAATGTCGCCGGAACTGAGTCAGCATGTTTATACATGTCCATGGCCCCCGGAGAGGCACTGGGCCACGTGCATACTCATCTTCAGTAGTTAAAGGGTTAGCGAGATAATTGTGTGTACGGTATTGCCTCGACCTCCCCTAAGAGCTATTTTCTTCATAGCAATTTTTTCAATTTTAATTTTATTTCAGAGCATCGCGGGCCACAAAAATTACCTCGGGGGGCCAGCTTACACCCCTGCTATAGAACATTCCCTTAAGCAAGTAATGACTGGGCAGACACAGACACAGTTCACACAGTACAAAGCTGAGGTGATTTTGAAGCAGGTATTTAGGGAATGCAGATCATGAATAACACTAGCTTTAGGCTTAGGCAACTACTTCAAGAAATAACCAGGGAGGGAACCAAACAGGCCTTCGCAGTGGTACCAACCCAGGTCCACTAAGTACTCATCCTAGAACATGCGCTTCCCGTCCTTTGCAGAAGCACTGGGGTCGTCCAGCACGTACATATATGTGAACACTATCCTGGAGATATAGCTACATACATTCTTAGGGCAACGAGAACAGCTGGGTCATCTACAGATGCTGATACCTGAAAAATCTGAGTTAAATTGAGTTTAATATATTGGATCAAATTTTGGTTTGATCTGCCTCCACTACATGATGTGGTAGTTTCATCAGGAAGAATGGATAAGCTATAATGAAAAAATTATTCTGAGTATGTTATATAAGTTTGAAATTTCATAACATATATGTCATCCTATTTCATCTTTATATATTCTCTAGAGGTAAAAGTTAACATGTTTTACATATAAAGTGCAGTGGTTCTAAAACTTAAATATAGCTTGTCAAATGAATAGTAAGTAAATAATAAAGATTGGATTTCAGATGCAGTCTCAAATTCTCAACTTTGTGATCTTCCTATGTTAAAAACAGGGAACGTCACTTAACATCTGTGCTTCTTACATTGTGTCTAGTTCACTGGTGTATCTGTATCTGTAACAACAGTACTTGGTATAAGGTGCGAACTAAGCTGAATGCTTTTTGAATGAAGAATTCTCAATTGATCTGGATAACACTTCGCATTCCTTTTCTTACAACTATAAACTATACACTCCTAGTTGCTTCCCTGTAAAAATAGTAGAAATGACTAAAATCTAAGGTAAAGCCCCAAAATCCATGGTGGGGCAGATTATTTAGTGCTTGGCTGCTAACTGAGAGTCTGATGATTTTACCCACCCAGTGACTCCCTGAGAAAAACTTAGTGATCTTTCCCATAAAGATTACAGCCAGGACATCTGGGGGGGTGAGGGGGAAGGGGCAGGTCTGCCCAGTCATTGGGTTCATGTAAGTTAGAATTGAATCAGCAAAACACACACACCCCAACAGAATGAATGTCCCAGTGGCATGGAAGGGTAGAGGACAATAGAGCAGAAAAGTGATGGATGGTTACATGTTATGAGCTATTATATTTCTCCTAAATAACCTCATTGAGGAGAGAGTGAAGGGCACCTGGAAAGGGGAGCAGGGAGGACCCCTGTCATTTTAATACAAGTATGTTGTTGGTGACCCTCAGGTTGATGCAAACTCGTGCATGGATGTATCTTGATCACCAAAGAAATGGATGCATTCCAGGAGATAGGACCGTGTTCTCCATCATGGACTCAGGCCCTTAGTTTGGTGTGGCCTTAGAGCAGTGGGTTGTGCAATGATGAAGAGCAGGATTTTGTACCCACTGCGATGCCACTTTCAGGAGTGCTCCAGAAGCGGTGCACCTCTGCTGCTTCTCACAGAAAGGAGTCTGTGGAAGAGAAGTGGGCTATGGGATTAAAAAGAGACTTCCCCAGCTTTGTTTCCCCAAAACATTAGAGGCTAGTTGCCAGCATATGGTGGGAGGTCAGATGCTTAGATATATCCCCTCTGAAGGCAGTCAGTTGCCAGACCACTGTCTGGGCCCACAACAGATAGGGCCCCATTCCCTGCTGTTAAGGAGAATGGGTTACTTTTCCCTAAAGGCTTGAGACCATTAGCCTGGTCCCTGTAGGTGGGGTTTACACCCTACTGATAATGGTTTCTATGGAGATCCAGAGAACCGGTCAAACCTGCTCAGTGATATCCAAAGTTAGGCTGCCATGCTGATTTTAGGATCTGCCCTTCTTGTCACATGTGTACCTCCAATCCCTCCCCTTCCTATTGCGTGTATATCCCTAGATTGTCCCCCTCTCATTGCTGTATAACCTATAGTGCAACCCCTTCCTGTGATGTATGTCTTTACCTGTAATTAGTAGGCTTGCTCGCCCCCCAAAGATATATAAACCTTGGTTAGCAATAAAGATGCTCCTTGGCCTCTTGTAGGCTCCCCCTTCCTCTCCCCATCCTTGCCGAGCCCCTGTTCCCTTTCCCCTTGTCCTCCTTCCCCTCCCCCTCTCTCCTGCCCTCTGGTCTCTCTCTCCATGTGGACCACCAAGCAGGGCTGAGGTGAGCATGCTACCAAGAAATGTGTCTGACTCCATTATTTCAATCTGTCCGCTATCTCTCATGTTCTCTACGACTTTATTGTAATCTTTATATATCTCAACTGTACAATTGCACCTATTGAACCCATGATTAGTTGTGGGGGCTGGCCTTTCCCCCACAGTGGCCAGGTGGCACAATTAAGTGCTCTCCTCCATTCACAGCTGGCAGAGTGGGAGGCTGCCATATAGCTGCTGAGCTGAACAGGTGAATATGTGGCAGCTGGTGAGAGGCAGAGTTGGGCAAGGCAGCAAGCAGGAGCTGGAGAGAAGGCTTTGCCAAGCAGATTTAAATCAAGTAACCTGAGGCGTTCGAATAAGAATACTGGCACCTGGGACAAGGATCGAACCAAGCAAAACATTAAGAAAAGCAAATCACCATTTTCCAGCAGGCACTCCAATCTGAGGATATGTAATAATCCCTCATGGAGCCTTAAACATTGGGATGAGAAAAGGCTAACCTTCTTTTTGTTGCAGTTCTTTTGCATATTCGGAAAATAACTAACTGCCATTTGCGGCATGGCGGGTCACACATTGGGCCGCGAAGCAGTTCAAATCCACCAGTCATCCAGCCCAGGAAGCCCTCAGGGGCAGTTCTGCTCTGCCCTGTAAGTTCACTGTGGGTCAAATGAATTCGAGGGCACTGAGGCTTTTCAGTTTGAACCACTGACTTGTGGAGGAGATTGCTTTTCTTTTATCCTGTATTTTGTACTCTGTTATTTTATTTTTTGTCTTATTTTTTTAATCATTTTATTGGGGGCTTGTACAACTCTTATCACCACCATCCCTCCCTCACAAACCCTTGATAAACTGTAAATTATTATTATATTTTCATGTTTTACACTGTCTGATGTCTCCCTTCACCCACTTTTCTGTTGTCCACCCCCGCAGGGAGGAGGTTACATGTAGATCATTGTAATTGGTTCCCTCTTTCTACTCCACCTTCTCCTTCCCTTCCTGGTATCACTTCTATCATTATTGGTCCTGAGGGGTTTATCTGTCCTGGATTCCTTGTGTTTCCAGTTCCTAAATGTACCAGTATACATCCTCTGGTCTAGCTGGACTTGTAAGGTAGAATTTGGATCATGATAGTTGGGGGAGGAAGCATTAAAGAACTAGAGGAAATTTGTATGTTTCATCAGTACTATACTGTACCCTGACTGGCTCATCTCCTCCCTGCGACCCTTCTGTAAGGAGATGTCCAGTTGCCTGCAGATGGGCTTTGGAACTCCACTCTGAACCTCCCCCCCTCATTCACAACAGTATGATTTTTTATTCTTTGATGACTGATACCTGATCCTATCAACACCTTGTGATCACACAGGCTGATGTGCTTCTTCCATGTGGGCTTTGTTGCTTCTCAGCTAGATGGCTGCTTGTTTATCTTTAAGCCTTGAATACCCCAGGAGCAATATCTTTTGATAGCAGGACACCATCAGCTTTCTTCACCACATTTACTTATGCACCTGCTTTTGTCTTTAGCGATCATGTTGGAAAGGTGAGCATCATGGAATGCCAGTTTCATACAACAAAGTGCTCTTGCATTGAGGGAGTACTTGCATAGAGGCAAAATGTCCATCTGCTACCTTAATACTAAACCTATAAATACATGCACATATATCTGTTCCCCATCGTCATATATAAATACATGTGTTGATGCCTATATTTAGACCTCTATAAATCCCCTTTGTCTCATAGTTCTTTCCTTTTGTCCCCATATCATGTTCAGCCTTCATTTGGGTTTCTGTAATTCCTCTAAGTTACATTGTCTTTGATCAAGCCCTACCAGGCTCCTACACCCTCCTCACCATCGATTTTGGATCACTTGTTGTTCCCTTGTCCCTGGGTTTGTTAACACCCACTTCCTTTCTCCCGCCTTCTCCTCTCCCATGCACCCCCGGGACCGTCAGCCCCGTTGCTATCTCCTCCAGATTGTTTATTCCACCTATCTTATCTAGATAGACCTGCAGAGATAATAATATGCACAAAAAACAAGACAGAGAAAAACAAGGCAAAAAAGAAAACAAAACAGCAACAACAACAAAAAAGAAAACCCTGTAAATCATTCAAGGTCTGTTTGTTGACCTTTAGGAGTGTTTTCTGGTCGAGTCTGACAGGGTGTTACATCCTGGGCCAAAAGTCTATTTTTGGTATTTCCTGGGGACTTGGTTTCTCTGTTCCCCTTGCTGTTCTATTGAAAGCCCTTAATGTTTTGCCTCAGTGTGGTGGGGTCAGATCGGGCAAAATTCCCACACTGTGTCTCCAGTGTCATTCCCCATAGCGCTATGGGTGAGTGAGGGATGTCCTGTCTCATAGTGGGGCCAGCCCTATGGTCCTTTCTGCTTTGGCTGCTCTGAGCAGGAATATCGTCCTCAGCTTGTTGGGTATGGAGGAGATTGTACAGGGGAAATGCTCTCCTATTCAACCTGAGTGAAGGTGAACCATGGTCTGGAGAATCATCTGTCAAGAAACAGGAAGAGGACATGGATTCAGGTTGCAGACATGGGAAGAAAATTGGAGAAATTGAGAAAATCCCAGGGCTAGAGATGGCAAGTACATTCAAACAAATTAATTGATTGTCTTGTAAGTTAAAAATAGTCAGAATAGGCTTATCAAAGTACAAACATTTCTAGTGAATACTTACAGAGGTAAAATTTCATTGTTTACAGGACAAAATCAATTATAGGAAGATTTTATTGATGGAGGGTAATAGTGAATGTGTAAGAATTTTGTTGAAGCTACTATAGGCAATATTTCTGACTTTAATGTACTGTTTTATTGATAAAAATTGCCATGGCTCTTAGCCTCTGTAGGGTCAACAAAAGTTCCAGTCTCTAAGGTAATTAATGGCTACTAGATTTATAAGGTATACACATAAGAGATTTTTGAGAGGTCAACACTGAGACACAGAACGGAGATAGGATTGAGACAAAGAACGTGAGGTTAAGAGTGGCTTTATTAGGGTAAGGAAAGAGCTTCCTGGAGGGAAGGGAGAGCAGAGAAGGGGACAGGAGCATCTTGAGCTCCTGGGAGGTTCTAAGACCCAACAAGTTAGGTCAGGGGAATCGCATCTTGTTGGTGAGGCGGTGGGAGATATATAGGGCTAGAGAGGTAGATGTTGACAGCAAGAAGGGGGATTTTTTTTTGCTTGCACTGCAGGACCTTGAGTCAGGATGCGATCCATGAGAAGTGCCTTTGTTGTTTGCCAACATACTCCCTGGAGTGCTGGGACAGGGGCTGCACAACCTTGGTCTGGAGAGATGAGCTCCTTGGAATGTTGGGGCAGAAGATGCATACTTCAATAGGTCATTTATCCTCCCGAGAGGCTGGAAATGGGGGCCTTGAAGTTCTATCTTCCTGAGCAGCCGGAGAGGAGATGGGGACTGCCTAGTCTGGACCTGACCCAAACAATTTTGTTGACAGGAATCTTTCATGTGTATATTTTGTCAAACATATATCAGAAATACACAAGCCAAAAACTTGTTTTAAAGTTGAGATAGTTTAAGTCCAAAGTTCTTTGTGTGTGGTCCTACATAGGAAGATGCTTTCCCCTCTGAAGCAAGGGACCTTCTTCCTATAAACAATGCAATGCTACCTGTTCCATGGTCTTAACAAAGGAGGGCACGGATCAGGGTACTGTGAGTTGTTATGATTGTTGCTGGGTGCTGGTGTGTCAATTCCAACTCTTAGCAATCCCATGAGTACATGCTTTGATGGCTTTTATATAGCTGTGTTGTGAAATATACACTGGGGAGGCATTGAACTCCCCATGATGTGTGGAGAGGGAGAGAATTTGGAGCCTGAGTTCTGGAGTTGGAATTACTACTACTCCTGGTATTTTGTTGGGATTAGAGTCAGAAATCCCCCAGGAAGTAAGCAATATGGAAAATAAGATTGAATCTGGAGATCTAAACTGCAAGAAAACACACAAAGAAGGATATTTAAGATACCTACAGGAGAATGGCAAACAGGTTGGTAAGATCCCACTGTTTGAATATATTACTGTAACTTGAGAGAGTGCTTTTGTTTAGAAAGGATGTCTGTCAGTTATGAATCCTAGAAAACCAATTTCCAAGGCCCACACCAGTAGTGCCAATGCCAGTCCTTTGGGGGTGTGAAGCTGTCCTAGCCACCAACTCTCAGGAGTTCTGGTCTCCCTAGAGTGGAGACACATGTGCAGCTTGAGGCTATCAAACTTGGAGTGTTCCTAGCCATATTGGCTGGATTTTCCCTAATGCTATAGTATGCTGACCGTGATTTAGTAATTGATTGAATCCTCTATGTTTTAATAACACATTCGCCTCTACTATCATTGGGTCGATTTCAACTCAGAGCAAGCCTATAGGACACAGTAAACTGCCCCTTCAGGTTTTTGAGACTTTCGATTGTTACCAGAGCCCCTGCAGACCAACTAGTGGGCATAGACTGAGGACTTCTTAGTTCATCCCTTGATGAAAGACCCACCATGCCGCCAGGGCTCCCAACACATTCATCTAGATACATTCTAATTGGGGAGCTGGTTACTAAGACTAGAACTATTCTTAGCATTGTGAGAATACAGTCTTCACTGGTCACTGAAGAAAGTGGTATTTTGGTTCTGTTATTTCTTAAAGAATCAAATATGTTGTAGTGAGTCCCAATAGTGTTCTTAAGATGGTGTTGGGGCCTTTGAAGTAGAGGATCATATCTGCTTGAATCAAACTACAATTATAGACTGATTTATTACCCTTTTCTATGGTTATCTTTGGCCATTCTGAGATTAGTATAGTGTGTTAGGAATTACTGGAGGATCTGCACAAGAATAAAATGCTGCCAGGTCCCAGTGATCAGTTGCAAAGCTAACAGTATGCCCCATCAGGTTTTCATTGGCTGATGTTCAGAACTACATCACCAGGACTTTCTTTCTTGTCCCTTCATTGGGACCTGGCTGAAACTTATTCAGTATCACATCAAAATACACATCTACATTGAAGGTGGGTAGTGGCTGCACGTGGATTATGTTGACTGGGCATGGAACTGAGGTTGAGAACAGCATTCTATCACCCAAAGGCCAATGCCTCAACTCTGTCTGTAGCGTGGCTCAGTTTCATGGAGGAGAATTGATCTGACTGGTCACTGTGCCTGGGCCACAAGCACTCATTGGATTGTTCCATTTTTTAAAAAGTCACATTTTGAGTAGGTAACTGGTACTCAATACATGTGGAAAGTATGCAAAACACACAAGCATGAGATATTTCATTTGGAGGCATAACAAAAATTGGTGAAATCGTAGTAGACAAGAAGGTTCAAAAGCAATTCCTTATGTTTCTTCCCCTTTCAGGGAGTGCCTGGAAGTGTGTTTCCATGAATATTTGTAGAGTGGATTAAAGCTTGTCCTCTTGAAACAGATACACATTTAAAATCTTAGAATGTTAAAGTTTTAAGGGACCTTAAAGACTATCTGACTTAAACCTTAATTGTATGGGTGGAGAATCTAAAGCCTTGCGACCATAAGTGAGTTGGCCCAGGTCACACATCAAAGTAATAGCAGTGAGGCGGCTAGAATTCCTAGCCAGGTACCCGTATGCCTTCAACCTACTCCTTTAAGATCTCTCTCAAGAGCGGAGAACCCAAGCCCACCCCTCCCCCAAATCAGAATGTATAGTCCTCGCATTCATATGCCTTGCTTTATGCTACCGTCTGATAACTGCGAGGGCTGTGGTCTAATTACACTTAAAGGAAATATTGATCTTGGTTGCCATGATTTATGCTACAAGGCCTTTCAGGTCTAATTTGAGTTACCAAGAAAGGACACATTAGTATACGATATAATAGAAATGCATTGAACAAAATAGAAATTACTTATGTGATGTTGCTTTTATCAATATCAGAACTTTCCACACACACCCTACTCTCTCTTACTGAAATTCTGATTTTCCATTTGTTCTATTGAAAAGAACTGTGTTATGTTCCAAGAGTGAGTTGTATACCACTGCATCATGATTTTTATTTTAATTTTAGTATTTCCATCTTAGGTAGACACTGATGGTTTATGTATATGGAAAGAAGGGCTAAGAATTATGAATCAGACATGAATATCCTAGTTTCTTATTTATAATAATAAATTGCTAATTATATAACTAAAGCTAAAGTTAATTATATAACTAAAGCTGTTTACCTTCAAGTAGTAATAAAGACACGCTAATACAATCCAATTCATTCTATCAAATATTTATCAAGTGTTTATTGAATTTGCATGGAATCTCATATCCTCTGGTAGTTGTTGATCTCTTAATGTGCATGAGATGTTGTCACCACTTTGGGGAAATGATAGACTATTAGAGGATGTGGCAGCATGAATAAATATGCAATATATAGGTTTGATGAGGACTATAGTAGTAGAACTCTGGGCTACTACTCTTGTGATACCAGGGCAGTCCCTGGTGGCACAAATGGCTGGGCATCTGTCTGCTAATTTGAAGGCTGGAAGTTTACATCCACTTAAAGGTGCCTCCAAAGAAAGACTTGCCACTCTCCTACTGGAATACCACCGCCCCTCTAAAGCTGATGGAGCAGAGTTTGACTCTGACAGACAAGGGGCCACCATGATTTGGGATCTACTGGATGGCAACTGGGTTGCTTGTGTTTGATGTTGGACACACAGAAGATGATGTAAGAATCCTTTATATGGAT
This sequence comes from Echinops telfairi, assembly GCF_000313985.2. Classification (NCBI taxonomy): domain Eukaryota; kingdom Metazoa; phylum Chordata; class Mammalia; order Afrosoricida; family Tenrecidae; genus Echinops; species Echinops telfairi. Next base: position 2,941,141 of record NW_022103906.1, read on the forward strand.
CCAGAGTATGATCTGTGGCAAAGGCCTGAAGGGACTTCTAAGCGAGTGGTTTACAATGAATCCTGCGAGAGCCGGAACTCACTGGGATTGCCTTGCTTTCTGCCTTTGGTAGAGCAGTCTTACACCTTGTCTAATACTCTCCATTAATGGAAAATGTTTTTGCTTCCCTTCTCTGGAAGGCTTTTCTGCTTTACATGGGTTCTGGCTTTTACAGGGTCCACTGTCTATTTCCAGGCAAGCATCAATGTTTCAGATGAAGAAAACATGCAGAGGCATGGAAGTGTAAACCTATACAGTCAGTTCTCAACTGTCACGTAGATGCCAGAGGCATGGAAGTGTAAACCTATACAGTCAGTTCTGAACTGTCACGTAGATGCCAGAGGGAAATGGTGGATGATGGGAGATGAGACGCCAACAGCGAAGACGACTTGTGTTTGGAGGAATAGGAGCTTTGTAGGACTTTAGAGTTGAAGAGAGACTCGGGCAATTCCCACTAGAATCGTTCAGAAAAGTACAGAGAGGCATTTGATATAAATTAGACCCATCCTGCACGGCATAGTGACATCCCTATTAAGGATAAAAACTGGGAAACTCAGATTTATACCTACTTTATTCTCACATAAATGGGAAGTATTGTCAATGAGAATTCTTCCTGGGAATTACATTCACTAAGGGTTTTGTAAATTAAGCTGAAGAGAAAAAGAGGGTGTTGAATTCATGAGTGGGCAGGAGCTCATGTCAAAGGAAACACTTTTCTGTGAATGGACTTCATGAGGCCACAGGTCAGTGATAAAGGACATTTTTTTCTTTCTTTTTTTTCCCCCAGCAGAATAAATAAGCAAACAAACAACTCATCAGGGGGTTTCAAAGGTTTGTGGAAAATTCCGTTATTTTTTAAGTCCAATTTCCAAAGGAATCTTTGAGGTTTCCTTGCATGTGTTTGTAGGTGATATATTTGGGAAAGGTTGAACTAGATCACTGAGGCGAAGGAGGGGGAGTATGCAACTGGCACTTGGCTAGTTGTCTTTCTATCCAAGTGGTACCTGGTACAGTCTAAACACAACTCCAGCTATGGTCAAGATGATGCAGGGAGAGAAAAACCGTGCTTTCCCTATTTCCTCCTGATCCGTTCTTCTCATTCCGCCAAGCTGAAACTGTGGCTTATTTGAATAGATCTATTTAGATCTCTATTGAGTGGGACCTACTTGAAATTGGCCATCCTATTTTTCATTTTTGCCTTGAATTCTGTCCATCTGTTGCTTGTTGTTGCTTTGGCTCAGCTGTAGAACCAAGAAAGAGCAGAGAGGAAATGAGTGCTCAAATGAGTTTGAAGTATGTTCAGTACCTCGTGTCTATTTATGACTTATGGAATGTGAGAATAGAAACAGTGAGAGCACTGGGAACAGATGTTTTGAATCAAGGGATTCATTACTTAACACTTATTCATAATTATAAGTAGGATCCTGGTGGAGGATTACAGCTATGCATGTCATCGCTTAGGAAAATGTGAGGATTTGGACACCAAAAACTGCCCACACTTACCTCAACTTGAGGTTTATGTATAAATAAGAAAAACAAATCAGACATACAGGTATCTCTGAAGTACAGAAGTACATCAAAGTAAAGAATAATTTTCCACCCCATGGTAATTTTCCCCCCAATAAAAACAAACAGGACTTGATCTATGTATTGTGATGAATTGTATGAACCCCAATAAATTGATTTAAAAACAAAACAAAAACAAACAGGACTTTCCTTTTCAGATCTTTATAGAAAGATCATTAAAATCTAATGGCGTCTCCAACATTTCTATAGTCATCTTTTCCCTCTCCCCAGTTGAATACTTCCACATCATTTTTAGTATGCTAATTTTTAAGAATACATATTTAACTGACTTCTATTGAAACTGAACAGAAAAGATTTTGCTTCCTAGGCACAGAACTCAAACACAGCTAACTAATGTGTTTTTCTGCTGTTTTAAGTGTTACCATTAAGCCTGATGCAATGGCTGAGTATAACCTTTGCTGTGTGATGCTTCCATTCAATTCTCTCTGAGGTATTTAGAAGAAACTTTCCCTGAGTTATTCTGCAGTCTGTATTTCTTTGGCCATCCTTCTCCCTCTGGATTTGAGAGTAAGGCCCCTCTGAAGAAATGCGGATGGAGATCTTTGCGGTTTTTGCAGGGTATCATGTCTGATGTATGTATTGAATATGCACTTTACTCTTGAAGCCTTTGCTTCTCTGAATGCAAGTTACATCTGCCGTCCAATATGGTCATCACTGTCCCCATGTTATCACTAAGTATTTGAAATGTAGCTCATCCAAATTAATAAGTGCTTTACGAGTAAAATGCATGCCAAGGTTTGAAGACTCAATGTGACATATAATACCAATGTCTTTGATATTTATTACATATTGAAAGGGAAATAGTTTAGATATACTGGGATACTTACAACATTAATTTTATTTATTTTCATTTTCATTTCTATTGTGGCTAGTAAGTAAACTTACACATACAGTTCATGTTAGATTCCTACTTCACAGTGCTGCTCTATTGCATATATAGGTTGTTCCACCACGTTTTGGTGCTAGAAATGATTTTTTGTGTTGTTCTATAATTCATAACTTCTAAATATATACATTTTCTCAAAAGAGTTTTAGTTTCCATAATCCCAGGAATCATGTGTACTATTTCATTTTTATAATTTTCTCCAAAATATAGTGTTTCTTGCATTGTAGTATAACAAATGATATTTAATATGCTTGCTACTTGTTTCATTTTTGCTTTTTTAAAAATATTTTTATTGGGGGCTCATATCTCTTATCATAATCCATGCATTACTCTAATGTGTCAAGTGTATTTACACATATGCCACCATCATCATTTTCAAAGCATTCTCTTCCCACTTGAGCCCCTGATATCAGCTCCCCATTTCTCCCCCCACCCTCCCTCACAAACCCTTGATAAGTTATAGATTATTTTTCCATATATAACATTGTCCTCTGTCTACCCTCACCCACCTTTCTGTTATTCATCCCACTGGAAGGGAGTTCTAGACTGATCCTTGTGATCGATTACCCCTTTCTCCCCCAACCCGCCCCTAATCCTCCTGGTCTCTTCACCCTCCTTGTTGGCCCTGAGGGGTTTATCGATCCTGGATGTCCTGTGTTGGGGGCTCTTATCTGTAGCAGTGTGCATGCTCTGGCCTAATTCTTTTTGTAAGGTAGAATTGAGGTCATGAAAGTGGGGAAAGCAAGGATAAATGCTTATGCACTCCACTCTGGTTATTCTAAAGGTGTTCATTAATCGTTGCTCACATTTTACCAATGAAAAGAGGAAGGCGATATAAGACTGGGAAATAGTTGTTTAGTTTCTAGAAAATTACACATTTTAAGACACAGAGGCTTCCTGCCCCTGTAGAGTTACAGCCTCAGAAACCCACAGGGGCAATTCTACTCTGTCCTGTAGGGTCATTCTGAGGTGGAATCAACTGGAACGTAGTGCGAAAACACAGAGTGGGATGTTTATAAAAAGGACATAGGTCTTTGCTCAATAGAACCAGCTTACAGCCTCATAGAAATTAACTAATTGGAATATGTTTGCGGCTGAAGCAGGTGAATACAATGCTTCTGGTTTATTATGATTGAGAGTAGAACATTGTGTAACAGTAGGATTCAAGGAAAGTTTAATGAAGATTCATGAAGAAGAATTCTTCAATCAGCAGAGAATTAAGGGTTATATGAAGCCGATAGGAGCTGGGGTTCTATCAAGAAACAGAGAAGAGCGACATCCGTGGTTTAATTTTCAGCTGAATATATATATTTCTAAATTAGAAGAGGTGAAGTTAGGTTTGCTTTTTTTTTTTTTTTTAAGTGATGTCTTTAAAGCATTGTATAGGAGACAGAGCTTTGCTTTCTAGGGAAACATGCCCACGCATATATATTGTTCCCACACTTTAAATTCCACTGCAAGGGTGTGGGGGGCAGGGGGATAAAGTCTACTGCAGTATATATACTTTTTCTTATAAAGTTTCTGAACATGTTAAGCATTTAGATAACAGAGTTGGTGTGTTGGTAGGAGAGGAGAAGGTATGAATATTTAAATGAGTTTTATGTGTGTTTCTGGAAAATAAGGTAAAAAGAACATTTTTTAATCTGTTTTTCTTTTTAATCATTTTATTGGGGGCTCATATAACTCTTATCACAATGCATACATACATCAATTGTGTAAAGCACATTTGTACATTCATCGCCCTCATCATTCTCAAAACATTTGGCCTCCATGTAAGCCCCTGGCATCAGCTCCTCATTTTTCCTCATCCCTTCCCACTCCTCCCTCCCTCATGAACCCTTGATAATTTATAAATAATTATTTTGTCATATCTTACGCTGTCTGATGGCTCCCTTCACCAACTTTTCTGTTGTCTGTCCCCCAGGGAGGAGGTTATATGTATATATGTAGATCCCTGTAATTGGTTCCCCCTTTCTACCCCACCTTCCCTCCACCCTCCTGGTATCTCCATTCTCACCACTGGTCCTGAGGGGTTCCTCTATCCTGGATTTCCTATGTTTCCAGTTCCTATCTGTATCATGTACATCCTCTGTTCTAGCCAGATTTGTATGGTAGAATTGGGATCATGACAGTGGGGGGTGATATGTAGATCCTTGTAATTGGTTCCCCCTTTCTACCCCACC
>NW_022103906.1:2946248-3003755 GCF_000313985.2 Echinops telfairi
GGTGTGCTTTTTCCATGTGGGCTTTGTTGCTTCTGAGCTAGATGGCCACTTGTTTACCTTCAAGCCTTTAAGACCCCAGATGCTACATCTTTTGATAGCTGGGCACCATCAGCTTTCTTCACTACATTTGCTTATGCACCCACTCTGTCTTCAGCGTTTGTGTCAGGAAGATAAGCATCATGGAATGCCAGTTTAATAGAACAAAGTGTTCTTGCATTGAGGAAGTACTTGAGTGGAACCCCAATGTCCATCTGCTACTAATACTAAACCTATAAATATATGCACATATATCTATTTCCCCATTCTCATATATAAATATATTTGGATGTGTACATGCCTTTATTTAGACCTTTATAAATGCCCTTTCCCTCCTAGCTCATCAAAAGCACATTTAATCAGCTTGTCTAGTTCTTTTTTCAGTAAAGTAGATCCCTGACCAGGAGGATGTTCTCAGTGTTGTTGTAGGGATCCTTGTCTCACATATCTCAGACATTTTGTCCTAAGTATGTGAGAAAGCAGTTCCTGAAGAAAGACATCGTGTGTAGTTAAGTGGAGAGGCAATGACAAGAGGAAGACTCTGGACACAGTGGATTGACCCAATGGCCACAACAATGGGCTGCAGCTTAAGAACAAGTGTGAGGCTGGCACAGGGCTGGACAACGTTTCCTTCTTCAGGGTTGCTATCAGGTGGAACCTAACAACAACCTGTCATTTGCACCATCACAGACAATTTTAACAAAGCACACCCTGGGACCCCCAAGACTGTCCTTTCTAAATGCCTAAGTTTATTTGTTAAATGTCCTATAGACCAGGGAGGTGTGATTTAGGCTTCTGTTACTGTGTTCTAAAATCTTGGTGTCATGACACTCTTTGTGAATTTTACTAATAACACTGCCCTTCTACAAATTTATGGTGAGCATCTGCAGTTCCATTCTTTTAAAAACCATCTTTACAGAATGTTATTCGAGTCTTCAATAGCTAGCCTGAGGTTGGCACTGGTACTGTTTCTCTTCTGGGAAAATAAATTATCAATTTTAAATGGTCTTCTGATTTATTGAGGCGGCTGCACAATTGTAGACAACGAAGCATTAATGTTATACTTTCCGTGGTATTCCTCTGAGAAATAACTTTGCTGTACAGCTGAATATACAATGCATATATTATTGTCTAATGAACAGGTTTTTCACATTGCTGCTAGGTATTATTACAGCAATGTGCATATTATTTACTATTGAATCAAAAACACGCATACATTTAACTCAGACCATATGAAGACCAATGGAAAAGTAATGTTTTAAGACTTTCATAATCCTCATTATTGTAAAATATGGTCTCATCATCATCTGCTCTTTCCAAAATAATAATTTTCTTTCCACATACAAGTGGAATGTTTCTTTAAGGAGATATTGGTAAAAATATATATTTTAAAAGAATGTAACAGATTTTATTCTGCCAGAAGTTCTGTGGTGGGGAGGATAATTAGCTTATTTAGTAGCTGTTATTTTTATGAGTAGGTGCTGCCAAGTTGATTTCAACTAAGAGTGTCATTAGACACAGTTCTTTATCATACACATAATCATAGTAGGTTTCAGTCCATTCTTGACACCACTGTGGATGTACATCTCTTTGAGAATCTTGCTCATTTTCTCTCAAGCTCTACCAAATATGATGTCACATGTCCAGAGTATGTGGGTCAAAATTTTGCCACCCTTGCTTCTAAGGGACAGAAATTCCGTCTGTACACCTTTGGCATGAGTAATTGGTTCGTGCATTGGAGGAATAGTTGAATTGACTGGCCTTCTATGTTGGCATATAGATAATTTCCTGTCACTGATGTCAGCATAAATGCTATTTAATAGTGAGGTATGTTTACTGTGAAAATTAATCATTTTTCTAAAGTCTTATTCTCCTTGTGTAAGGAAGGTTAGAAGTCCTAAAGGTAACAAAATTTAAGTTGCTTAGCTGTGAAAATGTTAATTTATTTTGAATCTTGGTGATAATCTATTTTGAATCTAGTCGATCCAGTTGTTGGAATCTACCCTTATAGTATGGTGTAAAAGTTAGATAATAAATAATCTAAATAAATAAAGAAGTGTAACAAACATATCCTTGTTAGGTCAACTCATGAAAAATAGGTGATAAAAAGCAGCCTCAGCATGTCTGGGGATTAAAAAAAATAAATAACAAATTTTAACTGTAAGTCTGTATAGGATGTTTAGTTCAGATTAGTACATTTATACTACATTTTCTTTATGTGCCTCATACAGTCTCCCTAATCAGTATATGGCAGCACCTAGGGAGGCAGACTACAAGGAAGTCATAATATTTGATAAGCGTATAAAGTATGCAAGAGGATATGGTAGGACCAAATACAGTGTGTTAATTTCTATTTGGACAGTTAAGGAAGATATCCCGGAAGAGAATGGAATATGTTTTGAAGAATGTTTCAGAATCATCTGTGGAGGACAAAGGGAGAAGACCGAAGACCAGTCTAGGCAGAAAAATAGAATATGCAGAAACCTGAAAAACCAAGCAAGTAGTGGTCAATAGAAAGATCATTTAGTTTGGATTGTATGAAGCAAGTGGTAGATATTGACAAAGGATTAGTAAACTGGAATCCGTTCTAGCTGTGCAGCAGCTTCCAATTTGTTCAATATGCTCTTAGGAAGAGACTTGGCATGGTCAGTGCACCCACCTCTAGTTTGACATCCACGTTTGTGAACTTGGGTCTTTCCCAGCCTGTGTCTTAGTTTGCCTGAGGCCCCTTTGGAATTCCAGATGATAAAATAAATATGCAAATGGTTGTGAGTAAATCTATGTGGGTGAGACAAAACTGGAGAGAAAAGGCCAGAGGAAGATATGAGTCCCTTCTCTCATCTTACCTTAATGGAGGTCAAAAAGAATATTGCAGAAGAAATGAACAGAAGTGCTGGAGAAACTCACAGTCTTTATCTTAAATTCTAAGGAACATGTGAGATGCAACCAAGGTAGAGGTAAATTTCGATTAGGGAAAAAGAGCTTTGTATTAGAAACCTCAAAAGAAGCAATGACATCGCCACTGTTGGGGCTATCAAGAGCAGGGCCCCAGAGCCTGCCAATAAAGTGAGTGTGCCAAGGCCAAAGGCAGGAAGGAGCCAGTTACCGGTCAGGAATGCTGGGGCCAGGGGACCAGCGTGAGGACACTACCTGAGACCATCACCGAGTACAGGCACATGCCCTGATCTCTGAGGGGCATAGACGCCAGGTCCTTTGACTACCAGTCAAAGGAAGTCACGAATCTAAGGGAATCATGATGTTCTTCTTTAAAATTAAAAATGCCTTTGGCTGGTATTAAAGCAGTGGGGATGCTTGGAATTTAAATGAAGGCTGCATTGAGCAGTGAGAGAACATGGGGTTTGCAGCCTAAAGACTTGGCTTAATGTTTGAGTGTTGCTACGTATTTTATGACTCTTATGACATTTACTTAAATTCTCTGTTTCCGTTTTACCTTTACAACTGGTATTACAATAATGGCAACATCAAAAGATCTTTAAGTGACATGAATGGGAAAAATGTACTTAGAACATTCTCATTCTGTAAGATATTGTTAGGTGGCTTTCAGGAGGTCAAGGCAGCCAGTGAACAGAAACTGGATCCAGAATAAAACCTTATGGTTCAGACTGAAGCGCATGATATGACTTAACCCCATGGGTCCGCATCTCCAATGTGAGATGATTTATCCAGGTTACCCTCTGTGAGCCTTGCAGACTCTCATGTCCCACCATCGATACTGCATGGATCGTGGGATGTGACACTCAATGTTGGCAGTGGTGTCACTAGACACCTGATAATGATGGTAAATAATGAATTATATTTGCACTTCAACACTGTTTAGAAGATGGCTTTTACACAAGTTATATCCAGAGGTTATAGTGTAGAGTTAGTTATGATATAATGGAAAGGAAATATTAATGAAGACAGTAGGAAAAATAAACAGCTACCTTTAGATTTTATAAAGAATATGTACATATGTGCTTGACACAATGGATGGATGGATGGACTGTGATAAGAATTGTCTGAGCCCCCAATAAAATAATAATAAAAAAAAGAATATGTCCTTTGAAATGCCTGAGTTCAAATCTCCTTTAAGCCAATTGAGCTTTAGTACCTTGCAGGTCCATGTGTTTTCAATCTAATAATTGAGGATAATAACTGTCTTCATTTTGTAAGTGAGGACCCCAAGGCTCATAATTTAACTAAATTCCTTTAAGGGTCTTATACTAGTAGGATGCAAAGAGCCTGACTCCAGAAACCTAATGTGAGCCACATCGAATTTACTAGGAGCCGAAGAACGTTGCCTCAGCTTACAACTTTTAGCAGGAATTGTAAGTTAGGAATGCAGTCAGTTTTTGTGTCAGGGTTGATCATATGCTTGATTTTAAATTACCTCATTGGAGAACAAAGCCATGTGCATTGGGCATTGGTATGTGGCCCAGCCATCCCACACTCATCCACAATGCTTTCTTAGTTTATAGACCCACCAGGGGGGATGCTGATTGAGTGGGGTAATTTCTCTTGATTTCACATGGACTCAGATAGTGTTGAGACTGAAACAACGCACAGTACACAGTACCTAATTAAGCTTAGCTTTAGGTCCAGACAATTAGCACGTCTGAATCCAGTATTTCAAAAAGCCTGTGGCATTTCTTTCATAGCAGCAAACCTGGAAGTGGCCATGCCAGGCAGCTGTTTTCTAAGTCCAAGTGACAAATAAGGTTATCCTCCGGCATATTTGCTTTGTTCATCTTAGAGTGTAACTTGACCTACTCAGAAATATTGCACATCAGGCTGAGAAATCATCCACCTTTAAGGGTCAGACATCTGATTTCAGAAGAGCTCATTAGCAACTGAGAACTTTTAAAACCCCATAAGTGTATTCCACTAGATGATTGCTTGCTTTTCTTTCAATGTAGTCTCTCTCTCTTTTGTTTTTCTTCCAAGAGGCACCAGTAGGCAAACATAATAGGCACTATTATGTTGTAGAGATATTTTTCTATTTTTTGTCACTCAAAGTGTTTAAGTTCCAATCTCCCCAATCATGGTATAAAAAGTGAGGAGATTGTGTCCCTTTAACTTATCTTTCCTGGTGTGTGAGGTCCCTAATGCTGTCCTCCGTGGGAGCGACTTTCCCAGAAGTACTCCGTGGGAATGGCGGTTAAGATTATATCACTATTTAATCACAGTTGGAGAGGCTAGCTATCCTAATTAGGGTCTGGAGCATGCCCTTTCCCTGTGTGGGCAGCTGCTATTTTCTGATGTCTGCCAGCAGTTGGCATTCCTTGGTACCTGCCTTCTTCCTGTCTATTATTGTGTCTGTTCTGCTCTCTTGTAACTTGAAAGTGTTTTCCTTAGAGGATTTATCCTATGCTGATACGATGTCATTAAGGAGCCTTGCTTGCATGGTGGTTATGCCTTGTACTGCTAACTACAAGGTCAGCGGTTCAAAACCACTAGGTGCTCCATGGGAGAAATATGAGGCTTTCTACTCCTGTAAAGGGATATAGTCTTGGAAACCCACAGGAGCAGTTCTACCCTGCCCTGTAGGGTCTCTGTGAGTCAGAATGGACTTCAGGGCAGTGAGTTGAAATGTGACATCATTAGCATGTCAAAACAAAACTCCTATTTAGCATCAGGTACAGGGACTAAGATTCCAACATGTATTTTTGGAAGGCATAGTTCTTGATTGGGATGAGATTCCTATAGCATTTATGACATTGCAAGCATATAATATTTGATGTGAAATTTTCCTGTATCCTATATATGACGGCCACAAAATGTAAAGAGATTTAATTCTGTCCTTTTGAGGGGGAGTGGAGGGGTAGGAAGAGGATTTCTTGTACATTTAAACTACACTGTCCCATGGCTAACAATATCGCCGCCTGGAGAGCCTATGTGGAGAGCAAATGAGGGCTGTGGTTGTAGCTAAAGTATTTTTTCTTTCTTGTTTCTCTAGTGCAGCAGTTCTCAACCTGTGGGTCACAACCCCTTTGGTGGGTCAAACAACCCTTTCACAGGGGTCACCTGATTCAAAACAGTAGCAAAATGACAGTTCTGAAGTAGTAATGAAAATAATTTTATGGTTGAGGGTCACCTCAACATGAGGAACTGTATGAAAGGGTTGCGGCATTAGGAAGATTGAGAACCACTGAGCTTTGCTTCTGTTTCTGGGGCCTACTCCAAGCCTTTCTTCCTCTCAAGTAGAGGAGAATCAATGAAAACTTGGTCCACCCAAAGCTCACCATTGGTAGTGTTTGGGCTCTTTCCCCTTCTACCAGTAGGTGATAATAAAATTAATTAAAGACATCATTCATTTTATTTTACTTTATTTTTGTTTACCTTCATTTTACCCTGTAAGGCCCAAAATAGCACATAGATCCATGGAACCAATCTGCTAGGCTTGGGTCTATTATTCCTTAGTTTTCAACATAGAGAGCAGATTCACTGCTGAATAACGTTAACTGGAAGCCACCCAGGCATCAAAGGTTTGTGATGCTCCACACCCCCATCCTGTTGCTTCAAGAAGCAATGGTTTCACCATATTTTAGTGAGTGCAGTGGTTCTCAACCTGTGGGTCGCGACCCCTTTGGAGGTTGAACGACTCTTTCACAGGGGTCACCTGATTCATAACAGTAGCAAAATTACAGTTATGAAGTAGCAATGAAAGTAAGTTTATGGCTGGGGTGAGAGTCACCACAACACGAGGAACTGTATTAAAAGTTACCGTATTAGGAAGGTTGAGAACCACTGCTCTAGTGAATCCCACTTCTGACACAACATATATTGAGGGCTCTTTAAGTCAAACCCTAGGTTGATGGTTCAGAATAAAGACTCCACAGAATAAGTAAAACAATCTTACTCATGTTTAAGATTGACCACAGTTCAAAGATTCAGGAAGATACAGGAAAGATACAGCACAGGAATGAAGCTGGATGACCCCAAACACAAGTTTCCAAAGCTCTCCCCAGGGGCGTCACCCAGGGCGGCCTGACTCTTCCAGCAGTGAGGTCACAGTGTACTTCAGGTGTTCTTTCCCAGGGACCCTAGTGCTGCAGGGTTTTTATTGGAGATCAGTCACATAGGCCCAAGAGTACCAGTGTGCCTGACCGTACATGGAAAAAGACAGAATGAAAGCAGGTGTTCAATGTAAACTACATCATTTATACAAAGCGTTTAGACAGTAATCTTCTCTTATAATGGAGGGGACATTTTATATCACTGTGGGAAATTGTTTGCTAATTAAATTCCTAAACACTAGCCAAGGGCCAACTTTGCAAGGCAACCTTTCTCAGGATAGAAGTCCCCAGGCGGCCATACTAATTATTTTCTCTTTCTGTATAACATATAATCAATAATAATAAAATAATACTAAACAAATATTTTACCTTTTTTGCTCACACACAAATTATATATGACCTCTCATTTGTGTATTTCGATTATGAGTCCTCTCCGTTTGGACTAAGCACGTTACAAGTCTTCAATAGCCATACAGAGCAACTGGCTGTCATATTGGACAGTCTTATGATAAAATTATATGATGGTGTTAGGATAGTGTTATATTGCCACCTCAGGCACAAGGAGAGCTATTTTATATTAACATTATAAAGAAAAATTTTAATACACTTTGAATTACGATATCATTTATTTAGTAACAAACTATTTATTGGTTATATTGTAAATGAGCAAAAATTTTATGAGAATATTTGAATGAAGTGTGCTTACATTTCACATTTAGAATATATAACCCTAGCTTGCATTTTTTAATGTTGAATATCAAAATGTGAAAGGATTAAAATTTTCATTGTAATTTAATTATAAACACTCAAATTTTACAATTTGGCAACTTGTCTATGCATACATCACATTTGGTATTTAACTATGTGATATCATTTGCCTTTAACAGAAAGTGATTTTACACATTAGCATGGTCGTGGGATGCTGATAGATTGGTTGGCAAAGGGACACGTCCTAGATCTCTTTCTGATACACTGAATGTACTTCAAGCTGAGACAGTTCAGAAAACCGATTTCTCTATTTCCAGTTTCCTGTGGTGTACATTGTCTTGGGGAGGTTTTTGAGAGATGCTAAAATTAGGGGATTAGGATTTCGTGGACAGAAATCGCCTAAAAAAATGATCCCTAGTTATTTTTTTCCCATTATCTAATAAAATATATACATCTAGGTAAGCAAAGTCCAAATTAAGGAATCAAATGTTGGTGGCCATTTATTTTTTTAAAAACCCAATCCTTATGAATTTCTTGTTTGTTTATTTGAAACAAACTTGTCTGTTGCAAGAGAGTCCAAGTCTGTTTCAGTGTGCATTTCCCTTTCATATCTACTCAGACAAATGTGCAGATCTGATGGGTAAGGAATCTATGGGGGATTGAAGGCTATGGCCCTCTCTCTCTCTTTCACTTTACCACTAGTTATTTATTTTTGAGATGTATGCACACACACACACACACCCTTTGGTTTGTGGAATATGACACTTGTGAAGGAAAACATATTTTATGCAGTCGCACAGCTCATCTCATGAAATCAAATTAGTAACACTCTCTAATTAAGCCCTTTATGTACATGGTTCCTTTTCTTACCCCCTCCTCCTTTCCCCTCCCCACCCTGACCCTGACCTCTTGAGCATGGTGTAATAATATATTTATCTTTATGAGATTGACCAATTTTGCTAAGCATTGTGTTCTCTAATTTTATCCATGAATTAACGTGTGTGACAGACAAGTATTGTTTTCAAGGATGCATAATACCCTATTGAATGAATATACCAGAGTTTGCCCATTTCTCTATAGGCAGAGTTTTTTCCCATCGTTTTGCTCTTGTAGAAGTTGCTGCAATAAACATAGGTGTGCCTATGTCTGTTCGTGTTTTGTTCTTTATTTCTTTAGCGTATATATCAAGTAGAGAGATTACAGGATCATAAGATGTTTGTATTTGTGTAAGGAAGAGCCATGCTGTTTTCCATAATGGTTGTACAATTCTACAGTCTCACCTGGATTGTCTGAGTGTTCCAATCTGCCCACATCCTCTCCAGCATTTATTATACTCTGAGTTTTTGTTTTATTAAAATTTTGCTAAGAGTATTGCTGTAGACTGGGATCTCATTGATGTTGTCATTTGTATTTCCTATGGCTAGTGAACACAAACACCCCTTGCTAGGATTGTTGTCCACCTGAATGTCATCTGTACTAACTTGCCTGTTCATGTGTTGTTCTCATTTTTGGATTGTGTTATTTGTGCTTTTCTGATTAAGGCATTGTTACTTTCTGTACATTTTAAAAATTAGCCCTTTGTCTGAAATATCATTGCTAAACAATTTTTCCTCCGTCTACGGGTTCAATTTTAACTCTTGATGAAGTATTTTGATGTCCGTGAATGCTGTGTTTGTGGAAGCTCGATATCAGTTATTTTGTCTTCTATAGTGTAGGTATTTTTCATTATGTTCAGTACTGTATTTATGCCTGTTTTAAGCTCCCTAAGATTGTCCCTATTTTGTTAATGAGGGTCTTTATGATTCTAGGGTTTATATTTAGGTCTTTATTCCCTTTTTAATTATGTGGGGGTGAGGTAGATGTTTTGTTTCATTCCTTTGCAAAGAACGATCCAATTTTTCTAGCACAATTGACTGAAAAAGCAACCTCTTCCCCACGTAATGTTCCTGTTTTTAGGTGTCATGGAGTCAGTTCTGACCCTGTGTACAACAGACAAAACACTGCCTTGTGCGGCATCATCTTCACCACTGTTCCTAGGCCTGAGCCCGTCATGGCAGCTGCAATGCCCATCCATCTGAGAGCCTGTCCTCTGTCACCATCTCCTTCTGCAGGGCTGGTCTCTCATGATCACACATCTGAAATATGGAAGATGAAGGGTCACCATGCGAGCCTCTGAGGAGCACTCTGGTTATGCTTCTTCCATGACAGGCTGGTTGACCATCTTAGCAGTCTACAGGGCTTGCAATATTCTTTTCCAGCACCACACTTCAAATATATTCTTCTTTGGTCTCTCCTATTCCCATTAAGTCTATTTTAACGGGGAAGGAACAATTCTGAGGAAAGGGTAAGAATAGTTATGCAACTCAGAGAATATAATTAATGTCACAAAGTTGGACACATGTGTATTGTTTAATTATTCTGCTATTTACTTTTTCATCAACAACAAAACATAAAATAGGCAAAGTATCGAAAAAGAAACAAAATCCATTCCTTTAAATTTCCCCTCTGTTTCACATATTTGTAGCCTGGATTAGTCCTTAATGTTTTGGTCATTTTTCAAAGGGGAAAGAGGTGTTTTTCTAAAACCTCTTTGATTTGACCTGATATGTTTTGACAATATAATGTGTACCATTTTTGTTTAATAAACAGCGAGGTAGACATTACATATTCCTAGTTTTCTAGAGGTATGACAGCCATGAAATAGGAAGATTAACTTGTGCAGATCTGTGGGCGCTCATATTCCCACGCTCACCTCCCTGCTTCCTGCCTGTCCTCTCACGCCGGTGAGGATGTGACCAGTGAAAGTGCACTCGTACCTCTGTGAATGCTTCCCCCAAATATTACTAGTCCGTACTTTGTGCGTAATAATTTTAAGGAATGAGATTTGCAAGTCATTTCTCTGATTACATCTTTTGTAAAAATATATATATATATGGAATATTTTATTTTTTTCTCCAAGATTGTTACTAATCATCCAACTCTCTCTCCTGCTTCTGTTCATTCTTTCCTTTCTCTCACTTAGGAAATGCTTTACCACAAAATGCTTTATAATCAGGATGGTTAGTCTATAATATGTGAATGTCAGTATCATGTGAATTTTGAAATTCCCATGTTTCAACTAAGGACATGAAAATTAACTAGAAAGGAATAACTGATTTTTCTCAGGAACTGTTGGGAAATTAGACTACTATCAAATCATTATTCAATAGTAGTCAAATAATTAAAATAAAAATATTTACAAGTCAACCAATATGCATCAGGATAAACAAAGAAAAAGGTTAAAATGATCAAGGATTTAATTTTGCTTGGATCCACAATCAGTGCTTATGGAAACAGCAGTCAAGAGATCAAATGACATATCATATTGGGTAATATGCTGCACAAGACCTCTTTAGAGTACTGAAAAGCAAGGAGCTTACTAAGGTGTGCCTTCCCCTAGCCATGATATTTACAATCACCTCATAAGGATGTGAACCTCGGACACTGAATAGGAAGACTAATGAAGAATCAATGCATTTGCATTCTGGTGCTGATGAAGGGTATTGGCCGTGCCATGGACCACAAAAGGAACAAATATCTGTCTGGGAAGAAGTACCCCCAGAACGCTCCATCTCACATTCTCTGGACATGTTCTCAGAGAGAGTTGTCCCTGGAATAGGACATCATGTTTGGTACAAAGATGGATTGACACAGTGGCTGCATCAATGAGCCCAAACAACAATTACAAAGATGGCACAGGACTGGTTGAAGTTTCATTCCGCTGTCTGTAAGTTGCTGTGGGACAGAACCAGCTCAAAGACTCTTAACAACAAAAGCAATTAAATTCCTATATACACCTATCTTCTTTCTTCATTAATCGGAGACCTTGAATAAGGCCCACTAGTGCCCCTGATGGTCAGTGTTTTTTCCCATTATGCCTTGGATTGGTGGTGTAGTGTTTATTACATTGTAGTGCTAACCACAAGATCAGCAGTTCAAAACCACTAGCCCTTCCATGGGATAAAGACAAGGCTTCCTAGTCCCACAAAGATTTCCAGTTCTTAGAAACCCACCAGGGCAGTTTTACTCTGTCTGATAAGGTTGCTATGAATCGGAATCAACTCGATGCCCGTGAGAGAATGTTTCTGTGTTCTTGGTTTGCTAGTCTTTCACATGGCCTTGGAGGGCTCAGCCAAAGGACCCTTCTTCTCGGACTCTGAAAACACAGGGCGGCACCTGGATAGCCGTCTGGGTAGCTGTGCCCGTAGCTGAAGGCACATTCAGTTGTGTGTCATGGCACCCATGTTTCAGCATGGTCTTTGTGGACTTGCTTGGGGTGAATGCCTGGAACTTTTTCACTTTGTAGGAGAGGCCAGCAGCATTTCTTCCTGGTAACCAAACTCGCTTGAACCGTTTCGATCCACATGGCTTTTCTCGGCCCATCCGGCAGGTGATTGCCAGACCTTTACACGCATCTGTGGTTCTTTGGCACTCACTCCTGGGTCTGTCTGAGCAAAGCCACATTTCTCTGAGGATAATACTGCCTCAGTGCTCTCATGCAGGGTATAACAATACGTGATGATACCAGATTTCTTTCTATTTTTATTTCTAGATGAGATTTCCAAATGATGATAGAAAAACCAGGTGGTTGCAACTTTATAAGCAAGGTTGTTATCCTAAACTTTCGTAGACCTATAACTCAAAAATGGCATTTGATAATTTCCTATTACTACTATGGGATTTAGATGCAATTCCTTAAAGGAAAAGAAACCGCAGTCTCAATTAGACACAGAAGTACAAATAGCGCATTAGATATGGTATAGCCTAAAACTGTGTTGTGTTCAGAATATGTGCCCTACAATACTATAACTTATTGATACATGTTGCTTAATCTCATCCTAAGAAGTGGACAGGTAGACACTGGTTATTTCAAAGTAGGGTTTCTCCACCTCACCACTGTGCACATTTATAACTGGATCCTTCTTTGTTGGGAGACTGCATTATACATTGTGGAGTTGTTGCCAGCATCCCTAGCCTCTGCTCACTAGGTGCTTCTAGAATTCTCCTCCAAAATCATGATACCTCAGATGCCTTCAGAGATTGCCAGGTTTGTGTTGGCTGGTTAGACAGTATGGCTGAGTTAGAGATTGCTCTGTAAGTGTGTATTGGACCGGGAGGCAAAATCACCCCTGCTTGGGCACAGCTGGATTCATGGCCGCTGAGGCTTTGCCATTAGGATTCCTAGGTGCACCTGTGTGTCAGCCTCACTGCATGGACATGACAGATTGCAGCATGGCTCCTGAATATTAGTCCCTCTGGAGGTCCAGCTCTCAAAAACCCAAACCTAAAGTCCAAAGGGGAATTAAAATAAGAGAAATAGGGAGGTAGTGAGATGGCTATCAAAAACAGAGCTTTTGTGACCAAATTTAAGAACTTAGTTATTTTTTGAAGCCATAATTGTGGGCTTATGAAGAATGATGATTTGCTACCATGTTTCTGAATGTTCCCTAAAGATGGCTGATATTTTTGGGTGTGCTCTCAGTGATCACTGTCTGCTTTATTCTTTCTGTAATATTTAGAAATACAACGAATCAAGAATCAGTATAAAATAATTAAACAAGCACTTTTCATTTTCTGTGGCTTAAATGTTGCTTAATAAAAAAATGATTTGACCAAGTTCTACTCTGTCTAGTTTTGATATATTCTAAGCCTGGATTTTGACTGGAAGCAGTCTTTTCTTTTTGAATGATCATTGCACCAAGACAATGATATACTGTTAGACCCAGTGACATGATTCTTATACGGTTAAAAAAAAATGGCAAAACCCCCTTAAGTAAAAGACAAGGGCCAGGCTCAGGAATGCACGAGCAACAGTGCCACCTTGTGGACAAAAGTCTACCACATCCTGGCGCTGCTGTGAGTAACCTTTGGAGTTGGTATGAAAATTTAGATTCCTTAGGAAAGTTTCCCCAAAGTGAGATTTAGATCTATTTAAAATGTCATCCTGGTTCAAGATGTACTCCTGCATCACCCCAGCAGATTTCTGTCTTTGGAGTGCTGCACTATGGGGACAGTTGGCTGGCAGGTGGTAGCACTTGACACTGAGGAAAAATAAACCCTAGGGGACTGTACTCCTGAATCCAGCCGCATCTCCTTCTGTGTGTTGCCTATCAATGATAACAATGATCTGAAAGCTTTTGTAGGTCACTAAATTTTGGTGTGTTGGGATACAAAAGGTCTCTGAGTCCCAGGCTGGCTTCAGGGTGTGTGACCTCTAGTCCCCCGGGGTACTCTGCTCTGAGGTCCATGTGTGGTCCATGTTTTGTTGGTGCCTTGACATCCTTAAGGTATTTGAACATGGGATCCTGCATTTCCATGTTGCACTTTCCCCTATGAGTTATGTAGCTGGTCCAGTCTGCCACAACTTCTCAATTCTGCTCCCATAGCCCAGAAGAAACCACCGGCCATGTGTAAATGAAGATGTTGTAGGAAAGCTACATTTATACAAGTAGATGCTGGTTCAGGTGGGTCTTCCCAGGCTTTTCACAATCGGGCCCCATACCACTCTCTTAACCTCATCTCTGAGGCCCTCGCTCCCATCACATTGGCTGCATTTATGCTTCCTGAGGCTGAGTCATCGAGTCCCTCCAATGCGCCTCTCACCTGGAGGCTATTTTGAGGCTTACCTCTTGGCTTGGGGAAAATTACATGATGATTTCTGAAGCTTGTTGATAGTGAGCACCCAGGTGGAACCCAGAACAAAATGTCAACTTGCTTTGTGAACCTCACAGCTGGGTGACTGGGACCTGGTTCTGGTGCTGCTGCTGGTGTCCTCTCTGATGGAGTCTGCTCTTCTGAAACTAATGATAGCAGCACCCAGAGAGCGGGCCACTATAGAGACTGGGGTGCCAGCAATATGAAGGGAGGCAAGTCAGTGGGGCATCAGGGACAGGCCAGTGTGCCACACCATGCAAAGCCCAGAGTTGGGGGCATGGAGTGTGGTTGGGCTGTCAGTTATGGGGAGCCTCGGCAGGGTTTTGAAACCATGCTTCCGTGGCAGCCTTGTTAAAAGTGGCCCAGCCACCATTCACTGTGGCCGATGAAATTGCAGTGGCCAGCGCCTCTTTCACTGGCCATGGCTGGGAGAGATGGAGGCTCAGCACAGGTTTTAGGTAATATAAACGAAGTAGATAAATGCTCAGTTCATTTTTTATGTAGAACTTCTTGATGGACTGATGTGTGGGGGGGTGAAGGTGGGGGGGGGGGGGGGGTAAGGAAAGGGAGGAGGTAAGGATGCTTCCAAACTGTTTGCCAGCAGGGGAAATCAGGACTTTTATTTTAGATCTACTGCATCTGGGGTCAGCATCCTGGGTGGTAAACATAGTGAATGTGCTTATAAATGAATGTCTGGCAGTTTAAGTCCACCCAGGAGAAGCCTGGTAAACTACATCCAAAGTGCCCGTCATTGACCATCCTGTAGATGGTCAATGTAGAACATAGTTCTATTCTGATACACAGGTAGTTGCCATGAGTCAGGGTTTTTGAAAGTCTGCGATGCCCATGAGATACCTTGGGGGAGCTGTACCTTGTAAATGTGGCATGGCTGTGGCGCCTGACCTTGTCTGAATCCACAAGGGGGAGAGAGGAGAATCACCAGCAACATTAGCCCAGTGCTAATTTATTTATTTATTTTAATTTTACACTAATTTTGACACAGACTTCTCCCATAGCTCTCTAATTCTCTGTTGGGTTTAGTAATTCATTGCAATAGCCACATATAGCTCACAGACAATACTACAATTATGGAGTTTAGTAGGAAGTTGACAGGTTGCAATTCAGGATACAAATGACTCAGGATACAGTTCTTTGATCAGGACAGTTTCTTCTCAGCCATGCTTACAAGCACCCCTCTTTCTGGCCCTGGGCCTGTCCTGGTCTACACTCCGTTCAGACAAGTGTTACAAAGCTCTTTTGGCTCGTCCAGTGGGAATCTCTTATGACTGCCAGCAAGCCTTGGCCCAAGGAAACCTAGCTGACCTTGATTTAGTGCCCGGAGGAATCCTCTTCACCAGCATGCATTCTGCCTGAGGCACTGGGCTTTCTTAAGCCATGGTTCAGGGAGGTCACCTTGGGTCTCCCCATTCTGCTACCCCTGCCTCTGTCTTTTACCATGTGTAATGTCACACTTCTTTGTTAGATCAAGGAGGTTCTGCAGAGGAATTTGGGGTCCAAAGGACATACATCACTCCAGGCTCCTCTTTCTTTAGTGGTAAGCTTCCCCTATTTGGGGTGGTCAGCAAAACTGACCAATCCCTACATATTGGTTCCATACAACTTAGTTGCATGGTCTCACCCCACAAGGCTGCATGCTCCCTATTGACACTCTTAGCAAGATACCCAATTATGTTGGGAATGAACACCTCCGATTTGCATATTCCTACCTATCCTTTAGGAGCCCTGCTGGTGTAGTGGTTATGAGTTGGACTGATAAGGTCAGCAGTTTGAAACAACCAGCTTCTCCAATGAGAAAGATGAGGCTTTCTACTCCTATAAAGAATTACAGGCTCAGAAACCCACAGGGGCAGTTCTTCCCTGTCCCATAGGGTCACTATGAGTTGGGATCGACTTGATGGCAGTGAATGGCAGTGACCCATCATATGAAAGACATGGAAAGCCTCAGCTAGAAAGGCCATATTAAGTCATTTGCTGCACTGAATCTAACCCCCATGGAGCTTAGAGGAGGGGGCGTGGAAGGAGATGTCTATGCCTTTATCACCAGGATGAGTATAAATGAGATCACTGAGGAGAGTGTCCAGGAAAGAGAAGAAGGTTCAGCTCTCTGAGTACTGCATGGAAGACAGGCAAGAGCAGAAAATAGGTGTTAGAGAGAGGCAATTGTTCCTTATTCCTTTTCCCCCCTTATTCTTATGTAATAATTTTGCTCCCCTGAGAAATTAAGAAAAGTATCCGTGGCTACATTACATGTCTGCCCGCTCACTGGAACAGATGGTAAATCCCTGATCCTTCACCGCACACGTTGGCAGCTTGGAACTACACCTCGGAGAGTTGCTCAGACTGACAGTCCCGGCCAGCTGGTGGCTGGGAGAAGTGTCGGGTCAGGGAAAGTGTGTAAGCTGTCATAGTGCCTGTATCCCTTTCACCCTTGCAGGAGCAGATGTTGATTAGAATTTCTAAGGTACAGACTTGGGATTTGTGGACTCCTTATTCGGCTTGCTGCTCACTCCTGGCAGGAGAAAGGGGACAGGACTTGTAGCAGAGGTCCTGCGTTCTTACGTCCGCTTTGAAATTTGCTAGCTATTGAGCCTATAGGAGTTAGTTCCCTTCCTTGGATTTCAACTATTTATTGGAAAGGCTAGGGCTTTCCATATTGTTTGATGCCCAGGAAAGCACTAAAGCAGTGTACATGTAAGTTGCAATAATAGAAAAAAGCAAACCATTACTGAAATAGAGAATGTTAACCCAGGGTTATTACAGTCTTTTCCTGAACCCTGCTTTCAGGCTTGTCTAAATGAATAAAGCAGTTCTATGGGTAGACGCCATCTCACATGTGTTGCACTTGTCAGAAGAGACCAGTCCTTGGAAAAGGCCATCAAGCGTGGTAAGTAGAGGGGCAGAAAAAAAAAAGAAAAGAAAGAAGGCATTCAATGAGATGGATTGACATAGTGGCTCCAACAATGAGCTCAAATATAACAAGACTTCTGAGGCTGGTACAGGACAGGGCACTGTTTTCTTCTGTTGTATATTGTGTCCCTGGACAGGCAGGGAGCCACAACACGGTGCGCTTGTTTAAGAGCTTGATGATAAACCAAAAGACTGACCATTCAAACACACTATGAGATGCCTTAGAAGAAAAGCTTAGGACCAGGTCACTGCCTTGACCACCCTGTGGGGCGCCATGAGTCAGGATCACCGAGAGGGCACTTCATCTCTTGTTCGTTTCGTGTGTGTGGGTAGAACAGCTGGAAAGGAGATTCTGATCACACCCTTGGGATGGTTTCTAAGTGACCTGGTGGAGTAGTACAGGGGTTGTGTCCCAGGGCCCCCCCCTGGTGGCCAACCATTCACAGTCAGGTGGCTTGAGAGGGGAACGAAGCGCACTTGCTTTAGTCTTAGATGGTGCCCCACAGTCGAGAAATCGCATGTGAGTTTCCACGGCTTGATTAGTGGTGAAAGCCAGAGGTGGGGTCTCAAGAGCATGATGTGAATGTGTGGGTGGAGCTAGGGGTTTCCCTATAGGGGGACTGCTTTTTTGTGTAATCCCCGCCCCACTCCCATTTAAAGTAAAAGATACAGTAAATGCACAACTTAATGAGGTTTTATAGATAAATGTGAGGAGGCTTCATAAACTTCATGGAAATTTTTATTTATTTTTCTTCATTCCGCTTTTCCACACTCTGTTGAAGCCCCCTGATTTACATGAGTAACCACTAGCAGATATGAGGGGCACTGGCCGGGAACTCCACCCGATGAGTCTGCTGCCTGCGGCCAAGACCGTTTTACTAATAGGTGAACATTGAACAGTGGCAAGCTCTTCTCCGCTCTTATTTAGATGAAAAGATTAAGTAGTGCCAACTCTGGGTCTGAAGTGGAGAGAGGTGACTCAGAAAGGAAGTAGCAGAAAGGTCCTGCAAGCCACAGGATGTAATAAAACCTGAGCGCTGGCCGCGAAGGAGATAAGTGTGTGGTCACAGCGGGAGCTGAGCAGCTCCCAGGCTGTTCCTGCAGGCTCCACGAACACACCTTTGATCAGAATATGAAGGAGGTGGTTAGCATCTCTCCCTAGAGAGCTATCGTCATGAGAGGGGCCTGGGAGCTGTCACCAAGCCCCCCCATCTGAGAGATGAGCAGGCTACACTCTGACTAAATTACTGGTCCTTTGAACCAGAAGCATAGATTTGGAGAAAGGTAGCAAAAATTAGTAGAAAATCAGAGTTAAAAGGGGGGGGGGGGGCAATGATATAAAGAAGTGGCTCATAAAGAATTTGGCCAAAGAAATCTAGAAAATGTCATACAAAGAGGGTCCTGGTTCTGCTGTGGCCGTTTATTAACTGGCTAAGCCCTTAGGAATTTAGTTTCCTCAACCATCAATGGCGGGGTTTGTATTTTGGGGGTATGAGATACCATATTTTCTTTTATTAAATGTTGAGAAGATAATTTATGAGAAAGCTGCCCACCTCCTTTCTCTTCCTGCGTTCTTTTTCCCTGGTTTTCTCCCTGGGTGGTGCCATCAGGTAAAGTACTTGGCTGCAACTGAAAGGACCGAAGGTTGTGTCCGCCCAGTGGTTTCCCACCCAGTGGTGAGAAGATCAGCCGCTGTCAACCTTAAGGGGCACACACGGTCACCTGCAGGGGACAACAGGTGGCGGTGTGATTCCAGACTGAGCACCCAGAGATTTCTGCACTCATCTTTGTTTATGCATTGATAGGATTTGAGTTTTCAGTTGGATTATAAATATTTTAAGGGTTCTAACTCAACCTATATTCATTTTTGTCCTCCCTGTGGGGCTAAACTCAATCTTTGCAAATTGGCTCATAAACAATGAAATCATCATTTTCCATCCTATATTATTGCTAAACAAACAGAGCAAACCCAACAAATCCAAAGAAATAAGTGGCATAATGACACAGCTGCTGAATGCACTCAGGTTGAAGGTTTGAGCTTTCCAACTTAACCCTAATTGAGGGGCGTGCAGGAGGAGGGCTCATGTGCGCCAGCTTCTTAAGCAGTTACTTTATGATGTGCCACAGAAGGGACAGTGACAAGCCTGACAGCCACGGCCTGCTTCCGAGGCAGGCAGGGGTACACTTGGCAACAGCGTGGGTGGCAGCTGACTGCTGGCAAACACCAGCCAATGAAAGATCGTGCTGACAACAATCAGAGATCTAGTGGTTCATTTTGAACAAAGTAAACGAAATCCACAGAAAGGACTGTGGACAAGGAAAGAGTCTGCATCTCTCCTCCTGGCAGGAAAGCAGGGAACACTAAAGGGTCCACAACAGGCTGAGACTTAAAGGGGACCTCCTCATGAATCATTGGCACATGCTGGATCTATAGGCTAAGGAGCCAAGAGCCAGTGAGCTGAAATGATTTACCTAAGATTATATATTTTGTAAGATGGAAATTCTGTTTTGAACCCATGACTCACGACTATTGTAATTGCCACATCGTGCCACAATCATTTGCTTATATATGAGTGGTTTCCACCTAGCACCACAGTCATATTTAAGGTTCTACATTCTTAAATGATGTATTCGATAACTAGTTATTGGACATCTATATGCAGACACTTGTTTTCGATGCTGGAGAAAGAACAGTAAACCAAACTATATCCCTTCCCTCTGTGAGCTTACATGCTAATGAAGGTGGCCTTTACCACCTAGGTAAGAACAGCGAATGCATCCTATGGCAGGTGGTGTAAGTGCTGGGAGGAGAAATATTTGGGGTAAGAACAGGAGAACAGGAGAATAAAGAGAGTGACAGGAAGGGTGCTTTTTCAGACAGGGTGGTACTCTCAGTAAGTTTCATGCGGGGCAGACTTCTCCATGTTCTCAGGGAACTGAGGAGGGAGGAGGAACTGGAGCTGAATGAGGTGTGGCTAGGAGAGTGACTGGGAGTTAGATTAGGAGTAGGGGAGCCAGAGCACATGAAACTTGCACTTCATGATAAGGAATTTGGCTTTTTTATGAATGAGGTTGAAGCCACTTGAAAGTGATGAGTTGAGGAGAATCTTGATTTGAATTGTGCCTACGACCACTTTGGAGACAAAGGTGATGCTGAAGGACCAGGAAAGAAGCAGAGATGTGATAATACAGGCAAGAAATGATGGGGGCTTTGCTTGGTGGTGGTGGTGGGGAAGCACCGGAAAGAATAAGACATTTGCGTATCAGACAGTCAGTATTTTGGATGTAGAGCTGATAGGATGTGCTGATGGGAAGTATGAGTGGGGAGAGAAGATACACATTGAGGAAGGCTCTAGAGGTCCAGGCTGAGCCTGGTCCAGTTGGAAGTGTACACTTGCTGTTTTTTGAGGGGGAAAGAGGAGCATGTGTGGGCATGGAATGAAGAATTCAGGTTTTGACTCAGTTATCTTTGCAGATAAGCAACTGTGTATGACTCTGGAACTGAGAATAGAAGACTATACTGGAAATCGACCTTTAAAAGAGATCAGCACAGGGATGGTATTTAGTATCCAAATAGGGTGTGAGTTCTCACATGTACCTATGAAAGAGAGAGACAGGAAAGGAGAGGTGTGAAAAATGTGCTTCAGGGTTTTCTAGTGTTAAAATTCAGGAAGACAAAGAAAAGCCAACAAAAACAAACAGAAACAGCAGTAAGCAAAATGAGTGGGAGCGATCTTCAAACGTATATGTGTGTGTGCATGTGTATGTGTGTGTATGAACACATACTGTATACACATCCACACGCATCTGTGCACACATACACTCACACAATGAGTCTCCTGATACTGAGTTTTTCTGTCACACCGTTGTTGTCGTTGGTAGGTTGGTAGGTCTGGGTCAGGTTGGGAGGAGTCTTTTCCGACCCAGGCCAAACCGAAAAGAAACACCGCTGGACCTGCGTCGTCTTCATAGTTGTTTCTATGCTTGAGCTGGTTTTGGCAGACGCTTTGTCAACCCATCTCCTTGAGAGTCGTCCTCTCTTTCACTGCTTTTGTATTTTACCGAGCACAACCTCTTTCTCCAGGGACTGGCCTCTCCTGACAACATGTCCAAAGTAAGTAAGATGAAGTCTTGCCATCCTTACCTCTAAGGAGCACTCTGGTCTGACTTCTTCCAAGATAGATTTGTTTGTCTTTTTAGCAATCCACAGGACTTTCAATATTATTTGCCATCACCACAATTGAAACATATCGAGTTTTGGTCTCCCTTATTCATATCCAACTTTCACATGCATTTAAGGTGATTTAAAATATGATGGCTTGGGTCCGGTACACCTTAGTCCTCAAAGTCAGCTCCTTGCTTTTCAGCACTCTAAAGAGGTCTTGTGAGCAGATGTACCCAATGCAGCACATCTTTTGACCTCTTGAGTGCTGCTTCCATGAGCATTCATTGTGGACACAGCAAGACAAATTCCTTAACAGCTTCATTCTTTTCTTCATTTATCGTTTATCTACTGGCTTAGTTGTGTGGATTTGGGTCTTCTGTATATACTGATGGCTGATCTTGCTCTTCTCCAACATCCCTCCTCTTTGGTGCAAAGAAATTAAAGTAGTGCCCTGAATTGTCTTTGGATCACTTTGGGAACACAAACAAAATGTTTTGTTGTAAACCGTGGGACACAAATACAAAAACGAAATGGGAGGCAGATAGTAGGAGCAGATACAAGAGGGCCCGAGGGATTCTGACACTGCTAAGTGCAAAAGATCACCAGGCTGTCGGGAGACCAGCCGCAGAGGTACTGGAAGTAGTTCTGTCTGCTTTGAATTGGGGCCCTGTAGACCACTTTGCTTTCCACAGGTAGACACATCAGGAGGGACCAGGTTCTGGAGCAGGAGCTGGCCTCGGTAAACTAAAGGGTCAGCACCAAAGAGGAAGACCTTCAACTAGACAGATAGGCATAGTGACTGCTAACATGCACTCAGACTAACAACAATTTGGGGGATGGTGCAGGACCAGACAATGTTTCATTCTGTTGTACACAGAGTGAATATGAATTGAAATCTGCACATGTCACCTTAGCAACATAGATAAGTACAAATAATGTTTCTGGGGTTTGTGTGTGTGTGTGTGTGTGTGTGTGTGTGTGTGTGTGTGTGTGTTTTGTTTTGCTTTTGCTTTGTTGTTGTTGTTGTTAACGGGAGAATATGAGCCCTAGAAAAAAAATTTTCCCCGGGCAAACCAGCTTTTAATAACATTTAAAAAAACAAGACACAAACATACAAAAGACAGATGGGCCAATTATTGCAGTATCCTTTTATTGCTTCTCCAGACGAGGACGGCCAACTTTGCTGATGTGTTATCAGACCAA
The DNA here is from genome assembly GCF_000313985.2 of Echinops telfairi. Lineage (NCBI taxonomy): Eukaryota > Metazoa > Chordata > Mammalia > Afrosoricida > Tenrecidae > Echinops > Echinops telfairi. The sequence continues at coordinate 2,968,998 of NW_022103906.1, forward strand.
TAGCATCCACTGTGCGTGCCTCAGGACACAACATTTAATAACTCTGCAAGTAAAATCACTGAGAACAAGAGACTGAGTCCAAAATAGTGAATCAGCACTGGGCGTTTCAATCTCATGCCTGGCTGAAGTGTATTCTGTGATCTAAAAATACAGTTTCTGGCTGGCATGTTCCAAAAAGTGAAATACAATATGGTAAGTTTTTGTTTGTTTAATGTGATATAATTTGATAGAGACACACTATCTTTTTAGATTTGTAATAGCACATTTTCCAAAGGGAAACATTTAATATTTATTTTCCTCAACCTATGAATTATAAAATAATAAATCCAATGTTATATTGAGTTCTTAATTTGGATTGTATCATGTGATTTTCTCAATGCCATTGTAATATAGGATAATTTCCTCTGCTATGAAAATGAGGAAATATGTTTGTAGAGAAATATAGCAGTTGATAATTGCAGAGCAAGAATTAAACATTCTAAAGCCTCTCCACGCAATTCTCTGTGACAATTGCTCCACATTTTTTTCTTTTAGAAAGATTACAGGTTTGGTTAGTCCAGAGGAAACGCTCATCTACATCTTCTGCAAGAATCGGTATTCATATTTGGATTCCTTAATATTATGTACTCATGTTTTGTATTTGTGAAAAAAAGCTTTCATACATGTTTTAAGTTTATCTGATTCATGAGAACCCTATGTGGGTGAGGGTAGAGCTATGCTCTGTAGTGTTTTCCAGGCTGTGATCTTATGTAAGTAGATAGCTGGATCTTCTGTGATGCTGTGGACTTGTACTGCTTATGTAATTTAACAATACTATGCATATTATTTTTTAAGTTTCTTTTACTTAATATGGCATACATTATTTGTCATATTTCATTAGGTACCTCTACTGTATTTTTAAAACTAGTCGTATTGAGATGTAATTCACATATCATATAATCCAGTAGTTTGGTTCCTTGGGGATATGGCAGAGGAGGTTAGGCGAAATTGGGGAATTAATAATGATGAGTTCAAGAATGAAGAAAATGCTCTCAAAATCTGGTTGTGGTGATGAAGGGCTGAATTTTGGAGGTAGATCACCATACCTTTCTTTCTAGTCTGTTAGTCTGGAAGTTCTGCTGAAAATTAAGTATCTGAACAACATATAAGCCTCCATGGACAGGAGTGTGGCTACAGTTGAGGTGCAGTGGCCAGAATTGAACCCATCCTTTGTTTTTTATTTTGTTTATTCTACTTTCTCACCACAGTGGGAGGAATGCAAAACGTGTATACTGCATATGTGTACATTGCACATTGAGGCAACATTTTTGTAAAGTAATTTATCATTATTTAATAATAATAGGTATACTGTGTAATCCTGTCATACCACTTTTCTATACCAGATTTTACTCTGGAGTCCAACTTTCAAACATTGTGATTGTAAAGGTGAAACTGAGGTACAGGGAGACAGGTAGACATAACTGACAGGACAAGGGAGAGCAGAAACAGAAATAGTGGGGAAGCTCCCAGACGAGGCTCCGTGACCTAGGCCAACAGGTCAGGGAAGTCATGCTCAGCAGCTGGGGGCACAGGTTTTTTAAGGGGCAGTGAGGAATTTATGGCAATTATGGTCATTTGCATGTGGGGTTGGACACTCCAAGAATTGCTTGTCGACTTCTTGCAGCTTTCTTTGAACCCAGAGCATCTGGTTCCACCAGTTATCTTATCTGGCTCCATATGCTGCTGACCATTGCGGACATGTAGGGAAGCACGGGCAGGGCCCTGACCTGCTTCAGCTTAGTGCAAACATTCCAGCCTTTTTAGTGATAAAGGGGTATTGATATGTGATCTGACTACTTCCTGCTGGTGCAGGGTGACAGAGGGAGGGCTATAGGCTGGAATGGTCTGGACCAACTTTGGCAGTTAGGGGGCTGTAAGTATGTAACAAGAGTTGGTTAGCAGTTAGATTGGATATGTCTTTCATTCATTTTTGAAGGATATTTAAAGGACAAGGGATTAAAAGTAACAACAAGTATATTATTACCAGGAGTCCTACCAGGAACATGACCCAGGACATAACAGGGTTTTGGAATCAGGAGGTGGTTGCTGCGTTGCCCCAGCGGTGACTTTTGATTTCTTTGGCCATGATTTTTACCACTTTAACATTTTGATCAGCCACTCCTGACTCATTAATATAGTAGCATCACTATTTCCTAGAAACATGCACGTACCTCTCTTGTCAGCTGTTAGCAGATCCAATGCACAACGGTTCTGAAGGGTTGCCTGTGCCAGGTATGTAAGCTGGCGCTGTAAGGTGAGAGACTCTGAGGTGGAGTCTATGACTAGCTGGAGTTGTTTGCTAAAGTTTTGTGTTTGGAGCATGCTGTGCTCTAAGGCTCTACTAGAAATCTCTGCCATTGTCAGGGAGGAGGCAAAACTAAGGTTTACGAGAACAGGTGGGAATACAGTTATGCTTTGTCTTACTAGCCCTGATTTGTTAGCATGATAATGGCACTCTTGAGCTGTTGCTGCAGGGAGGCTGGAGAGACCAGGATGGATTAGGAAGGCTGCTCTCTTCGACCTTTGGATGGGGGGTAACCTTGCTAATTCATACTGACCATATAGGATAAGCTGAGAAACTACATACAGAAACTGGAAAAGAAGGCCCTTCTGTGGAAAAACTTACACATTTACTTATTTGCTCAGCCAAAATTGGTGGTTGGAGGGTGAGGCACAGCCCTGAATAGATAACTGCAGAATAAGATAATGGTGCCTTGGAGGGAGAGAGAAGTTGGGCTGTGTTTGCTTTAGAACTGTTTTAGGAGGGGGCTGCAGGTAAAGGCACACGAATGCTGACAAGCTGGGTTAATGGGGATGGTGAAAAAGGTTTAGTGGAGGGGGGAATGTGAGACAAAAGAGTATAGGGGTTGGGAACTACTGGGTGTATGGGGATAACAGCTTTGTTAATGAGGCACAAGTCCTGGACCAAGTGATAAGTACCATTTGGTTTCTTACTGGTAAGATTGGAGTGTTGCAGGGAGAGTGGGTAGGAATAATGAAGTTGTTAGAAAGGAGGCATTGTATGATGCGTTAACATCAGGAAGCAATGAGGTCTGTAGGGCCAGTTCTTCCAGGTCAGGTGAAAGAAAGGGAAGGACCATAGGTCCTTTGAGACCAAAAGTAAGGCATAAGGAGGTTCCTAACTTATTTAAAATGTCTCTTCCCAACAGAGGGACCGGGCACGAAGGAATTAGAAAGAAGGAATGAGTAAAGGACTAGTACACCTGGGCCAGGTAGGCTTGCCATCAATATCCATGACTGAGATTGAGGAAGGACTGCCTAGCTCTGAAAATGAGGGCAGGTCAGAAAAGATAGCTTTTGTGCAAGAAGGAAATTTACTCACCCAATACCTTGAGCAATACTCTAGGCTTGGCGAGGGTGATGAGGGTCCAGTCAGGGTCTCCTCGGACTTTGGCCAATCCCAGCAGGGTCAATGGAGGGTCAGGAATTGGAAGTACAGTCCCCCCACATGAGATACAAAGGGCCTGTTGCTTTTCCAAGGATAGTCGGCCTTCCAGTGTCCACTTTGACTGCACGCTGGGTAGGGTTTGGTTGGAGCTCCAGGCCTGGGAAACTTCTGTGACCAGTGCCCTTCTTCTCCACACTTGAAGCAGGCACCAGGTGGCAGTCATTGTTCCCACACACTCTTGCCCCACGTTGCCCCTCTGTGGCTTGGGGGGATGGCCAGCCGCAGGGCTGCTACTATATCTTGGGTTTGAAAATGTACCTTCTGCCAGAACCAGGCACCACATCAGGCTGACTCTTCCTGTTCCCCCCCAGCTGTTAAAAACCCTAAATGCCATGTTTGCTAAATCTTGGACCGGGGTTTGAGGGCCTTTTGGGTTAAAGCATTAGTTAAGTGGCTTAAAAGGTGGTTGGACTTTCGTCAGGCTTTTGAGTGATCTTCTTAAATTTATTAAAATTGACTTTTATATGGGAAATGGTCTAAAGCAAGCCAGGACACACTGAAGCATTTTTTTTTACGGTGGACATGTCTGTCCCTACCTGCTTGATTGTTAATTTGATAACTCTAACCAGGTTTTTGTCTGGGAACCGCTTATATCAGGGTTGGTTAAATGAACCTGGTCAGAGTGCTGTTGAGCAGCGAAAAAAATGTATTTCCTCTTATCTGTGGTTAGGATCGAGGAAAGGATTATAAAAATATCATGCTAAGACAAAGCATAAGCTTGAGTTAAATATTGAAACTTCTTAATATAGGAGGTGGGATCATTAAAAAGGAGCCTAAATGCATTTCAATCTGAGATAAATCAGTGAGAAGGAAGGGAACATGAACCGGACCACTCTCTCAGTCCCGACCCCTTTCTGGAATGGACAGAGGAGAACAGGGCTTCTGTGATCACATGTGCTTGCTAAATGGCCAGGTGAGTACAGATTCAGGTTCCTCCAGTGAGGTGGGTAGATTGGGAAAAGAGGACATGGGTGGCTCCTGGTGGCTCCGGGTGGCTAGAATAGGGAGAGGGGTGAGTAGGTGAGGAGAGAAGGTGTTCAGGCAGGTCTGTAAAGGTAGACACCAGAGGGGGTGCAGAAGCAGGAGGAGAGGAGGAATTTTCTTTAGTCAAGAGGACTTGAGAAGGGGAGCAGGAAATAGAAAGGGACAGGAGCGCAGAGAAAAGGCGGCCTGAAAGTACAGAATCTCAGACTATTAGTGGGTTTACTAGCAGAAACTGTTGAGATTTCAGAGGGTATTGAAATCAAAAGTGCAGCAGGCAATTGAAGTTACTTCCTGGAGCTTTCCGACCCCTGACCCCTCCCTCCTGCTAGTCTCAGGGTGGCGACCATGGATTTGTGCTCTGCTCCTTGTCTGGGAGAGGTCTGTCAGTAGCTGCAGGTGTTGGCTCAGAAGAGGCTGAGCAGGGAGGGAGCTGGGAAGGGGAGAGAGAGAGAGACTCTTGGGAGTCTGAAGGGTCTGGCTCCAGGGAGGGGATGGGTGTCAGAGGTGCAGTCACCTTAGCCTTTGGGAGTTGAGGGGGTAGTAGAGGGAGGTGATGGTGGGGGCACTCAGTATATGGAGGAGGCCTTACTGGGGGTGCAGATAAGGAGGCAGGGGCTTCAGAGAAAGACAGAAGGGGAGTACTGTCAGGGGCCTGATGAAGAGAGTGTTTGGCTGAGAGAACTTGAGCAGGGTGACAGGTAGTAGAGAGGGCCGGGAGCAAAGAAAGAAAAAGACCTGAACATATGGGACTTCTGATTATTTGTGAGTTTGTTGACAAAAATTGTTGAGGTTGTGGAGAATGTTAAAATTGAAAGTGCTATTTTCTGGATAGCGTGACTCATTGTCCAGTTGGTATTGAGGCCAAACTTGGTTACAGAAAAAGACCAAGGGTTTAGGGTGGCAATCAGGAGCCAAACCCAATTCAGTAAAGTTGGCAGTAGGCACCCCAAAGGACTATCCTTAGGGGGTTGGGACAGAAGACTTCCCAATGTGTCTCAAATTTCAGGGGGGTATGGACAGAGGAGAAGGGCATCCCCTGTTCCCATTTATACCCATCAGTCCGGAAAGCGGTCCAGTAACCCTGAGGGCATCCCGATCAGAGTTAGGGACCAACGGGAGAGTCCTGGACTCTCCGGAACAGGGAGGCACCCTGGCACAGATCTGCAGCTTCCGTCCAGCAGACAGAGACCTGGGATCAGAGACAGACACAATGGAAGCCAAGGAGGGGGAGGGGGCCTGGCTTTATGGCTGGTTAAATGGAGGTGTGTCAGGCCTTTGTTCAGGGTGAGAGGAAGGAGAAGCAGAACATTTTAAGAGAAAGCATCGCAGAGCCGCAAATGCAAAACACACAAACAGGTACAAAAGGCTCAGGCACACCCTCTGCTTTGTTCCAGTCTAGGCAGAAGATACAGTGACTACTGGCCTAGTGCTAGGAGTCCTGTTATCAGCAGGAATCCCAGGAGGTAAACACAGAGACAAAAGGCTGGAGGCCAGATGAGAGAAGATAGACACAGAGAAAAGATGGACACAAGAAACTGGCCTTATCATAGCACCCCTTTCAGGGAAAGACAGTTATTCCAGCTCCTCTTGGTAAGAGGGTTGCAGAACAAACCCCTGCAGCGGCACCACTTTCAGCTTCCTAGCATACTTGCTTTTCAGGGCTTTCAGCTAGTTAGCCTCCTGCGGACCCTAAGTTCCCGTATGAGATTGCTGGTCCTCAGTGTCCAGAGCGACAAACAAGACAAATGAGACAGAACAAACATACACAGAGAGATACTGACCAGAAATCACTCATCCAGGCAGGTTTCCAGGGGTTCAAGAAGAGAGGAGGGGTGGGCTACCTCCCAGCCAAAGCAGGGCCTGGACGGCTCGGAGCCCGTGTCTCTACCTCTCCTTGGTTTCAGGCACCAAAGTAAAGGTGAAACTGAGGTATAGGGAAAAGAACAGACATAACTGACAGGACAAGGGAGAGCAGAAGCAGAAGTAGCTTTATTAGGGGGCGCTCCCGAACGAGGTTCCTTGACCTAGGCCAACAGGTCAGCAGCTCTGTGTGCAGGTTTTTAAAGGGGCGGTGAGGAATGTATGGCAATTATGGTAATTTACATATGGGGTCTGGACACTCTGAGAATTGCTTGTCGACTCCTTGTGGCTTTCTTTGAACCCAGAGCATCTGGCTTCTCCAGTTATCTTATCTAGCAGTTACCTTATCTGGCGCCCTCTGCTGCTGACCTTTGGGGACATGCAGGGCAGCACGTGCAGAGCCTTGACCTGCTGGAGCTTAGTCCAAAGTGAACTCAGTACTTATTTTCATCATTACAATTTACAAAGAGTGTGCCAAATGTTTTCTTTATGGCTGTTGATATTCATTGCATTAGAAATGAAAACTGAGAATACTAGTCCTTCATTAAAATAATAACCATTTTATGTTAATAAGAATAGCATATTCTTATTAAATAAATAAAATAGCATATTTATAAAGAAATAACAATTTTCTAAAATAAAGTGCAAATAGTAGCATGGTTTTATGGTTTTATGGTTTTCCGAATCACTTTAATTTCTGGCAAAGTAGAAGAATCTGTAGTCTCATGTCTGCTTGTTCTTCAAACTGTGAAGTGTTGTTTCCCCCAAGTACATGGTAAAAAAAGATGTATCTCACATAGATAAGTGATGAGGCTATATAAATGAACTTCTTGTTTTTCACTATATTAAAATATATTGGTCTATGCTTTACTATGAAAAGATATTTTACCAATAATTAATTTGTAGTGTCACACATTGGCCATTTGAAAAATATTGGTTCACTCAAGTTATGCAGGCCTTCAAATTGTGACACATTTTACTATACACTATCCAACAGTCTCATTCTTTTTAAATACCCGCCGACTTCATCAGAAAAAAATGTTCTGAGTGTTGAAGAATTATCAAGTACTTGATTTAAAGAAAGTATTCTGACTTTCGCTAGAACGCTTGAATTTTATCATGGCCGCACATACCTGTTCTCCTAACAATTACAGCCTCTTTAAAATGATTTTAACAAGAATGTAACTCTTACATAAGCAAGTCTAAGTAGCCAATGTTTGTTAGTACTTTTTTCAAATAAAAATGGAATTCTGTTGGCCAGAGAGATAGTGGTTAGTTCAGCTCACAATTCAATTAAGAAATCAAGTGTGTTTTCATTCAAGACAACCATTTATTAAAGAAAAGAAGTGCTTTATGACTACTTTCCATTCTGCCAGACACTCGAAATGTTAACAGGAGGGACTTGAGAGTCTAGATTTAATCAAATGAATCATTGTTAATGCTACATCATGGATTCAAGGATATTCTTGTGTGGTAATATGAATACTGTAGGTGAGTGTGCAGTTTGCTGCCACTGCATTGATTTGTGCTAAGGTAACAGCAATTTTGCTCACTTTTGGTTTTGCACCACCAGAGCAAATATCCACAAAATGTTAGAACCTGCCGATGAGGCAAATGGTCCTGAAAGGGGGAGTGAGGGTTAAGGAAAAAAAGAGAGACAGAAAGAATTGGGAGGGCAACAGTGAATACTGAAGCCCCGAGTTTATTCTACATCTTCCTTTTATACATGCAGAAACAACCCGGGGTTATAATTAGTCTATTATCACAATATATCAGAAACTCTATATTCTGCCAAGTCAAGGAGTCTTTGATAAAAATTAAACATTCTGTTTTCCCAGAACTTGCATACATCTTTGTTCTTTTTCTTAGTCTCAATGTCAAACCACAGACGCAAACAGCAGATACTGACACCTGGGTTGATATCTTCTCAGCCGTTTCAAGGCTGAGTCTTAATGGCCTTCAACAACAAAATGATCTAGGAAAGCGTGTCTTATGATGATTCTGAACACTGTTTGACTTCTAGCACTTCTGAAAGGGTATCAGGAAGTCAATGAACCATATTGTTAGAATCTCTTCTTTAGAGAAAAGTTTGCACAAGACCAAGAAACATATTGTTAAAGGGTTTATGGAAGCCATATCAATAATAATAAATGTATATTGGGGGTGCAAATATGAACTCTCATTGACAGGAGAATGGACAAATTGTGTACTGATGAAATCTAATGCCAGAGAACAGCAGAAAACCAACCACAACTGTAAATATTAGTAAGGATGTACCTCAGAAACCGGTCTCCTTTTGAGCATCAAATGCAAGTCCCAGAGGTTGTCCTATCACAGGATTTAACTTAAAGTTCCAAACCAGAAAATAAATGATATATTGATTATAGTAACATGTATCATGAAATGCCATTGGAAAGCCAGGGAATAAAAGAAATTACAGCTCACAGCCATCGAGTTGATGTTGACTCGTAGTGACATTATAGGACAGGGTAAAAGTAACCCTGCACATTTCCAGGAATAGAAAGCCCCATCTTTCTCCCTAGGAGCAGCTGGTGGTTTTGAACTACTGACCTTGCAGTTAGCCGCCAAACCTACAACCACTGTCCCAAGTTCATGACAATTGTTATTCTATATGTGAAAGGTGGCTTGATTGTGGGTCTGTGGCCAGCAGGCTTCAAAGTCAATAGTAAAGTCTAGTGGACTCACTAGCATGTGTCTCATTGTTATTAATAGCACAAGCATACAAATGTAATTTCAATGTGTGTAATAACCACTTAATTCAGGGAAACATGTAAAAGTTCTTCTCCTGACAGAAGATAGTAATATTAGTTGTTTTCATTCTGTAACAGGATTTTTCCCCCTAACTTTAATTCCATGACACTGATTACATTCACCACGGGCAACCATTGCCACTCTCTTGTTCCCTTTTCTCCATCCCCATTAACAGAAACTTAGTACAAGAGCATTGGGGCTTTTTAAAAAGACAAACATACAAACAGCTAAATTTGTGATGGTTTTTACAGAGTGGAATTTGCGGAGACCTTCATTTGTCACTTCCTGCAGAGCTGTCCGAGCACTTGCATATATTTCCTAGTCTCCATTCCTTTTCAGTCATCTCATCTCAGTCTAAGGACCTAGTAGTGCTGTGGCTTATGTATTTGGTTGCAGTTCCAATCTGCCAGCTCTCAGAGAGAGAGCAGGAGGCGTTCTGCTCCCATAAAGATGTGCAGTTCGTTAGTTCGATTCCGCCTTTAGCGTTGCTATGAGTCAGAATTGACTCAATGGCAGTGAATTAGATTTTTTATTTTATCTCAATATGCCCTCCCCCCATTACTAACGGATTAGGCCAACACAATTTTGTTTCATAGATTTTCCTTTTTACATTATTTTTTATTAGGCTCTTTAACATACCAGATCTATTTTTGACAGCTATTTAATTTTTTTATATTGATTGATATTTAAATTAGCTATATTGGTGGAGGTACTGGTAAACACTGAAGTTATAAAATATATACATAAATGTATTTGTTATAAATAGATTTTAATAGCATAAATCAGAACCCTTCCCTCATTTTTACCTCCCCAAACTACTAAAGCTTTTTATCACTAGTATTTTATTCTAAATAAACATTTGAGTTATTATCTCAACTTCCTCCATAATGTCATTGAAATTTTAAATATGATTGTATTAAAAGGATTAACATTGACATAGGTACAACAGCCTATTTCATCATCTATTTACAGTTCTTTGTAATAATAGTAGTGTAGTGGTTAGACGTTGGGCTGCTAACCCTAAGGCCAGCAGTTTGAAACCAACAGATACTCTGTGAGAAAGATGAGGCTTTCTACTCGTGCAAATGGTGAGTTTCAGAAGACCCACAGACGCAGCTTACCTTCTTCTAAATGTCACTGTTAGTCACAATTGACTTGAGGGCTGTGAGGTATGTTGGGTGTGGGACAGTGTTGTCCCGGCAATATTGAACAGTGATTGAGAGCATATGCTTCTGTCCTGATCACCTGGATTTGAACCTTGCCTCTAAACTTTGTAGCAGTATGGCCCTGGGCAACTTGCTTAACACTTCTCTTGCTCATTTCCCGCATCATTAAAATAAGGAGGGTAGTAGAATTAATCTCTTGACTTACGTTTGATTTGAATTGTATTATCAGCGCAAGTAAAATGTTTAAATTAGTACCTAGCACATTGTACAAAACATTACTTTGAACTATTAGTAAAGGTCATTTACACCTAGTACTTTTATGGTTAGGTGACTTATTTCCAGGAAAGTTTACCACTATTGTTGTTGCAACCGTGACATTGGGATGTCGCGTATTATATAAAAATTGTCAGAAAGATGTGCAGCATGAAATCCTTCCTCTCTATGAGTTCAAAACCTTGCTGACGAATCTAGACAGCAGTTCACAAAAACATATGAGAAATGTCTCAAGACAGTTGATGATTAATTAATTGGTAAATGGATTGTATTGACATTGATCACAATGGATATTTAGAGGAGAGACGCAGAGATCATTTCAGGCTAGCGTTGTCAGGGAAAGCTGAACGACATAATCCTTTGTGCTCTGAGAAGCATTTTGCTCTTCTACTTTTTCTTAACACTGTGAGCAGCTGCAGTTCACATGAGATCCATTCAGTGGAGGAAACAAAGGCCCCAAGGAAAGCATGTACCATAAAACCACAATTCACAGATATCATAAAGCAGACACTATTTTTTTAACTTCCATTGACAAATCTCTGTCTTCCATTTATAAACATGTGTGCTAGTAAAAATTGCAAAGTCATAGAAATTATGATTAAGAAAAGGAAAATATTTTTCCAGTTTCCTCTCTTTTATATATTTTATTTTATATCAGGACTTCAAAGCACTTGTGCAGATTGGACTTAAAAAGATAGTGGACATTTTCCACAATTTTTGTCCCTAACATTTTCCCCAATGCTTTCATCTAGAGAAGTCATGATTTGCAAGTTATTTAAGTAGAAATTGAATTCTGTTAAACATGATTGCTGTGAAACTTGCATTTTATCATTTGTTGTTCCTTTCCATGAATAGATACAATTTTAAGTTTTTTTCCCCTTTTTTAACTTTCTCAATTTCCTTTCTGTGTTAGGCTGGGTTAACTAGAGAAAAAAATTCAGTGACACTCATATACAAAGGGGTACCTACCCACCCAAACCAGAGTTTTCTTTTCAAAGCTCTGTATTTAATTTTTTTTTTAACAAAACAAACTTATCACCTTCAAAGTATTCTTCATTATACTTAATACATTGGCGAAATCTGTGATTCCATTCTGGAAACATTTTTCAAACTCCCCTGTTTGGAGGGCTGACAGCACCTCCCTTGTTTTTTTCTTAACCTCATCTACATCATGAAATTGCTATCCTTTCATACCCCTCTGCATTTGCAGAAACAAAAAGGAGTCACATGGAGTGAGGTCGGGTGAGTAAGATGCCCCAGTAGGGCAAGACAAGCATGCTGTTTTTTGCCAAAAACTGGTGCACTGAGATGGCTGCGTGAGTAGGTGCATTGTTCTGGTGGCAAAGCCAGTCCCCCGTCTGTCATAAATGAGGCCATTTTTGTTGCACTATTATGCTATCGTTTCAGAACCTGTACATAGAAAGCTGGTTTTCTTTGGTACCTCCTTACATGTGTAAGAAAGAAGTAATTGTATATCAGGAGAACATCCCAGCCCAGTGCAACTAAAGTCCATAAGTCCGATACTAGTCCATAAGTCCCTCTTCAGATGCATGCAACCATATGCAATGATGCAGTGTGCAGGAAGATCACAGGCCAGTGGGTGCAAAGTTGTGTGGATCCAATGGTAATGGCCACCATCACAGGGCTCACCACAGGTGTCAGCATGTCTCACTGGCATGAGGGTGAAGGTAGAGAGAGAGAGGAGGGAGGTCTCCAGAACCCTCCATATGAGAAGGTCACACCCACAAGTAGATACCCTGAGGCTGTGGCTTGATTGGCAGGCTAGACTCCACCCCTGAACTTCTATGTATCAAGTTGACGCAAAATTATGTAACTACCACACTTTCTCTTCATTAAAACCTGTTTGTACTCTATTGTCTCAAACAACCATCTAGACAAGACAGCAAATTGTTACCTGTCATATAGTCTAGCTTACAATTTCAAATACTGAAAGGAAATCTTCAAAGGTTTACTGAAGACATCAAAGATATCGAAGTCTGAGTAATGTGGAAAAGGAGGCAAAGCAGACTTTTATTCTGGGTTCTTTAGGGAAACAACAGTAGTAAAGTATATATTCAACATACATATATATACACAGAGACGCAGGTTTGTAGCAAAGAAATGACTTGCACAATTGTAGAGGCAGCCTTCTAAGTCTGTTGTCAGATGCCAGGCTGGAGGCTCCTCTTGATTTACGTAGTTGCCAGGCCTGCTGATCCCAAGATTGGCAGGTTAGATAGCAGGCTGCTGCTAAGTCCCAGGCTATGCAGACAACATGATCAACTCTTGGCTCACGTCTGCAGGACTGAAGTCGGATATAGAATCCAGAACCAGCAAAGGGCCAAGCAAACTTTCCCGCAGTGTCCATACTGGAAGCAGGCCACACTGCCAAGGAAATGTCCTTTCAAATAATTGGCACAAGCCTATGTTTTGAGTGCAGGGGTTCCCATACATCCTGATCTTCTTACAACTGATTGGCCTCTCATTAAGGAAATGATTAATCGTGGGGGATTATCAAGTCAGGGAACATCTCGGAATCACATCGAGTGTTTCCCATTGTCTTGTGGAGTTAGGGCTCTGGAAAAAAAAAATCCAAACCGAAACACCCAGATTCACCGCCGTTGGTTCAATTCTGACTAACAGTAACCCTGTAAGGCAGAGTAGAACTGCCTCTGTGGGTTTCCAGGGTTATAACTTTATGGGACTAGAAAGCTCTGTTTTTCTCCTACGGAGTTGCTCATAGTTTTGAACTGTTCTCCTTGTAGTTAGCAGATCAACAGGTACCAACTACACCCAATCATTAGTTGTTTTTATAAGAAATTAGAAGTTATTGCTTGTTTTGGAAACCTGAATAAATAGGTTTCACTTCATCCCTCTTTTATCATGAAACCTAGATTTGTAGCATTTCCACACTACCTAACTATTTAATTAGGCCCTATTGATGTACATTTGGATTGTTTATAGACCCTGCTGTTAGAGAAAACCCAGCAGTGGACATCTTCGTGCACAGTGACTACTCCTATGCGGCTAGTCTTACAAATTCATAAATCTTTAAATACTCAGCTGACCAGTTCACATAATCATTCTCAGGAACGGAAATGCCTCTCTTTTCTCCTTCTTGCTATACTACTTTAATTAATTTTTCAAATACATTTGTCATTCAGATATTTTTAATATTTTCTTCTACTTGAAGTGAACATTTAAAAAAAAGATATAGGCTGGTATAAACCTGTTTCTAACTGATACTTTTTTATTACTTTACTGGAGGAAATGATATTACATATATTAGAAATTTGGCAGACATTATAAGGGATTTCCATTGCCATATCAGAGGAAACTAAGCTAGAGTTGAAAATAGATTTTTCCAGTGATGTTAATGATGAGAAAATTTCAAGAACAGTTTTAAGCCATGTAAACTGAAGCATTTCATGATTTTATACTATATTTAGGCATATTTACTACATCTATATCTAACATATCAAATCATAGTGGAATTTAAAGAATTTAGTTGAAACTAAAAACTGTCCCAACTATAAACGTGCTAGACTGCTGAACCAGGACACTGAAACTGAAGGGCAGTTTGCTTGACCTGAGTAAAGAACAATATGCCCAGGAAAAGAAGTTATGACGCTGAGACAGGAGAACATGGATGCAAGATTGTTGAGATGGATGCGTGCCCTGGCGGGTCACTGCTTACGCTCAGCTGCTAACTGAAAAGATGGTGGTTTGAACCAACACACTGTGCAGGAGGAAGACCTGGCGATCTGATTCCATAAAAATTACATCCAACAAACCCTGGGGAGAACTTTTCTGTCACATGGGATTGCTCTGTGTTCAGATGAACTTGACAGCATTGAATAAGAGCAGTAGCAATTGCTCCACAAGGGATACTGTCTCCTAGCTAGCATTTCTTATTTGAGCCAATAGGTTTCATTGACTGGCTGAGAAATTTTAGCAATGATAAGACGTAGCAATAAGTGTGCAAATGTGGGGGATACCCCCTTATGATTTTATTTTATGTTAAAGAAGATTTTAAAAATCAGGCTTGTGATGTGTAGGCTTTTGAAATATCAGGGCTAAAGATTCTACTGTATCCAGAAAGAGTTTATGTGATATAAAATAAAATTCATAAAGAAGATCAGAATACAGTATCTGTATATATTTTAATTATAACTACATAGGGGACTCTTTGTATGTGAGTAAAAACTGATAAATAATTGTCATTGTGTACAGTAACTAGAAAAAGAAGTGATCTTTTCTTACTTTTTCTGTTTACCCAAGGCAACTCCACGGCCATCAAGGGACTTTTGAGTCCTGACTTGCAGCGATGCTACGTAGGGTTTCTGAGATTGTAGATTTTTGTGGGAGCAGATGGTCTCATCTTTCTACTCTGGGTTTGAACTGCTAACCTTGTGGTTAGCAGTCCAATGCCTAGTTGACTGTGCCAAAACATAGTTTCACAGTAAAGAATTGTGCTACATTACTGATTGGTATTCAGAATTGTGTTTTGTTTTGTTTTTAGTTGAAGGGAAGTATAGATTGTATCCATTGATGTCACCGTTGCTCTTTGCTCAGACATCCCTGATGTGCCCCCCAGTGCCCAGGACCTGAAAGAGATGTCACTGCCTTATGAGAAATGCTATCCTCAGAGCAGGGATTACATCTGTGCAGTATTAAATTTGGCAATGCCTGGGAAACGTGTGCTGATGGCTACACTCTGCCTCTGTGCAAAGGAGCAGCATAGTAAATTAGAAATAATTCTGAATACCTAGTCATGCTTTATGACTTTCACACTAGGATTTAATCCCTTGGGTAAATTTCTTTTCATCTTATTTCTTTTTCCAACGGTTTTATTGGAACATAATTTACATACCATACAATTGAGTTGTCCAATTATTCAATCATATCAAGGGGAATTGTACAATCATCACCACATCTCTCTTAGAACATTCTCCTTTCCCCCATGGTTAAATCGCTTTCAATATGAGTTGTCCAATCACACTCAGTTCTAGTGATCCCTCCCCAATCTTGCCCTCATTATCCACTCCTAAAATCCCCTTTCCCTCCCCTTCGCTCACCCCCACCCCTGCATCCCCTATAACACCTTGTATCAGCCATTATCAATATACATCCACTGTTCCTGTGCTTTACCACTGGGAAACCCAACAGAAAACAATGAAAGCAAATCACACTAAGGTGGTAAGGATAAGATCATGTTAGTGTAAAGACAAAAATAAAAACAATGCATGAGAGAGAGAAGACCCCCATCAACATTCAAAAAGCCAGGGAAGTGATTTCTGTCATGGAACAACTAATAGACACTTGCTCCCAGGACAATTCCAGGTCCTGTCTTTAGGGAGGTCAACAGGCCCACTACTGTGTTTGATTCAACATAATCAAGATCACAGTGAGGTAAAACAAATTAAAACCATAATAGTAAGGGGAGGAGATATTAAAGAACTAGAGGATAGTTATGTGCTTCATCAGTGCTATACCACACCCTGAATTATCATCCCTCCCATGAGGCCTTCTGAGAGGAACTGTCCAATTATCTGGCAGGTGGTTTGCCTCTATTTGTTTTACAATAACAGGAGTAATGGTTCCCCTGAGGGAACTGGAAGTGAGGTGGGGTGCAGCAGCTGATGGCATTAGTGACTGTATAACCCCATTCGGAGGGGAACAAACAACAGAACTCTATGTAAATAGATCCATTGGATGGTGTAAGATGAATAAAAAATATAAAATAAGGGTACAGGGAAAAGGTGTGGGAGGGAGTAGATAAAGGAGAGCTGATTTCAAGGAGTTCAAGAAGAAAGAAAATGTTTTGAAACTGACAGTGGTAGCAATTGTATAATACTGCTTGATGTGATTGAAACATGGAGTGTTATGATAACTGTAAAAGCTGCCAATAAAATGATTTTAAAAATAAAATTTAAAAGACAAATAATATGATACAAAAAAAGGATTACAGTGGTCTCTGCCTGATAGTCGGGGCTCTCGCCCTTGTCTAGAGCTTATCTGCCAGTGGCTTGATCTGACTAGATACTCGGCAAATGGCTTTTGGCTCCCACTGTCCTCCACAGCCTTCATAAGTTGGGTGTTCATAATTTTAGCCCTGATATTTTTATCTTCACCATATTCTAGTTTTCTAATCGTCATCATTGGATCACAAAAGCTGGTGTGCTTCTTCTCTGTGGACTTAGTTGACACCTCACTTAGATGGCTGCTTGTTTTAGTACAAGCCTTTAAGCCCCCAGACATTATTTAACCAATATCCAAGCACCATTTGTCTACTTTCTTCACCACATGTTGCTGTAGTACCCTTATCTTCAGTGATCATTTCATGAAGGTGAGTATCAAATAGGGCAATGATGTAGGAACTAATTGTTCTTAAGTTGGAGCTAGGATCTAGTTTGAGCCCAGAACTCATTCCTGGATCTCTGTTTGTTTGGTTTTTGGTGTTGTCATCATCGTTATTTTTTAATTTGCTGTGACTTTGGAATATGTCATATCATTCCTTAGTTTAATCATGTTAAGCATAGTTGTACAATTATTTCCATAATCAGTTTCCATAGATAATTTTCCTTCCGGGCTTCTTGACATCATCTCATTCTTATCTCCCCCACCCCTTTATCTCGCCTCTCCCTGAAAACCCTTGTTATGTTTTCTTTCCCTATTGTCTCAATGTACCTGGGTTTCATTTACTGAGCAACAGCAAAACAAATAACACTTCTTCGAGATGGTGACCCTCACTGGTGGCACATCTCTGAGATACGTTGTGTCAATTTCTTGATTTTTATTGGATGATGCAATGTTTTCTTCTGATAAAATGTTACTTATCATTGAGTGGATGAACTATTTCAAAACTGCATAAATTTTGAATAAGTAAATTAACCTTTGCTTTACTGAAATTTATATGGTTATAAATTTATATTTATCTAAAATATTTATTTATTCTGATAGACAAAAAGATTCTTAAGGAAACTATAGAAATCACCAACTTTCCACTAAAACTAATACCTCAAGAATACTCACTGCCAGCTAGTCAATTTTGACTCATGGAAATCCAAAAGGGCAGGATTGAACTGCCCCTCTGGGTTTCTAAAACTGTGACTCTTTATGGGAGTAGAAAGCCTTGTCTTTCTCCCATGTATCCACTATTGACAACCCAATGAATAAGCATTATTCCACCAGGGCACCTATGAGGACTGATAGAATTCAGTAAAGACAATCAGTATCATAAGCGCTAGTTTAGGGACTTCTTTTTCCCTGGCGCTTTACTTGACCTGTCATAGGTCTTTTTCCAGGGCCTGGTATTTCCTGATAACATGTCCAAAGCACATGCAATGATGTCTCAGCAGTCTCGGTTTGAAGCAGCATTCTGACTGTGCTTCTGCCAAGACAGACCGATTCTTTTGGGATTTCATGGTCTTTTAATATTCTTTGCTAACAACACAGCACAGTTCAAATGCACAGATTGTGTTTGTTTGTTTGTTCTTCTGGCAGTTCACAGTACTTTGAGTATTCTTAACCCCCCTTATAGCTAAAATGCATCCGTTCTTCTGCACTCCTCCTTATTCATTGTCCAGCTTCCACATACATCTAATGTGATTGAAAATACCTTAGCTTGGGTCATGTATACCTTGGAAATCGTGGTGACATCTTTACTCTTTGACACTTTAAAGAGGCCTTTTGTCACAGGTTTGCCCTATGCAATCTGCCATTTGATTCCTTGGCTGCTGCTTCCATGACGCTTCAAATGGCCATCAGAAAGTTGAACATGAACCGAATAAAATTAAATTAGCCTATAGATTCCATTCATCTACCCTAATAAATTCTTGTTCTGTTGATGTTGGATCAGCAGTCTGTTTTCAGAAGTCATCTGCTTCTGAACTAAGAGTAGAAGGCATTCTGACTCAATCCGTGCTATAGTTCTACCGTTTTCTGCTTGGGTGGCAATCCGCAGTATTCTTGTGAGCCTCGCCCTTGTCGTACATTATTAAGAGTTCCCTTTATGCACTTTTCCACTCTATCTCTGAGAGTGTTCTCTGGGCATCTTTCAGAAGAGCAATCACTCTTCAAACAGTCTTGATGAAGGGAACTTCATCAACTGCATGACAAAATGGAATGGTTCTGGTTAATTTATTACCATTAACAATCATATCAGTATGAAGGATGAACATGAACATGATTTTAAGGCATAATACATCACTATTTCATAAGGACATGGCCCTTGATTGGCTTGACTATGAAGCATTGTGAACGGTAAAGGAATTGACAAATTCCATCATCTGTAACTTAAACATAATTTATTGTTGTTATCAATTGATAAGAATTCTTAAACCATGAAAAGCATTTTTTTTAAAGAATCAGTTTATTTACAGACTTTATGCTAGTTTTGTAAATATCTTTCTGTCCACACTAAAAGGTATATATCTACTGCACTACACTCAGAAAATCTATTTTATCCATTCATATTGGCCAAGGGGAGGTTGATCTTTTTGATTTGACATTTCTTTTCATATCCGGATTTGGTTTTTTTTTAATTAATAGGACACCTCTTAAATATGCTGTATTATTTCTAGCATCCATGCTTTTATATGTGCTTGAATAGGCTTTGGACCCTAGCTACCAGCGATCTAGAAAGCACTAAAGATGTCATGAATACAAAAACATAAACAAGCAAACAAACTAAGAACCAAAGTTATTTATTTTTGAACATAGGGTCTGGTTCTAGGGAAAGAAATACCACCCCACATTCTGAGAGGATATTCATCACTTGGTTAAGACGAGAACATAAGTGCAAGGCATGATTGTTGTCAGGCTCCTTCATAAACCACACAACACACACACAATTTTAAAATACATATTTCAGAAGCTTTTATAGTTAAAAGGAAAATCAACTCCTTCAGAAGTGAGACAATTAATTGTATGTTTAAAAACCAGTTAACACGTGGCAAATGAGAATATACTTGAATCGGTGATCAAAAAGGAACTTTTCACTCTCTCTTAGAAGGGGGGCGGGCAAGGGCCAAGAAAGACTAGCTGTTCCCTTCTTCCAGTTGTTCCCTGTGACAAAGACGAGGCAGGCTGCTTTTGCAATAATTTTAAATCCCACCCAGCCCACAACTGTGCGGTAGATTAAGACTCATAGCAACCTTATAAGACAAAGTGAAACTCTTCTGAGACTGTAAATCTTTTCAGAAGAAGACAGTGTAATCTTATCCTATGAAATGAGATACATACATGAAAAAATTATAAAATAACTTGGAATATATATTTGCATGAGAAAATGCTATAATTCTACACATTATTCAAATGAATGGTAAGAACAGAATTATCCTCTTAGTAAATGCTGAAAAAATATTTGATATAACTCAATATTATAATAAAAGCCCTAGGAAAAAGGCCACTTTTTAAATATTATATCTAGAATGAGATCCCATTCCTATCAATCAAACTTGATTGATATCGCGATCCCTACAGAGGGTTTCTGAGACGGTGTCTCTCTAATTAAGGGAGCACACAGCCTCATCTCTTTCTAGGAGCAGCTGGCAGGTTTGAACCCTGACCTAGCATTTAGCAGCCCAATGCTTCATCCACTGTGACACCAGGGATTCTTGTAATGATTTATAGTCCTCGGACCATAAGGGTCATTTCTATTTATTGGTTAGGGCCTCTGAATCAGAACCTACACCACAACAATGCTTTGTTTTTGATACTCACCTCCTGACAGGATCCCTGAAGACAAAATGGGTGCATAAGCAAATGTGGTGAGTAGAGCAGATGGTACCTGGCTATCAAAAGATATAGCGTCTGGGGGCTTAAAGATTAGAGGTTAAACAAGCAGCCATCTAGTAGGGAACCCATGTGGAAGAAGCACACCAGCCTGTGTGATCATGAGGTGTCCACGGGATCAGGTATCAGGTATCAAAAGATCCAAAATAAACAACTATATTGATGAAAATGAGAGGGGTTGGAGTGGAGACTCAAAGCCCATGTGAAGACAATTGGATATCCCCTAACAGAAAGGTTATAAAGAAGGCATGATTTAACAAGGTGTAGTATAGCACCGACAAATCACACAGCATTCCTCTTGCTCCTGAATGCTTCTGCCCCCCACCCCCACCCCCACCCCCGGCCCCACTCCCATGACCCAGTAGTACCTTACAAATCAGGCTAGACTTGAGAACACACATTGGTACAGATCTGAGCTCTTGACACATAGAATTCAGGACAGATAAAACCCTTAGGAACAGTAGTGGGAGTAACAATATCATAAGGGTCGGGGGATAGCTGGGGAGGGGGAAGGGAGAAATGATATATAGCACCTCCCCGCAAAGTGGATGAATAATAGAAATGTGGGTGAAGGGAGACAATGATAGTGTAAGATATGAAATAATAATAACTATATAATTGATCAAGGATTCCCTAGGGTGGGATGGTGGGGGAGGGAGGTGACAAAAGAGGAGCTTACACCAAAGGCTCAAGTAGAAAATGTTTTGGAAATGATGCTGGCAACATATGTACAAATATGCTTGATGAAATTGATGTATGGAATGTTATTAGAGCTGTATGAGCCCCCAATAAAATGCTTTAAGAAATAGAGAGTGCTGAATACCTGAAGGCCAATTGTGAATAAACAATGTTGACTTTTTAAAAAGAATCTTCTTTTGCCTGTTAATTTAAATTAGCTTTTATGCATACTTAACATATATAGAATATTCATATAGATAGATGACAACTTATATAAAACTTTTAACATAGGCATTAAAATGCAATTAATTTTACATATGATGAGTAAGCTATAACAACATTAATTTTATCGTATTGGAAATTTAGATGAATAAGCTATGGTTGAGGACCTTGTGCCTATTCTTTTTCTCTTTCACTGTAAATTTTAATTTACTTAAATTTTTCTAGGCAACCGGAATTTTCTCATTTAATAATTCAACTTAATGTTATTTCAGATTCTTAATTTCATTTTGAGATATTGGAAATTATACTATTGCATAACTGAGAAATATAATCATTGTTGACATGAAATATTTGTCATCTAAATTAAAACGTTTTGTTCAATGTACATGTCCAAATGAAGTCAATGTATAAAATGCTTAAGAACCATCTCTTTGTCTTTAAATATCATTTGAAATATCAATTTAGTTGTTAACAAACATATACGTATTATTTATCTCAAACACTGAAAAGCGCAAAACTGCTAACCATAAGGGTGGCTGATCAAATCCACTAACCGCTCCAAGGAGGAAGATGAGACTGTTCACTCCCATAAAGATTCATGGTCTCGCAAATCTTCTATAAAGTTACTATGAGTCAGAATTGACCTGGTGGCTATGCGGAAACATTGTTTGGAAAAGTGACAAACTATCATGTATTTAAAACCATGTAGAACAATTCAGGAAGCTCGCATTAATCAGGCTGTCTCCATCAGAGACAATCGATGCTTGCATAAAATAAGATGTTTACTGGTATCATATTCTGCATTATAATAAATCGGAATATAATGAGAAATATATAGGCTGTTTTTAAACTGAAATATTTCCAGCCAGTGAGTCATAGTCGCTTACTTTATCATGTTGAGATATGCATCTTTCTTGACTTCTTCCTGTGCTTTCTTCCAACCAAATTGTGCTGTCATAGAGTTTGTGACTTCCTTTCTCACCTGCTTTCATGCTTTGATGGTCTTTCCATATTAGCACATAGCTGTCTCAGTTATATTGCAATCCAAGGTTTATCCACACCTCATAAATCACAGTTGGTTACTGATTTTTGACCCTATCTCAAATTTCTTATGTTCATTTGCAACTGAATTGGCTTATTAGAAAAACACTGTTGATTATTTACTCTGAGGCAGGCACTGTCCCAAACACAGGAAATAGGGTAGTAAAACAGACTTCATGTCTCCTCTTTAGTCCTGTGATACTCTGTCCAAACTTTCCAATAATTCTTAATAGTCTGACTTTTTGCCCTCTAATACTTCCCTTACCCATGGGTTGTTAGGACTTTCTGAAAAGTACTTTTGCTTCCATCCATGCTCAACCCCCCACCCCTTTTTTCATTGGGGCTCTTATAGCTCTTATAACAATTCATATAGCAAGCATATTTGTACATAGGTTGCCATTATTAGTTTCTAAACATTTACTTTCTATTGAGCCCTTGGTATAAGCTCCTCTCCCCCACATTGTGATCCCCTTGATAAATTAAATAATTATTATTAATTTCATATCTTACACTGTCGCTGTCTCCCCCAGCCCCCCAACCCAGTTTCTGTTGTTCATCCCCTGGCACTGGGGATGGGGTGTTGTGTATGGATCATTGAGATTAGTTCCTCTTTCCTCCCCTGCCGTCCTCCCCCTCCCCCGCCCCTCCTGGTATCACTACTCCCATTCTTGTTCCTGGATTCCATGTGTCCCGAGCTCTTAGCTCTTACCTGTACCTGGGCACGTACTCTGATGTAGCCCATGGTGAAAGGCAGGTCTGGGGTCATGTTTTGATGCTTTTGCAGCTCCTCCAGTTGCCTGTGGCCCATCTATAGCTTGACTGTGAGCCCTTAGGTCAGAGGGCCTTCTCAGTGAAGCCAGACATCAGCCTTTGGGACCCCATTCCAGGGGAAATGCTCTCTTTGGTATTGTAAAAGGAGGTAGAGACTTTGATACATCCCCCCCCACCCCCACCCCCGTTGACTTGGACCTTTCACTATCAGAGATTGAACTTCCCTTTACCAAAAGAATTTAGAGGACAGGTATATATGATAGAAAGGATGGCCCGAGAGCTCTCAGCAGCTAATTCTTTTGATTGCTATGCATGAAAGCTGATTTGAGATAAATAGCACCCAGAAAGGGTATTGTTTTTCAGCTTTAATCTTGCATGGTCTCCACTCTAGACTCAGAACCTCTGTACTCTGTGTCAGACATGGGGAGAAAACAGTCATGGTCCTTACTTCCTGCCCATCTCAAACATCTTATGAGAGATAAGAGGAGGGGAAGTAATTCTTGAAGAAAGGTTACTGCTTTACTCATCAATCTTTCTGACACTGCCATTTTCACAGAAAAAGCTAATTTTGTTATAAAGTTAAAACAGAATTGGTACATCATTCTTATTTCTTCATTCACAACAGGTTCTCAGTAAATATTAATTTATAAAAAGAACAAATGATCTCTTCCTAAATGAAGTTAGTTGTGGACTTGGATAGGAATTTGAGTGTTGGGTAATAATCAGTTTTAGATCAGAGGTATTGTATCCCAGGAAGTTAATTTGCTAGTTACAAAAAATTAGAGCATGAACAAAGTTAAGAAAAATGAATATAACCTTAAACACTTGAGAAAAATAAAAGAAAGGACATACTTCTGAGAAATAGTGACTAAAATGACTTTCTTTATAATAACCACAGAACTCCAGAAACTTGCATTTTGCTACTCCCCAAGGTAAATTTTTAGGTATAACAAAAACAATTTCTGTAGAACTATTCTAAATCTATCCTAAAATATTATATTTCTAGGTATCAGGATGCTTTTATACCATTTAAAAGTTAAATATTTTAAAAGCTTATCATTATTTTTGAAAGAAATACGTGTTCATTTTAGATAATTCAGAAATACAAGAAATAGCCATTGTTAAGATTTCATACCTCTAAACTTTAAAAGATAAAAATAGATGAATAAATATTTCTGGTCACAATGAGTGCATTATAAATGGTTTTTAACTTTTTAACATATTAATATTATATCATAGATATCATTTTCTTCTCTTCACATTTTTTGTTTTTGCTGCCATCGGGTTATTTTTAGGCCTG
Source organism: Echinops telfairi (assembly GCF_000313985.2). Lineage (NCBI taxonomy): Eukaryota > Metazoa > Chordata > Mammalia > Afrosoricida > Tenrecidae > Echinops > Echinops telfairi. Next base: position 2,993,371 of record NW_022103906.1, read on the forward strand.
ATTCTATTTTTTATTCAAGAAAGAAACATTTCAACAAACCAATCCAGAGTGAAAATCTGCCTATCACAGTGCCGCTTTCTTTCTTTAAAAGTCATCGTTGTTAGCAACATGATAACATTCTCTCAGCCTTTTGCTTAAATGATTGCAAAATAGATATCTCTATGTAAATTACACTTTTCTAGAAATGAGGATATTCTGCATGTATATTGCACTAAGATGTGTTTTTTTCCAAATTTACAACTCATCAATTTATGTTATGCTCTTTAATGGTTATATAATATCATAAATGTGAGTATACCATAATATATTTTAGTATGGACAGATTCTTTTTGTTTTTTACTGATTCTGAAGTAAACATCTGTGTATATTGAGGTTTCCTTGTCAGGCAGATGTTTTCATGAGATTTTGTTGTAGCTGCTGATGCTCACTCATAGTTTGCATTGCTGTTTTTAATGCTGCATTGTAATATACTTTGTTTTTCCAATTTAACTACTTCCTTATTGCTGGGAAGCTTGGTTGCTGCCCATCTTTTTTTTCTCTGAAGGTACATTGTACTTCTAGAAAAATGGGAACGAACCAATCCGTAGGTCTATTCCATTTGTCAACTGCTGAGCCGCGGTAATGCTTACTGCTCTTGTTAGGGGCTATTGAGTCAGCTCTGACCCATAACAACCCTGCGCACAACAGACCAGACATGGCACCATCTTAGGCCATCCTCACGATGGTCAACCAGTCTCCTCAAGGGCCTTCCTGTTTTTTCCTTCCTTCCACTTTACCGAAGAAGATTTTCTTCTCCAGGGACTGGCCTCTCCTGACAATATGGCTGAAGTTTGTAAGAAGTCTTTCCATCCTTGTGACTAAGGAGCACTCTGGCCTTACTTCTCCCAATACAGATTAATGTGTCATTTTTAACAGTCCATGGTACTTTCAAGTTTTTTCTCCAGTACCATATGCCAATGCATCAATTCTTTTTTTTCATAATGAAATTTATTTATTTATTTATTTATTTATTTATTTATTTATAATAGCTTTATTAGGGGCTCATACAACTCTTCTCACAATCTATACATACATCAATTGTGTAAAGCATGTTTGTACACAGTCTTGCTTCTTCAATGTCCAAATTTCATGTGAATGTAATACAATATAGACTAGCATGGCTTGGGTCAGGTGCATCTTAGTCCTCAACAAAGCATCCTTGCTCTTCAATACTCCAAAGATGTCTTGTGCAGCAGATTTACCTAAAGCAATACATCTTCTGATCTCTTGACTGCTGTTTTCATGAGCATTGATTGTGGATCCAAGTAAGACAAAATCTTTGGCAATTTCCACTTTTTATCTATTTACCGTTTATCCAATTACCTATTGGTTCAATTTGGAAACTTTTAGTCTTCGAGTTGTAATCCATACTGAAGGCTACAATTCTTGATCTTCATCAGCAAGTGTCTCAAGTCCTCCTCACTTTCTGCAAGAAAGGTTGTGCCACCTGCATATCACAGATTGTTAATAAGCCTTCTTCCAATCCTGATGCAGCATGTACAACCCTGACACTCATCTTTCCTAGTATTAAACCATGCAATATTACCTTGTTCAGTTCACACTACTGCCTCTTGATTCATGTACTAGTTCTGAATGAGCACGATGAAGTGTTCTGGAATTCCCATTCTTCTCAGGGTTATCCAGTTTATTATAATACACACAATAGTATGCCTTTGCATAGTCAATGAAATACAAGTGAACATTTTTTTCTGGTATTCTCTTCTTTGAGCCAAGGTCCAATAATATATAGACTAGATACTTTTGTACCAATTATACTTCAAGTATTTGTAATTTTGAAAATAAACAGTACATACTTTGTTCATGCTCAAGAGCATTGAAGAGAAATGTTAATTGATTGCTGAAATGTAGACGATGTCTTTATTTGAATTTCTACACTTTCATGGATGGATCTCGCATTTATTGCATAGGAGCTTGTGGTGGTGCCAGGACTTCTACTTGACTTAGCCCATTTGGTCATAGTCAACATGGTGACACTGAATTAGGCTTGAATATTTAAAAAGTGAGTAAGTCCTAATGCTGACGTGAATGGGAAAAATTAAAAGGCACAGTCCAGCTAGAAATTTAATCTCCACCATAGAGAACAAGGGCAGCCTGCATGTTACAGAGCCAGTGTGTAAACTGGCTCCACTGAAAACAACATGATCTAGCTCCAATCTGACAGCTAGCCATTGCTTTGACTGTATGTTGCTCACTCCTGGCAACAATCCAATGTCACCTCTTCAGAGTCTCCCACTCCAGAGCATCAAGCTGTACGTTTTTGCACTCTGGTTAGCATTCTGAATTCCCCAGACTTCTTTAACGTTCAGTTTGTTTAGAGGAGCTCTATCGGCCATGACTGGGCTCTCTTCAAAGCACTGGTTGAAGCACTCGGCTGCTCACTGAAAAGTTGGCTGTTCGCTGGTCACTCTGCAAGAGAAAGATGTGACACACTGCTTCCATAAAGATTACATCCTAGGAAATGCGACAGGGCAGGCCTCTGTTCTGTATGGCCACTCTGAGTAGGAATCAACGCAAATCAGTGAGTTTTGTTGGTTTTGATGTATTACATATTTTTATGAAAATGTAATTATGTGCGAGAATATCTTACTATGTAAAGCTACTTTGACAAATGCATGACAATGGTATATGAAAATAGTATTGCTACTATGGTTCCAGTTCATACGTGCATGGATTCTTAATCTTGTTAAGGATCCTTCAAGGAAAAAAAGAAGTCCAATTGAAAGAGTAGCCATCCAGGAGAGCTGCTGGGCCAGATAAATTCCAGCGGGATGGCATTGATATAGTCTTTTGCACGTAAGATGACAAGAGTTTGTAATGATGAAGTTTTAAAAAAAACTTAAACCTGCATTTTGGGGAAAAGCCAACAAAATTGCACCAGGGATTTTTTCCCCCATTGCAACTCTGCCTTGCTCATTATTTGAGGGTGCTAAGACCCGTCCTACAAGAATTTTGTTGGAAAACTTTACCCATTCCAACCAATAACCCTGATCCTGCCCCTTCAGATTGCCTTCGGTTCTTTAAACTCTAATCACTTTAGAAACTCTAAAAAGAAACGTGGTATGAATTCTGGAGAATGATGTTACAGAAATCAAAGAACTCAGAATGTTGCGGGAGATTGTTGTTGTTTGTCGTTGCTTTTAGGTGCCACCGAGTCAGTTTCTTCTCGTAGAGGCACTATGTCCCAAGGAACCAAACACCACCTGGGCTGCACCCTCTTCACAATTGTTCTCATGCCTGGCTCTGTTGTTGCAGCCACAGGGTCCATCTGCATCATTGAAAACCTTCCTCTTCTTCACTGCCAATCCACTTTACCGGCTTCCTGTCCTTCACCAGGGACAGGTCTCTCCTCCAAAATATGTGAGGTGAAGTCTCGACATCCTTGCCTCCATAGGCCTTTCTGTAATTCTTCCGAGACAGTTGTGTTTTTAATATTCATCACCAACCACATAGTTCAAATCCTTTACAAACTATGGATAGCCTTGAAAAGAAGGGGAATTCCAGAACACTTTTGCTCATATGGAACCTGTTTATGGATTAAAAGGCAGTTGAGCGAACAGCAAAAGGGAATGTGTACTAAATGATTTACTCTCAAGACAGGTGTGTATCAGTCAGGGCTGTATCTTCTCATCATACTTATTCAACCTGTATGCTGAGCAAATAGTCATGGGAGGGTTAGAGAGATGGAAACACTGCCTGAAGAAGTTTATAGACATTGAGGATTTGTCATAAAAAAATAGGCTCACAATTTTATACTTCTGTTATTAAAAGTTTCTCCGAATTATTTACCCTCGTATATTGTGTGTTTTCTTTTCCTAGACAAATTGTACATTTTGGAGGGTGGGGCCGTGACAAATTTCCAGGGGGGATTATATTGCAGATGTTGTTTTTGAACTTTATAAATTCCAAGAGACTTAAAAAGGAGATATTCAACATTGAGGAGTTTTTCCATTATGAGTAGGTTGATTTGTTTCCTTTCCTCTGGGTTTAGTTTGTAATCTCTCTGGGTTCACACACACACACACACACACACACACACACACACACACTCTCACACATGCAGTTTGTCCATTTGATCTACCATCTCTCATTGTTTGCTTGAGATTCCTTCAACTTCTAAGCTTGATTTGGTGACTTCAAGCCAATTCTGAATTGAAATTCTTATTCATATTGTAATTTGGAAAAAAAACATTGCTTTTATTTAAAGCAACCACTATTTAAGCAGCAAAGATAACAATAAGAATAATTAGAGTGACGGTGACTACATTGCCCATTAGCCATTTTACTAATTGCTTTAATATATTATTCCATTCGATTATTCCATAAGAACCGTTTCAGGGTGAGTAGGGTGATTACAACCCTGCATTGGAATAGGAAGCCAGAGCAGTGGCAGCTGAAATGGCCTAAGGATGCACAGGCAGAAAGTAGTGGAGTGCACATCAGACCTCCATCAGAATAGCTTCAGAGCCATGTCCTCAGATGGTACACCTCTGCTATTTTTATTCATTAATGATCTTGACAGGGTAATTTTAGCTCTGTTGGATTCCCTTTGAAGCTATTGCTCTACCACAGCCCATCCTGATAGAAAACTAAGCACCAAGCCATGTGCCCAGAGAATATAATCAGTCAGGATGATCAGGCCATGGGCTTGTGAAGCTAAGCACTTTCTACCTTTCTTTTCTAGGCGTTTTAACATTTGTATAGGATATGAGGACAAAAGAAAGAAAATAAACCTTCCTAGCTTGTGGAAAGATACATTAGTAGAATTACCAAGAGCCATCGGTAGCTGGTTTTTACTATCTTTTGAGAGCCAATTTTACTTTCTTTTGAGAGCCAATTGTTAAATTTTCAGAAAATTTTGTGGTCCAATTTAAAAATTAATTGATAGAAACTTTCAAGTAAATATATTATAAATCAAGGTATCAAAAACTTAAAACACAAGTGTCCTAATTATTTCATGATATTTGAGTGTTATCAATGTTGTGGTTCTTTTCCTCTATAGTTAGCTGTAGGGAAAGCAGTCAGATGACATACAAATGACTGTGAGTCTCTCCCCACTCCTCGTTCGCTCTGTCGCTCTGTTAACTTGAAATCACCCTCCGTGGGAGGGTTCCATCATGGAACGCAGTGGAAGTTTCACATCAGGACTGTTTTATCAAGTGTGTAGATATAAAGTGGAGAGTATGTTATTAATGCACATTGAATTTAAAGATGGTTTGTCTGCAACAGTGTGAAGAGTCACAAAATAAGGAGGAAATGCTATTTTGATGTTCAAAAATTATTATTTGATTCAGCAAGGAAATTTAAGTCATTAACAGATCATTGAAATTCCAACATGTCTTTTTTCATTGTCATCTTACTCATGTGTCTAAAGGAAAATATGAATGACTGTTTACCAGCGATACTATAACATTGACACAGTGACACCGTGACACTAGGGCCTCTCTGCTGAATCAGGGAGTAATCAATTTGGTTAAAGTCTGATTTTGAAACACTACTGTTGGTGATAGAATTATAAAAAAATCATAGTGGGTTTAAGAAAATAGCCACACCGAAGATACAATTTTGATTTTACAAAAATGCTGTATATTTTAAAAATTACCTTATATATTCTTTACATAGTAAACATGCACAAGTCTTATCCCACTTCCTACCTCCCTGCAAAAGAGGCAATTGTTAAGCATTTGCTAGCACACCACTACTTAAAGCCATATGGCAGAGTTCTTACTTTATCACTTACCATATGTTTGACCTTGGATAAATTTCTTCTGTGATAGCAAGAAAGGATGCTGATTTTATGAATTAAAGTAAATGTATGTGTAATTAGACTTTCTAAATCTTAACTTATCTGAAAAGCTTCCAAGTTTATTTTGTTTTATTTTATCAAACCAACGAGAGCTTTCTCTCTGTAACTGTATAAATAATGAAAATATTTGGGGTTTTGCCTTGAGAAATGTGCAATCACTTGAATAAGATGCTCTTAAAATGTGGCATAAGAAATGCTTTAATTCTTCAATTAAATCTATAATAATGTTGAATAGAAATGTACAAAGATTCCAGTATGTCCTATGGCCTGGATTTCAGATTTAATGACACATCTAAGTATACAATGGCCTTTCCATGACACATACCAAACTGGAGTTTTTGTGACTTAGTTGTACTATCTATCTTAGTTGCACAGTTTCAAGCAAATATAAAATTCCAATGTTAAATCATGTGCAATACTTTTAAGTAAGCATACAAGTGAAAAATGTGAAACTCTACTGAATAAGGTTGTTTAATTATAACTTTAATGCATACTAAAAATAGCACAGTCTTTCATTTTTAATTAAATGTTATTTTTTTATTGTTGAGGATATATATGCTAGAAAAGAACATACATCATTTTCTTAGTTTCTACTTATACAATTCAGTAACATTTATTATTTTATTTAAGTTCCTTTTCTTCTTCATTATTTTGTTCAACAATTCTTATCATTCTCTTCTGAATTATTCCTCTAAGTCAAGAGTCCTGGTGAGGAGAAGAATCCTGATAAAAGTAATTCCATCAAAGAATTCTAATCAAGAGGGGGAATATGTAGAACAGAATTTAAAATTGCAATAGAATTTAAACTTTCTGGAGACTTGATGAATCCATGAAAGTGTTTCCCTGAGAATATCTTGAAACTTTAAGCTGAAAAATATCCTCTGAATATTCTTAACAACAATGTTTTAGCTTAACCAACAATGTCTGCCTTTAACGTTGTTCTCTCTGGATAACTGTCTTTATGGGATCAAATTGACAATAGTAATTTAAAAGATTAGGTGGCCTTTCCTTTTAGATCAGAATCTTGACAAGGTTTTAAATATAATTTCAGAACTCAGGAGCATGAATGAAGACCTATAATTTGTCTACATAGTTAGATTTACATGGATAATAAAATCCTTTTGTGCTTCCAAAGGCAATATCAAGAAGTTGAAAAGACAGTTCACAGAATGGGAGAATACTTGCCCATCATAAATATGACAAAGGTTATAAATCTAGAATATATAAAGAATACCTGTGATTCAACAATATTAAAAAACCCATTTTTAAAGATGAGTAAACAATCTGAATAGATGTTTCTCCAAATAAGAGATTCAAATTTCCATGAAGTACAGGAGATGATGTTCAACCTAAGGAAATGGAAATTTAAACCGTAATGAGATGATATATCACAAAATAAAAAACCAAACTTGCTCCCATGGAGTCAATTCCAACTCCTAGAAAGAACTTTGGACAGAGGAGAATTGTCCTGGGGACTTTCCCTGGCTCTACAGCTTCATGGGTACAAAAGCTTATGTTTCTCCCTCAGAGTAACTCCTGAGTTAAAACTGCTGACCTTGCAGGTAGGAGTCCAATGTGTAACTCACTATGCAGCCTGGGATCCTATTGAAAAGACAGAGAATGACAAATAGTTGTGAGGATATGGGGAAACTGGCACCCTTACAAATTGCTGGTGAGAAAGTAAAACAATGCAGCTATTTTGAAAACTAATTGCATATTTCTGTAAAATGTGAAACATAGATTTACCATATGACCCAACAAATTAATTCAAGGGAAATGATAATGTGTCCACACAAAATCTTATATATGAATGTTCAAAGCAGCACTCTTTGTTTATTTATTGGTTTATCTATTTAGTTATTATGCTAAACCATTTTATTGATGCATACTTCATGTACAATTCAGTGTTGTTGCTAGGTGCCACTGGGCTTTGTCTGACTCACGGAGGGACTCACAAGAGCGTGAAACACTGTGCAGTCCTGTGTGCTCATTAGAGTTGTTATGTCTGAGCTCCTTATTGAAGCCACTGTGCCAATCCATTTTGCCAAGGGCCTTCCTCTTTTTTGCTGCCCCTCTACTTCACTGATTCTGCATTCTTCTTTATATAGTTAAATTACTGGGATTATACACTCAAAATACACATTAAATAAGTATGCTAAAATGGTATAACCTAGTCACATAGCTTTCTTGATTTTAAACCATTCACTGTCACCATGTTTTCTTTGTTCAATTATTTGTTGGTCTTTGTACAGGTTCTGCTTGAGAACAATGGAATGCCCACTCTTCCCAATGTTGTCCATACTTTGTTATGATCAAAACAGTCAAATGACTTTACATAGTCCATAAAACAAGTGAAAATATTTCTGAAATTCTCTGCTTCTAGTCAAGATCCATCTGACATAAAACACGATTTCCTTTGTTCCAAATCCTCTTCTGAATCTGGCTCAAATATCTGGCATCTCCATATTGATTCATTATTGCATTCATTTTAAAATTTATTTTAATAAATCATTGAGTGCTTTTACAGCTCTTATAACAATCCATATGCCATTGTATCAAGCACATTTATACATATGTTGCCATCAGCATTTCCAAAACATTTTCTTTCTACTTGAGCCCTTAGTATTAGCTTTTTAAAAAAAATCATTTTATTGGGGGCTCATACAACTCATCATAATCCATACATACATCCATTGTGTCAAGCACATTTGTACATTTGTTGCCATCATCATTCTCAAAGCATTTTCTTTCTACTTGAGCCCTTGACATCAGCTCATTTTTTACTGCCCCCCAACAAGAACCCTTTATAATTTATAAATTATTATTATTTTGTCATGTCTTACACTGTCCAATGTCTCCCTTCACCCACCCACTTTTCTGTTGTCCATCCCCCAGGGAGGGGGTTATATATAGATCATTGTAATCAGTTTCCCCTTTCTCCCCCACCTTCCCCTTACCCACCTGGTATCTCTATTCTCATTATTGGTCCTGAGGGGTTTATCTCTCTTGGATTCATGTGTTTTCAGCTCTGGTCTGTACCAATGGAAATCCTCTGGTCTAGCTGGATTTGTAAGGTAAATTAGAATCATGAAAATTGGGGGGAGAAAGCATTAAAGAACTAGGAGGAAGTTGTATGTTTCATCGTTGCTATATTGCACTCTGACGGACTCATCTCCTCTCCAAGACCCTTCTGTAAGGGGATGTCCAGTTGCCTACAGATGGGCTTTGGGTCTTCATGCCACACTCCACTCATTCACAATGATATGATTTTTTGTCCTTTGATGCCTGATACCTGATCTCATCAACACCTTGTGATCACACAGTCTGGTGTGCTTCTTTCATGTAGGCTTTGTTGCTTCTTAGCTAGATGGCCACTTGTTTATCTTCAAGCCTTGAATACCTCATACACTTTATCTTTTGATAGCTGGGCACCATCAGCTTTCTTCACCCCTTGTGCTTATGCACCTGCTTTGTCTTCAGTGATCACATCGGGAAGGTGGACATCATGGAATGCCAGTTTAATAGAACAAAGTATTCTTGCATTGAGGGAATACTTGAGTAGAGGCAAAATGTCAACTGCTACCTTAATGCTAAACCTATAAATATATACACATAGATCCATTTCCCCATTGTCATATATAAATATATTTACATATGTACATGCCTGTATTTAGATCTCTATAAATGCCCTTTGCCTCCTAGTTCCTTCTTCTATTTCCTTTTGTCCCACTATCATGTTCAGTCTTCATTTGGGTTTCACTAATTCCTCTCAGTTATATTGCCCTTGATCAAGCCCTACCAGGCCTCCAACACCTTCCTTGCCATTGATTTAAAGAAAGAATAAAACACAGGTAGCGGGGACCAGTCTTCAACCCAGTGCACCAAGAGGTGAATGCAATATACCAGCATGAAGCAGGGTATAGAGAGGTCTTAGGGGCCAGTCCCAATCCCAACTACATGGACAGCCCCTTCACCCCCCACCCCCACCCCCCAAAAAAAAATTCACTTCAGAGGACAACATTGAAGCTACAGCTCAGGGAGAGGGACATGTCTGATCAGAGCACACAGGAGCAAATGAAGAGGGAGAGGAAGAGAGAATGGGACACATCCTGGCCCAATAAGCCCTGAGGACAATATTCCTGCTCAGAGCAGCCAAAGCGCAGAGAGGACCATAGGGCCAGCTCCACTACAAGACATGATGACCCTCTCTGACCCATAGTGCTACTGGGACACACTGGAGACACAGTGTGGGAAATTGCACCCAATCTGACACCACCACACTGAGGCGAAATACTAAGGGCGTCCCACAGAATAGCAAGGGGAGCAGAGCAATGAAGTCCCCAGGGAATACCAAAAATAGACTTTGGGGCCAGGGAATGGCACCCCATCAGACTCAACTGGAAAACATTTCTTTTTGTAGTTGTTGTTCCTAATCATTTTATTGGGGGCTTGTACAGCTCTTATCATGATCCACACATCCATCCATTGGGTCAAGCACATTTGTACATTTGTTGTCATCATT